>NW_027526203.1:137229646-137332146 GCF_048455015.1 Haemaphysalis longicornis
TTGCCGTCCCCGGCAACCAGGGAGCAAGTTCCCGCGGGGTGCAAGACAACGCGATCGAGCTGAACTCGCGCGCACGAGTACATGTCGCGTTCCCACACTCTATGGCAACGACGCTTCATCACCGACTTCACAGTCTCTCATTCTATACACTACTCCGCCTCGGCATGCCCAGGTTAGGAACATTGTCACGCATTCTTGCAGCCAGCAAAGCAAGGAATTGGGCAGTTTCACCGATGTCAGCATCAGTTCACCCAACATCCGCAGCGCATAGAACCCCCCTTACCTCTGTATGATGTGTGGCTCCAATACTCCTCATAATCCTTATGTAACATTACTTGAAGCCGAGCTCTACTGTAGACGCCATCATACGGGAAGGGGGGTGGGTGGGGGGGGGGGGGAGGGTTGCTCAAGCTGTTTTGTTGTCAAAAAGGATGAGCTCAACCTCCCTTCCTTGTTTTTCCAGAAATAAAGAAGTCATGTCTCTACAACAAACAAAAATCTGGCTGGAGTGGTATAAAGCGCGAGGTTAAATAACACTGAGTAATTTAGGCAGAATGCACGACATGTCTGCCAAGCCTAACTTTTACTTAATTCCCAATTCACCTTGTTTCTTTTCTTCTTGAAGCTTGCTGCTGACGCGCTATTATCATTAGAGGTTTGCTGTTCCTATAAGAGAGCAGATGATTTCCTTCACATAGTTTTATTCGCAATGTCGATTGCATTCCGCGGGAAGGTGCTTGAGGCGAATTTTTAGTGCCACGCAAAGGGCACGATTGCTCTATCCCAACGAAGCAAATAATAACCTTAATTATTAGATTAATTGGGGTGTTCGAAGTGGATGAAGTGTATCTACGAAAAATGACTGTTTTTTGAGCCGATGCAGTATAAAAATTCAAGGCCGACCCCTGAAAGAACTGTTCCTTTCAGAAGCTGAAAGAAACGCACGCTTCTAGGACCCCAAAATAATAATAATCATCTTCATGGGAGATAGAGCCCTCCCCATCAACTTGAAAACACATGCCAGGTCTCTGCTCTCTATTGACTTGCTCATGTTTCATGCCACCTTCATCATCCCACCTCACATACGCAGCCTCCGTGACTATTTTGAAACCCTTAAAATTGTCAGTCAATTCTCTTCGACACACCATCTTGTTTATCAAGTACTAAACCGGCTGTCAGCTCCCCTGCATAATGGCATACAAGCTCGCATCGACCGGGCGCCGGGATACGAGACTTGTTCGCCGGGGAATCAGGAAGCCCGTGTGGCCGCGCCGGAGACTTTATGGCGGCGCATTTCAGCTGATTTCATCTCGGGCTCCCCGACGGGCCGCTCGGGCACCTCGAGCCCCCCTTGTGCCCCAAGAACACCCCCAGCGATGCAACTTATTTGTTACAAAAAATTTATTCATCGGCCATTTTAAGATCCAGCTAAACAAGTATGGTGACACCAGGGTACAACAGTACGACTACATTTACATCACATTTAAAATGTTTTGTTTCTTTCTGGCCGCTCCGTCAACACCATCTGGGCGCCGTCTCTTGCGCTCGGCGTCATGGGCCGCCCTTCCTCCCACGATGCGTGAGTGGCCCGATGTTGAAGCTTGCGCATGACGTAGCGGCCCCGTTCTACTTCCCGAGCCTCCGGATCGACCCGACGGCGACGGTTGCAATTCCGCCGCTGCTTGGGACGTCGCTTCTCATACCAGCGCGCGATGCTCTACGAGAGTATGCTCGTAGGGTAGTTTCACCGATGTCAGCATCAGTTCACCCAACATCGGCAGCGCATAGAATCCCCCTTACCTCTTTATGATGTGTGGCTCCAATACTCCTCATAATACTTGCGGCTTGCGGCTTGCCAACTGCGTCACAAAGGCATGACCATGGCGCGTTTTGCCGCGACGGGCCCAGGCGTTCCCTCTTGCTTTGTGGCTGGGAGTGCCTTTGTGTATGCGCACTCCATGCTCCGGAGGGTTTTCTGCTCGTTGACAAGCAGACTGTTTGAACTCCCCTCCCCCCTTTCCCCCCAACTTAAAGTCTCTTCCTCTCTTCAAAATACCTTAGGAAGTGTCCATCAACACTCTTCTAGAGCCAATTAACCTTCCCAAACTTCCCGCGAGACTGGTGGCGCTAGGGGCAGTGCGGGATCCGGTAGCGGAATGGGCGCCAGACTATGGAAGAAGAAGAAAAAAAGAAAGGAAAGGCCGGGAGGTCAACCAAGTGTAGAGCCCGGTTTGCTACCCTGCACTGGGGGAATGGGGCAGAGGGAATAAAAAAAAAGGGGGGGGGGGAGGAGAGGAATAGATAGGAGTGGGAAAGCGCGCACTTTAGTCCCGTTTCGGGTACTATAGTCTTTCAAGCAAGTTCGTTTCACTCAGGAAACGTAAAAGGGCTTTCGTCGCCTTCTGCGAGGTCGATGGTAAAGACCAATGACTTAGAATAGTTTCCACCGTAAATGGTCGATTGTCCAATCGGCTCAGCGCGGTGGCAAGCACGCTCCTCTCCGGCGAGTATTCGGGGCAGCGACACAGCACATGTTCTATAGTCTCTTCCGCCCCGCAGGCGTCACAGTGGGCGCTGCTGGCCATCCCGATGAGGAAGGAGTAGGCTTTCGTGAAGGTCACTCCCAACCACAGTCTACAAAGTAAAGTTGACTGGGGTCGAGACAGCCCACACGGAATACGGCGCTGAAGAAGGGGATCCTGAATATACAGACGGGGATTCGGAAAGTCCGGTGTGTTCCATTGCTGCATGGTAATCTTGCGTGCAAGGGAGCGAAGCGTTCTGGCGGCATCGGTCCTTGAAAGCGGAAGTAGAAGGTGCGGTCGCTCTCATGGCCTGTACGGGCAGCTTTATCCGCCAGCACGTTACCGATGACTCCGCAGTGACCTGGAAGCCACTGGAAAATTACGTCATGGCCGGCTGTGATGGCTTGATGGAATTTTTCTCTTATCTCTGTCACCAGTTGGTGTAGGGGGCCGTAGCGCAGGGCTGCGCGTAAGCTCTGTAAGGCAGCCTTGGAATCCGAAAAGATCGCCCAATTTTGAGGAGTAGCTCCGATGATATGATCAAGAGCCTCACGAATGGCGGCAAGTTCTGTAGCTGTCGAGCTCGTGGTATGGCCAATACGGAATCGAGTTGTTGCAAAATCTGCTGGCACAAACACTGCACCTGCCGAACTGGATGACGTTACTGAGCCATCTGTGTACACATGTTTCCGGTCGTTGTACTGTTCATGCAGTAACAGCAGCGTAAGCTGTTGAAGGGCCAATGATGACAAGTCGGCTTTTTTTCGAATTCTTGGAACACTGAGACGAATCTCAGGTTGTGCCAGGCACCACAACGGGGCGGTCGGTGTTGCCGCAGAGGCGTACCTTGAAGGGATTTCAGTCCTGTGCGTTGTGATAATGGCTGAAAAAGTAGATCGTGGTCTACTTTGAGGAAGCTGCGCCAGATGGTGAGAAGGCAGCCTCGTGAGGAGCCTGATGTACAGGCGTAGTGTTTCAGTAGCCACGTACGTTGCTATTGGGTGTTCCTGTGCGATGCAAATGGTGCCCACTGTTGAAGCACAACGCGGCAAACCAAGACACGTGCGCATAGCCTGCGCTTGGACGCTCTGTATTACCTGCAGGTTAGTGGTACAAGTGTTGGAAATTGCTGGCAAGCTGTAACGCAAGGCGCCTAAAAAAAGTGCGGAGTACAGTTGCAGCATTCCTCTTACCTATGTTCCCCACGTCTTTCCAGCAAGAAATCTGAATATCTGGGCAATGGTGGTAAGTTTCTTCTTAAGGAAAGGCACATGTGCGCTCCAGGAAATGTCCCTGTCGATGATGACGTCAAGAAATTTGTGATGCCTGGAGTAGGGAACCAACCTCCCATTGATCTTGATGGAATATCGAAACATGGGCTTGCGGGTAAATGCAACCAGCGCGCACTTGTCACCCGAGATACTCAGACCTTGTTGCCGCAGGTAAGATCGCGTTACATTGGCCGCCTTTTGAAGTCGTGCCCGTAGCTGTGGTCGGTTGACCCCCGAAGCCCAGAGGGAAATGTCGTCGGCATAAATGGAGACGCAGACATTCTTGGGGAGAGCGTGCACAAGTCTGACGATCGCTAGGTTGAAAAGCGTTGGACTTAGCACCGCACCTTGGGGAACACCACGTTGAACAAAGTACTGTGATGTCGGGCCATCCTCCGTCATGACATAAAAAGACCTTCCGGACAAGAAGCTTTCTATCCATCGGTAGACTCGCCCACCAAGTCCGAAGTGCTCCAGGGCGTCTAGAACAGCCTCATGAACGACGTTGTCATAGGCGCCCTTAACGTCAAGGAAGAGGGCTGCTGAAATGCGTTTGCGACTTTTTTCTTGCTGTGCAAACGTTACCAAGTCCACCACGCAGTCTATGGAGGAACGCCCGCGCCGAAAACCAGCCATAACTTCAGGGTATATATTGTTATGTTCGAGGTACCACTGCAGCCGCGTGAGTATAATCCTTTCCATGAGCTTGCATAGGCCAGACTACAGTGTACTAGAACACTGTAGCCAGACTGCGAACCGGTCGTCGACAGGAAGGACGGGACGCGTTTCCGTTTCCTGTGCACAACATCATTAGAGAGCGTTTCCAACTCTACGCAAAGTTTTACCGTAGGCAAAGTTGGTTTTGCGTTTAGCGGCGTAGAGCGAAAGACCGATGTCAGCAAAGTAGCGCTCGACGATATAGGGCCTGCGTGTCCTGTGTTTACAACATGGCGGCAGGTAGAGCGGAGCACCTCAGAGTAATTTGCATCTTATAGAGTTTTTTTGCTCCTGTTTTCTTAAATAGGTCCCGTGGTCTGCACGTTGCTCTCGCGCTGAGCGAAACTAATGTGGCATCCCTGACTGTCCGAACAAAGCTTTTCCATGCCGGCGTCCGTTGCTGTGTGTGTGCTGTCATAGCCTCCTTTATATATAAAGGAGGCTATGCTACCGGGTACCGTACCGGTTCTCCGCGCTGCAAACCGGTCAGCTCGGCTGGCTAGCCGCTCGGCCGTAGCGCGGTGGTGCCATCGTACTGCCAGGGACCTTTGTGGGGGCTTTCTTTGGTTCGCCAAGGGAGGCTGATCGCCTTCTTGAGCGATGATTTCTGTCAACCAAGCAGAGTTTCCAGCCGTTCCTTTCCTTACACCCTACCTTCAATCCAGCTTCCGGGCTAATTCCGGTACTAGCGCCATATTCTCCCCTGGTGAACCTGAGGAAACATTATCGCATTATTATTGTCATTGCAACGCCGCCCCCATCGTGGCTTTGTAGGCGTTCTAATTGTCATGGCAACAGTGCGAGAAGACACAGTTTGCATGAAGAAGAGGTGATACTCTTGCCCTCACTTGCTGGTTTGATTCTGCCACAAAACTCCCCGCTCCGTACTCCCACCCGCCAACGGTCACTCCGGCGCCTCCACCGGACCAGCTCCGCTGCTACCGGCGCGCAGCTACGCTGCCCGCCGTGCGCCGCTTGAGCAGGAACGACACCAGCTCAAATATCACTTGCACACTTTATTCACGTTACGTGCGCCGAGGCGACGTGCGGCGAGAAACACTGATGCGCAATACAACACCGACAAGGTTGTCTGTCATCAAACACAGCACACGCACGACACAAGTCCTATCCTTCAGCTCAGCTTCACGGCATACGAAGGCGGTTCTCACCTTTCGCTAACAGCACTCAGACTTCTTGTTGCGATTCGTCCTGGTGTTTTTGGAGTCCCTTTTTCAGAACCCTAATGTCGAGAGAGAACACGCGAACAATTTCCCATTACATAAGACGTGCGTCGGCCTCGCAGTGCGTCAGCGGCAGCAGCGGTGACAGTTTTCGCTCATGCGCGCCTCCAGGCACGCCGGGAAGAAGCAGATACAGACAAATATGAAAGGAGTGTTTCCCCAGGCCGGCTACTTTCAGGACGCAATAATAAAACCTAAACTAAAAAAAGTAACATCGGCCTGGTGTAACAGCATCGGAGGGGGACAGCTAGCTCAGAGTTTCGCGGGGTTGTCGCAATTTCCATAAAAGAAGGGACCTTCAGAGGGAAAGGACGACTTTATTTTTACGCGACAAGTGGCCACCGCCTTGAGAACTATACGGGCGCGTTGTGCGCCCCCGCATGGTGCCTTCTTCAGCAGAACAAGGAGCAAGAACCGCTCTGTTCAACACTCTTTCTTCAACAGCCTTACTCCCAGTTCCAAGTTTGTGTGCACTTGATTTTATAATCGCATGGTAAATCCCCGCTGCGTAGGTGTCAGCATTACTGCCGTGAAGAAGAATGAGGCTGCGAGCGTGCCTGGTGGCTCGTGGGGACCGATCAGGTACTGCTACTGCAAGGACGCCGGCATCGTCCACCTGAAGGCGCCCATGTGATGGTCTACTGGCCAAATGCATTCATCCAAGCCCAAACTTCGACTTTCGATCGGACCCAGGCGGCCGTGTCCGTCTTCGCCGGAAATCTCGATGAGGCGAGCATCGCCGTCAAGGCTAAGAAAGGCCTCGTCATGTCCTCTAGAGGTAAAGCTAGACGTGTCGGAGAGCTGGCTTCCGGACTCGTTGGACTCCAGGCTCCCGGCGATGTCGCGAAAGCCCGTCGCGACGGGCCCCAATAAGGGCCGTGGCCCCGTGTTAGCCGACTCTCGGAGGTCCCTTGCAACGGTGGATGCGGAGGCCGGAGCGCACCAGTCAACGGGTGCCCTGGCGTACCTGCGAAACACGGTTGCGGAGGTCATGTCGTCGGCTGCCCATCTGAAACCAGTGGGCACGCTGTCCAAGTGGTTCAGCTCTCTGCGAGGGTGGAAAAAGTTGGGAACGACGGGAGCTTGGTTGGCGAAGACGCCCCATGGCAGGCCGGGTACGTTGCCGGGCACGCTGTTGAAAATGGACCAGCATCATTTCGGCGCTCCTGACCGGACGGCGTTCCCCGCAGGTAAACCAGCGGCTCCATGCGGCGAAGGATCGGTGTCAGGCTCGGATGAAGGCGCGGCATCGCCGCCGCCTTTTAGTGTCCGCCGCCTCCTGCGCTTGACGACAGCGGAGGAAGAGCGAGCTTTGGCGATCCAGGAGCCCGTCTCTGGCGCAAGCTGCCCCAGCGAGACGTCGCTGTTGGTCTGCAGCTCCGGCGACATGCGCCAAACACCGGGACCATCGGACGGAACGTCGTCGTTTTCCAAGGCACATCTCGCCGTTATATTCCTGTTCACGCTCTCTGTCGTCTTCATCGGGCTTTTCTTCGGCCTGAGTGGCGCGGTTGAAGGCCAGGGCACCACTGCTCAGTACGGCCGCGACCCAGAAATCCTGACCGTAGCTCCCGAGGAAGATGCCAGTGCAGGAGAGAAAGGAAGCCCGCCAGCCCCTGTATCAGGCCCTGTGCTCCCCGGCAATCCCAACCGGCACCTCGTACCTGAATGGGGCGAGCTAACTGCAGCCACCGAAGCGTCCGCACTCGTTCCAAGCACGGGCAGCAACAATACAGGCTTTGGCGAGTGATGGTCTACTGGTCTGTTTCTATTCGGAACAAAAACGATCACAGCTGGCACCTACAAGTGCCATTAATACAGTGAAAGCTTGTCAGTTCGAACTTCAATAATTCTAATTTATGGATAATTTGAACTGTACGATTTGAGCCGGGCACGCCGTCTTATAAGTTTATGTATAAAAGAAGCCCGTTAATTCGAACCCGAGCAGGTTGCACCACGGTTAATTTGAACTACGCGCCACCGTACCGGCGCTTTGGCGCTTGGAATACGATTAGAGAAACCCACCTTATGCTTACACACGTGGCTGCGTAGTAGCAAAGTTACTCTGGTAGTACGTAGAGGGCAAAATAGGGTAAAACACTATTCTAAACAGTGTTTTACCCTACTTTTGATAATGTTTTCATCGAAATGTTTTAATCTAATAGTGTTTTAATATGTCTGGCGTTTTGAAAGGCGCATTCTTTGTGAACTCGGTCGATGAGGACGCGAGTACGGTGGTGTGTGTGGTGCGCTAAAAGATCAGAGCATCATATCACAGGTCAGAAGCGCAGAACGTGTCGCTGCCAATGACAACAAGGGAGACGAGGAGGAAGCATAGTGTGGAAGTTCGCTTAGAAGCCATGGCCGGATGAAATGCCACCCGTCTCTTTCTTCAGTTTTCAAGAGGCGAAGAGAAGGCTTTCCGCTACAGTAGTTTGTTAGAGCAAAAAGTGCCTACTGGATGGATGGATGGATGGATGGATGGATGGGATGGATGGATGGATGGATGGATGGATGGATGGATGGATGGATGGATGGATGGATGGATGGATGGATGGATGGACGGACGGACGGACGGACGGACGGACGGACGGACGGATCATAGAGTTTCATACAATAATAACTAGAGGGGAAACTGGCGCTAGTGTCAACGCGAACATGGCAGCGGCGCTTACGCTTCAATGGGAATGATGGGTAGTTGTGGAACCGGATTGCGTAGGATCGAAACGGGCTTATGGCTGCGCAAATAGTGTTTTTTGACAAAAAAACTCTTATTGTCCGGTTCACCGTTTACAAATTACATGGCGAATAAAAAAGTTAGTGACAAAAAACTGGTTTTGTACAAAATAAAACGCCGCGTTAAATAAAAAGCAGACGCGGAGTCAAGGAGGTTTGCGGAGTAGGTTTGCCATTTGCCGCCAATTACAGCAGGACGCGGACTTCTTTATAAACTACTTGTAAAAAGTTTCGGCGCTGGTGGTTTGTAATAGGAAGCGAAAAGTTTCGTGCGCATAAAAAAAAGAAACCGATTACCTTTGGAGAAGTTATTCTTGCCTGAATTAGTGACATTCATCAAGCTGCGCTCCTACCAATTGCCGATACTGCTGGTCTACGCTGTACGAGTCGGCGTTCGCACGGAAGGTGTGGCTGTTCCAAGCGATTCGCAACCGTCGTTAGCTTCGACAATACATTGCTCTGCCGAATAAGCAGCGCCGCAACTCCATATTCGCAGACAAATTCGCCGCACAGAGCGCCGTCATTTGTGTTTTCGTGCTCGCTGTGCCGGCAGTGAATTGATAACCCACCCAATTCGCAACTCTAGTTATAAAACTTTCTACTCAGGGTGGCGTCAGTGCGCGCGCGGCATGCAGTTCAAGCAGAAACGTATTTTTGATAGCTTCTTCCAACACACCGCATAGGCAAATGCGTTCATGTAAATCCAAAACGAAAACGAAACTGGGATGGCGTTCCTTGTCCATGTAGCGGGGAATAGGTGCTACGGTAATATGTGGGAGTATTATGCTGTCTAGAGGAGTTGTTTGAGGTCGGGGAGAACGGGACGGGTATCCTAATGTGCGTAAGATGTGAATACCTGTTGCAGTTTCGGAGAGGCGTTGACGTTGGTGGCTGCGATGGATGTCAATTATATCAGTAACCGTCGGAAAAACACCAAGTTGCGCAAGTCGGGTGGTGCTAGTGGTAATAGGAAGACCCAGAGATATTTTTGTAGCTTTGCGGATAAAAGCGTCAAGGTTCCCTTCCAAGGTGCGCGTTAGGACGACGTACGGCCCTTGATAGCGAATGCGGGAGATGATAAGAGCATCGCGGAGTTGAAGAAGGTCATGTGTCCATTGCTTGCTTGTGACGCAGTAACACTGCGTCACAAGCAAGTACGGCCCTTGATAGCGAATGCGGGAGATGATAAGAGCATCGCGGAGTTGAAGAAGGTCATGTGTCCATTGCTTGCTTGTGACGCAGTAAGCACTGCGTCCCCCTGCCTTAGGCTAGAGGCCAACTACACTTAAATTTCGCCTCGGCCAAATTTATTTTGAACGTACAGTACGTGCCATCAAACCAACTGGTACTTGACTGATAGCCCCGTGAAATGCGTTGTTAATTAGTTAGAATGGTTTAAAACAGCTCCGTAGCCGACGACGGTGCACCTGCCGGTGGATCGCGCAAACAGCCATGAAGCGGAAGTGACATGGCGGCTCCCTTCTTAGTTCTCCGGCCAGCCAGGTGAACTGGTCGAGCTGCACCGGGCACGCCATAGAGTTTCTTACTATATACAGTACAGAGTAATCCGGCGCTAACGTCTGTGCGGCTCACATCAAGACCGTCTGTGTCGTCATGGGCCTGCATCTTGCTGCACGCTTCGTCATTGACTTGGATTTAAACGTTTACGTGGCCATAAATTCATATACAGTGCCACGAAAAGGCAAAAAAGAGTGTGTAATTTTGTAAGTATAAAATAAAACACATTGTTTTAAAGCTAAGAAAATTGAAAAAAAAAGCGTATTCTTTTTATTGAGAGACTGCCGGATGGGTAGTGCCTACTATTCTGCAGACCATGCTGGTAGTTAACAATAACGTCAAATTTTGGGATAAGCTCATTAAAAACTCCTATTTTGTGAGTGTTAAAAATAGTAAATTGTTCAAAAACTCCAGAAAGGTTTCATATGCGTACTATTAAAATATCGCATTTGACTGAACCGGCGCACGGACTGTTGGAACTTTTTCCCCCGAAGACAAAGAAGTGATCGCACATGTTGGTAGAAGAGAACGATGAAGAATGACGGCGGCGGTCAGACGTGTTCTGTACGTGATCTGTTGTAAATACAGTTCTTTTCCTTTAACGAAGGCATTGTAGTCGCGACAAAGTGGTGCCGAAACCCGGGAGATCAACGAACCATGGCATGTACCTCAACGGTTGCGACCAATGCCTGAAAGGAACTGAAACCGATTTAATCATGACCGAATCACGAACGGAGCCTACTGAAGGTCAGTTATACCACAAACGAAGTCTTCAACGCTCTACAATAACGACGCTGATCTCGCAAGCGAAGGCTGCCATTTTGAACGCGGACAGAACCGATGAAGAAATTTCCGCCATTACCGACCGCCTAAACTACGAGTCCGACCAACTACGGAACATCGACCGAAACATCGAACCATTTTTGACTGGTGCCCACGCTGAGCAAGAGTTTATGGACACATTTGAGTTTCGCGACATCATCGTGACATGGCAATCAATCTTAAGGCAAGCAATGCAGTGCCCACGAAGCGAGCTTTGGGGTGCTTGTCTCCGATATGGCAGAGTAGCATCGCAGTTTCTCGCCCGCACCAAATCATGTAACTTCAATTGCCCCAGTGACGCATCACGGGTCAACACACTTCTTCAAGCCTCAAGCCACTGCATTTTTGCATCCACCGGTATCGAGGACTCTACCGACAACACCGAGATGCATAGAAAAACGCCGACAGCTACCGTTCAACCTGAACTGGGAGCTCAAGGTATGCCTGGAGAGAAAGGTGCATATCTTGACGCTGTGCTTTGCCTGGAGGGACAAACCAACAGAGAACATAATTCGTCAACGAGTGACACCCCAGCCCAAACTGGAGACATTGCAGTTAACCACGTGTCTCCAACGCAGTTATGGCTTCCATCTGACCTAAAAGTAGGCGCATCGAAGGAAGCCCTGCGAAACAGAACGGGGGTGAATCAAATACGAAAAGACAAGAAGAGGGCAAGGCATGAGAATGGGATTCACACTAAGCACAGGCGGTGGTTTCAATTTCGCTCAAACACGGAAGACCAATGCGAACGACACCTCTTCGTCGCACAAGCCGTTCCTGGCAGACAACGGCATCATCGGCGCGACCATGACAAAGTCCAGTCTTGGATAAAAGATAATACAAACGACGACTATAGGAGCAATGGCTTCCCTACACTTTGTTATTTTTGGAAGTTCCGGCGCAAGAACAGTCAACCAAGCTACCGGCTTCGCGGAACGGCAGGAACAGGACCATGGAGGAAACCTCGCTGCTTCTGGAAGTATAGGCGCAAAGACAGGTCCAACGGCAATCCCCTACGTGTCCACCGCCTGTTTTTCGCCGCGGGGGGAGGTTGTTGGAACTTATTCCCTAGAAGAGAAAGAAGTGATCGCAGATGGTTGAAGAGAACGATGAGGAACAATGGCGGCGATGGAATGTGTTGTGTTTGTGATGTGATCTAAATACAGTTCTTTTCCCTTAACGAAGGAGTTGTAGTCGCGACACGGACCGTCTGCTACAACTTTCGCGGCGACTATTTACCCGGTTAGTCAACATGTCCGGGCGCTGTTACAGCAAAAAAGAACAGGGAAACGAACTATCCTTTCCACAAACTAACGTATATACATTGGGGAAGCAATTGACAGCTCGATGTGGACCAGTTGGTACGACATGATCAAAGGTTTTGAGGCGGAAGAAAAACGCGGACACTAGAAGAAAAAGAAAAAGACAAACGGAGCGCCTCGTTTGTCCTGTTCGTTGTCTTCTAGCGTCCGCGTTATTCTCCCGCCTTAAAACTTTTGACTACATTGGGGTTTCTACTTATATGTAAATATGTAACGAAGGTCGGTCGCCGGCACTTGTACTGCCACTTGCTTATAATGAAGCACAACTATCTTACCGTGCCAAGTCAAGTCAAGTAAAGTCAGTTTTGTGTGCACCACAGTAATGCGGGCAGGTTCGGACAAAAAGTAAACTTTCACTTTCACTTCCAAGGACTAATGGAGCGAATTTTGAGTTTACAAGCGAAGCGAGAAATGGCAAGTGAATTCCGGCCATTTCGGCTGCCTCGTATACATAGCAGTGCCTAGTGAAGAAAGCAAACCCAAGAAGACGCTTAAGAATCCAATAGACATGCCAAGTCAGCTGCTATGCTCTTCCCATAACCCCCAATGCTGACATGGATTCCCGAGCCCAGTTTCCTCTCTAGTATACTTACTAAGAAACTCTATGTCCCGCGGTACTTTTGCTTGCTTCCGTACTAAGATTCTTACACTGCAGCGTTGAGAGAGTAAGAGAGTAAACGTGTTCTAGCGTAAACATCTCGGGATGTCTACGCTACGACATCTCGGGATGTCATCTTACACATGAACTCTTTCTAAAGCATTCACTTCTTAAGGCAAATCAAATATACTGCTACAAATTACTTCAGTACATTAGGAACAAGTTATACAATACTTCCAGCCCTGTAACCGCCACACAACATAACTTGTGTACACTACATCGACCAATGCCATCTACAAGAACAAACTATGGACGGCAACAAAAAAGGTTATCAAATCCCCTCCTTATTGAACAAAGTTCAGAAAGAGATTAATTTTCGCCAACGGTTGTCAAAAACACAGATTAAAAATGTCCTGTTAGAGCAGTTAATTGCATATAGCTAAAATTTACCAAAGCATAAAATAAAATGTTGCAGCGAAATTGTAGATATCTATGCTGAAGTAAGTCTCTGTTGCGGGTGTATTTTGTTGTTCGTTCTTTTCTTGTTTTGTTGTATTGTAGATATCTATGCTGAAGTCTCTGTTTCGGGTGTATTTTGTTGTTCGTTCACTCCTTGCACTGCACGAAAAAAACACGCGAGTGTTTTGATACCATATCCTGTGTGAAAATTTGGTTCTGTATTCTTTTTTGTGCAAAGTAGTCGCACATTGAACGTTCGAGGAGCCCAACTGCAAATGTACTCTCTGCAGTCTGTAGCCCTTTTTTTGTTTTTTGTTTTGTTTTGTACACTCGACTGCAAGTGTGCTATATAATATACTGTGCCCTGTTGCGACTGGCCACCCGAGCGCAGTCACCGGTGTAGCGATGTTGCCTTGCTCCGTCCGCTATCGACGCGGCGCAGAGCAGAGCGACGAAGTCCTCGAGCCGACGAAGAGTTGAAGTAACCTTTATATACAGTATATACAGGGTAAGCAAACGTTACATGATTCGCACAAAGGCGACAGCACCCTTTTCACTCGGTGCTTCCGAAGAGACTGGTGCCGGAGAGAAGCCGCCGAGGAATGCCGACGATGAGAGCCTCCGGGCTTCTTTTATAACCCGGGAAGTTCGTTGTGGCCCCAAGAAGTTCTAAAAGCTCCAATCAGGGCTCTCGCTGCCTGAAGTTTGAATTCCGACGAATGGTAGCGAAGCGGTGAGTCAGATGCGCCGCCAATGGGGAAAGGGAGGGCGATGCCCCCGCCGTCTCTGTGACCTCGCCTCCGGGCGTAGCGACATGCCCTTGTTTGGTCGTTCTCCGATGCGGGATTCGGCCGCGCCGCAGCGTTCCGAGATGCAGGATTCGGCCGCGCCGCAGCGACGAAAGGGAGAGGCGTGACTCAGCCTCGCTGTCGGCGTGTCGCCTCGTGCAACGCCTTTGGGCCAGGCGCTCTGGCACAACAGCACCCCCGCCGCCAGACAATGCGCAGTGAAGACGAGCTGCCTCCACGTGGCTCGGATGCTGGGTGCGCGCGTTCGCCAGGCTCATCCAGGTCCACCTCCAGTGCCCCAGGAAAGGGCGGCTCCACCAAGTCCCTCTCCATGAACGGGTACCGCCTGCCAGGTCCGGATCACAGGTACCTCGCCGTGCTGCCAAGTGTCTCGAGCAGCTTCGTCCGACTCTTCTGTTCTGTCCTCGGCCCCGGTGCTCATCGTTCTGGAGCTTGCAAAGAACCGACCGACAACAGGCAACACCAAGCGCACGCAAGCACCCTCTGTCCTCTGTCAGAACACCAGACTCTAAAGCGTGACAAACTCTCCTAGCTAAGTATCTATCCCCAAATTTGGACCCTCTACACCAAGAGCCCCGCGCGGGATGTAAAACTCTTAAAAGAAGAACTCACACTAAGTGTCAAACGTAACACACGACATTAAATGATAACTAAGGTTGATTACTTGAAATCACGCGGTGCGGAAATAATCAACTGAGGCAGCAAATGAGGGCAATAATTTTGCTCCCATCTACCTGCTACGCTAAAATCTGCTCACGAAGAGGCGAAATGAAAGACACGGGGAGGATGAACGCAGCCTTACCTAGAACGCACGGCTTAGTGCGTCTGCGTTAGCGGTTCCGGCTACATAGCATGCAAACTTCTGCACTGCCCACACGACGCAGCCACATTCCTTTCCAGAATTACTGTAAGCCTCATCCTCTTGGCATAGTACAACTTCCATGCCACGATCGCTCGATCGCACTGAATAACGAACCTTTCGAAAAGTCGGGGACCGTTAGAACTGGCTTTTCGCTCAGGCTCGTTACAGCGCTTAAATGCGTCCTCCTTCTCTGTGCCCTTTTCACCTTAACTGGCTCACTCTTTCTGAGAGCGTCAGTTAAAAGACTAGCCAGTGTGGAGTAATCTTTCACATAATGCTGGTAATATCCAGCCAAACCCAAAAAAGCCCTTATCTCGGAGTTAGTCGTTGGTCGGCGATAGTTTAGAACCGCGGCTACTTTGATTTCCGACGGTCTGCGTCGGCCGCGCCCCACTACATGTCCTAGGTACGTCACTTCGGCGCAACCTAGGTGACATTTCGACGGTTTGACTGTTAGGCCGGCTTCTTTGAGCCTGCTCAGCACGACTCGTAAGTGCTCTACATGCTCCTCCCATGTGTTCGAAAAGATGGCGACATCATCGAGGTAAGGGAGCGCGTACTCTGACATGCCGCGAAGTACATGATCCATTAGTTTCGAAAAGCAATACGGCGCGTTCTTGAGACCGAAGCTCAACATGACGGGACGGAATGTTCCGAACGGGGAAACGAACGCAGCGTATCTCCTGGCACGCTCAGAGAGGGGCACTTGCCAATAGCCTCGTACGAGGTCTAGTGTGGAAATGTAATTCGCCTTGGATACGGTCTCCACCCGCTCCTCGAGGTTCGGAATCGGATACGTCTGGTCTCGGGTTATCGCGTTGAGGCGCCGGTAATCGACGCACGGCCTGGGGTCCTTTCCAGGTACTTGAACTAGTATTAGAGGGGAGGTGCAATCGCTCTCACTCGGGACAATGACCCCAAGGTCACACATGCGCTTGATCTCGACCGCCATAATCTGTTTCTGTACGGGAGAACATCGGTACGGCTTGCTACGAACCGGCTCGTCCCGCGTTAACTCAATGTCATGCTCGATTATCGTAGTCTTTCCGGGCCGATCAGAGAAAACATCCTCAAACTCGAAAATTATCTTCTCCAAGTCCTTCTTTTGTGCTTCGCTTAGAGAGGGTGATAACCTCACTTGCTCCCGCAGGAGATCCGAAGTGCCTTCCTTCAGGTCCGCAGAGGTCAGAATATCTGCGCCTTCCTCATCCTCGGCATTCAAAGCTATGTTCACCACAGCATGACGCTGAATGTAGGGTTTCATCAAATTGCTGTGGTAGATTTTGTTCTGCCGTTTGCCTAGCTTCACTTCGTAGTTTGTGTCAGATAGCTTCGACACTACTTTTGCTGGCCCCTCCCAATGAACTTCTAGCTTATTTTTCTTCGAAGGGCGCAGCAGCATCACTAGGTTACCCACTTCGAACGTACGCTTCCTAGCCGACTTGTCGTAGTACGCCTTCGACAATGCTTGTGCCGCCTTCATGTGGCTCTCAACAAGGTCTTTACTTTTCCCGAGCCTCTGCAGTAGATTAAGAACGTACTCCACCACGTTTGGATCCTCACTGTAACCTTCCCAAGACTCGCGCAGCATTCGCAGCGGGGTTCTGAGACTCCGGCCGTACACCAGCTCCGCAGGGCTAAACCCCGTACTTTCGTGTGGAGCAGACCTCAAAGCGAACATAGCGGCAGGTACGCATGCTTCCCAATCGCGTTTTCGCTCAAAGCAGAGGGCTCGCAGTATTCGCTTTAACACTGAGTGCATTCGCTCCACTGGGTTGGATTGCGGGTGATAGATAGAGCTGTGCACCACTTTGATCCCGCACCTTTCAAAAAAAGTCGAGGTTAGGCAGCTAGTGAAGACGCTACCATTGTCGCACTGAATTTCAGCAGGAAATCCGACACGAGCGAATATTGAAAGGAGCGCGTCAACCACTTGAGGAGAATTGAGCTCTCTGAGTGGCACTGCTTCCGGGAACTTTGTCGCGACACAAAGGGCGGTTAGAATGTACCTACAGCCGTTCTCGGACTCGGGCAGAGGCCCAACAATGTCGATCACCAGCCGACGGAATGGTTCAGTTATGACTGGTACCAACTTCATAGGCGCCTTCCACTTATCCGTACTCTTGCCGACCCTTTGGCATGTGTCGCAAGAGCGCACAAAGCCTTAGATGTCTTTCCAGCATTTAGGCAATTTAGGCCAGTAGTACTCTAGCGCAAGTCGAGCTTTTGTCTTTTTCAGACCGAGGTGCCCTGCCCACGCGTTTTCGTGCGCGAGTTCCAGTAGCTGACGGCGATACTTTTCCGGGATCAAAAGCTGCTCGTACTTCTGACCCTTTGCATCTGTGTAACTGCGGTACCACAAGCCGGACTTCTCATGAAATGAAACGTTCTTTTTCTTTGCGCCCCGTTTCACATTCTCAAGCAAGGCTTTTATCGAGCTATCATTTTGCTGTTCTCGAATGAACGTTGCTCGATCCACCTTGATTAACTCATGCCAGCTGTCGGAGACTGGGGACAACGTATCGTTCGCCTCACACGGCGGCGCCGCTTCGGTTTCTCCGCCGAAAGGGGTGACGCAATCCGCTTCGGCCGCTGGCGGTTCAACCAACCTATCGCGAGAGTGTGCGGTTCACTCGAACCACTTAGTAGTAGTAGTAGGTCGGCTCGCAGCTCGGGCTACATTTCTCCACCGCCTTTACCGTTTCGCTCGCTGGGGTAGTTTCAAGTTCCTGGGAGAGCTTCCGCGCCTGCGATCTCGTGAGTGTCATGCACGCCAAACTGGTAAAGAACGATTTTCCCTGTTCTTTGAGCAGTTGCTCCGAGCTATTAGAGAAGAGATAAGGAAAATGCTCAGGGAGCGCTGCGGACACGGCCGCCTCGGTGTTAAGCTTACCAAAACCGCCTTCAATGACGACCCTCGCAATCGGCAAGCAAACGCTCTGCTCCTCGGCAACTTGCCTTATCCACGCGCATTCTCCTGTGCAGTCGTTTGGAGAAACTAGTGACGGGTGGACTACGTCCATAGTTGCTGCGGAGTCTCGGAGTGCTCTGCACTTCTTGCCGTTCACGTTTATCTCCTGCATGTAGGGCTCGAGCAACCGCATGTTCTTTTCGGTTTCTGGGATCGTAGTGAATGCCACCTTCTGTTTACAGTTTGCCGCGATGTGCCCTTCCTTTTTGCAGTTGTAGCAGACAGTGGCGTAAATCATTGGGGGGTCAGGGGGGTCCTGACCCCCCTTGTGTTGGGGCTGGGGTGGACACCCCTTGCAAGTGTCCCCCCCTTGAGATTCATCTTTCATTTACCTTTGAAAGCTAAAACAACTGTTGTTTTTGTCACTCACTAACTGTTGTTTTTATCACCAGCGAGGTACGAAAACGGGAGTGCCAGTGACGCCCCAGTTGACGCAAGGGCCTACTTTCGACGAATATTTTTTTTCAATAATTGATGCAGCTGTAGCGGGCCTTGAGAAGAGGTTTAATCCAGATTCTGAGGGAATCGTGACGTACAGGGCACTGGAACTTGTCCTTCTGAACCGGTCATCAGAAGCAGATTTGGGCGTGATCCGACGATACAAGAGCATCGATATCGGTGAAGTCGTGTCTCGCGTGCGCTTGTTGCACGAAGAACACTGCAACCTCAAGTCGGTCGACGACGTGGCAGCAGTACTCCGGAACATGCACACGTCCACCCGCCAGTATTTCAAGGAAGTGGAGAGTGTTCTCAGGATTATCTTAGTGATGCCGGTCTCTTCCTGTGAAGCAGAGAGATCGTTCAGTGCCTTGAGAAGACTGAAAACATGGCTGCGTAGTACGATGGGGGAGGAACGCCTCAAATAGACCTCGTAACGTTGCCAGGGTTGTTGAAAAACTTTGTCAGTGCGTGCAAAAACCGCGCTCTCGTTTTTGGACCCTCTAGAAGTGTCGAAAGCTAGGAAACATGTCATAGGTGATCAGTACTCATATTGTACAGAGTATTTCTTATTGATCTTTTTTTAACGTCTGCAATAGCACAGTGCAATTACGTGAGGTATGAAAGCATGCTCGTTTTTCTTATTTTAATTCAAATCACGATAGTAATTTGTATATAAATAAAAATAAAGCACAAAACAAAATGGCCGCCTTGGCAAGATGTGTGTCCCCCCTTGTGATTTTTCTGGATTTACGCCACTGGTAGCAGATTATCTGCTTCCGCGACTCAAATGCCCGGACGGCGTCCGCGCGCTGCTTAGCATCGCTGTTCGATTTTCGAGACTCATCTATGCCTTCCCCAACAGTTTCTTTCGTAGGAGGTGAGTCTTTTCGAAAACTGAACGCGCTAGTTGTTTCCCTTCCTCAGGCTTCTTCCTAAAAGCGTCCTTACCGTCCGCTTTTTCAACGCGCACCGCCTTATAATGCAACTTTCGGCGGGTGTAGTACTCCTCAGCTAACTCTGCTGCCTTGTTAAGCTTTACTTCTTGGAGCTTATCCTGCAGCCACAACCTGACGTCGTCTTCGACGCAGCGATAGAATTGCTCAAGCGCTATGCACTCAACCACTTTGTCGCGGTCGTCATAGGCTTCCTCGCCTTTGAGCCACTCAATTAGGTCAGCCTTCAGACGAAATACGAAGTCTATATGCGACTCATTGCCCTTTTTTGCAAACCGAAACCTCTGCCGGAAAGCCTCAGGCGACAACCTGTATTTCCTCAAAAGAGCCTCTTTGACCTCGTCGTAGCTCTCAAAGGCCTCCTTCGACAGGCACGTTATCACGTCCGATGCCTCTCCAGGAAGCAGGGCTAACAAGTTTTGCGCCCACAGAGACCGTTCGATATCGTTTCGCTCACAAACGTGATCAAACTTAACGAGGTACTTCGCCATGTCCTCGCCAATAACGAACGGAGGCAGTTGGTCCCGAATTCTCGGACCGTTCGCAGGAGCCGTTGGAGAAGCTACGCTAGGCGCCGGCGAGCCCTGCCGGAACTCTAACCGCTTCAACTCGAGCTGCCTTACGGCTTCCCGTTCCTGCCTTTCGGCTTCTTCCCTGCGTTCCTGTCTTTCGGCTTCCTCCCTGCGTTCCCGCCTTTCCGCCTCCTCGCGCTCACGGCGCTCTTTCTTTTCGGCTTCCTCGCGCTCCGGCGCTGTTTCGCTTCCTCGCGCTCCCGGCGCTCTTTAGCGTCCTCGCGCTCACGGCGCTCTTTGATATCATCCCTGGCCTCATTGACTTCCTCAGCCGTTACGTTCTCCTTCCGCATGATCTCAAGGATCGCATGCTTCCGTTTCGCACGGCCTAAGTCAAGGCCCAGCTCCTCGCAAATTTCGATGAGTTCCTTCACTTTAAGGTCCTCCATCGTTTGCACAGGCCTCTTGCTGCTTACCCGCTTTAGAATTCCCTTGCCGTTCCTGTACTATCGAGCTACTAGTAAGACACGCGCAAGTAATTCTGTACGCTCCTTTGTTTACCTCTCGGGACTAGCTTTGGTTTCAATGCACTTTCTCTATGCTTGAAACACTCAAAGCTATACACAGGGCTTCACACAGCCCTTCTCTAAACTACTATAACCTGTGCTAGAGAAGTCTGGTGAACTGAGAGAAAACGTCGAGCGCTTACCACACCCGGTAGTAGCCGTTGCCGGTCGATCCCGCAGCTACCATCCACTGTTGCGACTGGCCACCCGAGCGCAGTCACCGGTGTAGCGATGTTGCCTTGCTCCGTCCGCTATCGACGCGGCGCAGAGCAGAGCGACGAAGTCCTCGAGCCGACGAAGAGTTGAAGTAACATTTATATACAGTATATACAGGGTAAGCAAACGTTACATGATTCGCACAAAGGCGACAGCACCCTTTTCACTCGGTGCTTCCGAAGAGACTGGTGCCGGAGAGAAGCCGCCGAGGAATGCCGACGATGAGAGCCTCCGGGCTTCTTTTATAACCCGGGAAGTTCGTTGTGGCCCCAAGAAGTTCTAAAAGCTCCAATCAGGGCTCTCGCTGCCTGAAGTTTGAATTCCGACGAATGGTAGCGAAGCGGTGAGTCAGATGCGCCGCCAATGGGGAAAGGGAGGGCGATGCCCCCGCCGTCTCCGTGACCTCGCCTCCGGGCGTAGCGACATGCCCTTGTTTGGTCGTTCTCCGATGCGGGATTCGGCCGCGCCGCAGCGTTCCGAGATGCAGGATTCGGCCGCGCCGCAGCGACGAAAGGGAAAGGCGTGACTCAGCCTCGCTGTCGGCGCGTCGCCTCGTGCAACGCCTTTGGGCCCGGCGCTCTGGCACAACAGCCCGCACGCTGCCTGCCACCGGAGCAGGGGCCCTGGTCAGGCTCCAAGCCTTTTGCCCCTGCTCCCCTTTCTGTACGGAAAGAAACAATAAAGAAAGAAAGAAAGAAAATTATGGCGCCGTCAAGCAGATTTTAGGCAAGTTCATTTACTTGTCGTAATTAGGTAGTCCACAGTGAAGTGGTAAGTGTTGAGGAATTTCCGTCTGTTGTCAACATGTGGATATCTACGGGAGGAGAATGGTTACAGAAAATGGCTGTAACTCTGTTTTGCTGAAAAGACGCCGAAGCATACAAATGGCGTTTGACTGCTAAGGCGGCTACACAATCATGGGGAGTTTCAACTTAGGTGATATCACGGGTAATTATTACCAGTCGCAGTTGTAATACAAATAACATGAAGCCACTGCTCCTAGCGTCCCAAAGACAACGGGAAGGAAAGACAACTGTTTTATTTTATTTGCTGTACAGCAATGTACGCAATGCACCTTCTTTCTTGCATCGTCCATCGGATATGCATAACGCAGCGCGCATAGGCACGGTGCTGTCCTCTTAACGCAGTAAAGTACGCTTCGTCGTTAAGTTGAAAAGCCACAGGTATTTTTCCACGTTGTGCGCAATTAGGCAGCTGTTATGTCCTAGTAAGTTCCCCCTCAGGCCATCCCCTCGCTTTCCCCCGCGGCCTTGGCAAAAAATGTCTGTTGCGCAACAATAGCCAGAAAATGTATAGCTTGTTTATTTAGTTTTTTTTCTAGCGACCTATGATCACCACTATTTCATTTAACAAACGCAGCGACAGTATCATCATGTTGTCTTCACACGGTTTTTTTTTTTAAACCACAAGTTTTTTTGTTAAAAACGAGTGAAGTTACTTTTTTTTTTTTACACTTTCAGAACCTGCAATAAAAGCTGTGTAATTGAGCGCCCCCGCAGGGGCAAAGGTGTGTGCGTTGCTTTCTGATAACGCAATGCACATAATGCGTTATTAGCAATGCGTTACCGAAGGCACCTGTGTACCTCGCGACACCTGCTTCTGCAAACTTCATTTTCACGAGTAATTGTGTGCGGTTAAAAACCTTTCGTTACTGTTGTGTGGCCTCAGCGATCGGCTTTCGGTGGCGCGCCGTTGCTCCGGCCGTTACAATCGCCCGAAGAGGGCGTAAGTTGAAAAGGGAACGTGGCCGCGCGTTTTACCTGTCGCGGGCGGGCGTAGAGGACGAAAACTCGGCCGTTGCAGCCTGTGTGCGACGCCTAATAACAAAAGATTACCGCACACCAATGCAGGAGAAAGGTAGAAGTAGTTACTGGTGCTGTTAGGGTAGTTACTGGTGCCTTTGAAATTTTGACGTAGACTATGCCCTGTGTGAAGCCTAAGTGAATTCGCTGCGCAGCAGTACTCTTTTTTTGTAGTCCCGCATGGTTCCAAATCGCAAGGTGTTTGCCGGTTTTATTTCTGAAAAACTCCTACATGAGTTTAGTATCTCTAATTAGTTTTTATATGGAGACCATGCCGAGTGCCTTTAAATTTTTTTGCGCCAACGATAATACTGCCCATTTTTATTTTCATGCAATTGACAAGCAACTAATAAATGTCAGTTTCTAGGGCTCACATACGCCCTTAAATAGATTTCCCCAATCCAGTGTTGGACAGGGCATAACATCCCGCAATGGCAAATGTTTCTTTGAAGTTGCGTAACACTGAAACTGTGTCATTTTTTTAGGTGCGGAGAACGTTATGACCGCACAATGTCCGTCCGCGTCCGTGCGCATACTATTTACAATTGCAAAAATCACACAGGCACCGGCAGGATTGGAGCCTGTGTCTGGTAGACCAGACAGAGTTAGTGTCAGTCGTCTTACCCATTGGGCTACTACCGTGAGTTAGTACTCGAGAGTCAAACGGCTTACTCCCTCGCCAGTAACGGTGCGGAGTACCTTAGGACCTCCCAATGTCCGTCCGCGTCCATCCGCGTGCACACCACCATCAAGCGAAATTCAATTTGAGTAGTGAGTTGCAGTTTCATTTAGGGAATAATCAAGGTGCAACTCACGGCTCAAATCGAATGATGGTCAGGGCGCAAATCGGAACTTGATCTTTTGACTGTCGTAGTCGTCTGTCTATAAACAATACACAAAAGCTTATCGGTATTACACTGTTTTCGCGCCCGCGCACACGCGCGCACACGCACGCGCGCACGCAAGCACGCACGCATACGCGGCACGCGCACAAACGCACGCACGCTCGCTCGCACGCACGCACACACGCCCACGCACACGCACGCGCACACGCACGCGCACGCGCACACACACGCACACGCACACGCACACAACACGCACACAACACGCACACGCCCAAGCGCACACGCACACAACACACACACACATACACACATAATAAATGTCAAGAGCTTTCAAAACAACTTAAAAGGCAAGAAAAGCATATTTTTGCGCTGTGATATCGCGCGAAAGTGCTGTAAAAGCTAAAAAAGAATTCAGGACGCTGGCATTCGCTCTGGCCGAAATGTGACGGAACCCTGGCCTCTTGACATTCGGCTTTCAAATAAACGACCACTAAACCTGCGCGAAAAGGCAATCGTGGCGGCTAAGAAACGTACGTTAAACAACTTTGTACTTCTAGGAACGAGTCAAAGCACATCGGGCACATATTGAGAGTTTTTCAGGGATGAAAACGCGACAACGAAGGCTGATTTATAACTCAAAGTGCAGTCAGCGTCGGCAAGGCGGGCGTCTCTTTATGGTGATGATGATGATAATTAGTGGCTCTCCCTTTAAATCGGGGTGTCGGTTGTCAGCAACCGACTTGCCTGTTTTATTGCGCTTACTTCCCGTACTCCTAGCTAACCTAATAGATTTGCTTCCTCACCCCCACCCCCCACCCCTCACCCTTGTTTTGGGACGGCCACAGCAGCCTTTAAAGGCCAACTGCACTCAAAAATTCGACTTCTTGAAAACCCTATTTCCGTATGGTCTGCTTAAAAAGAAAGCAACATGCAAAATACAACAGCTGAAATACGCACGTGGACGCCGCAAGCGGCCAGCAAAAATCGGCGATTTTGAAACCGAAACCGAGGAGAGCGCGGCCATTGCAGTGACGTTGCAGCCGTCCAGCGAGCGGCCGGACGGTCACCAGTTCGGGAGAATGTCTGCGCGCAAGCTCTACGCGCGCACGGGGCAGCAGAGCTCGACCGGTTCTCCCGCTGCGTGGCTGGCCAGAGGAAAAAGCCACCGTCGGCTGGAACGTCACAGGCGCGTCATGGCTGTTTACGCGATCCGCCGGCAGGTGCACAGTGGTCTGCGGCGGAGCCTTTTTAAACGCTTCTGACGGATTAACGAGGCGTTTCACGGGGCTACCACTTGTGTCTCAGGTTATTTGGGGGTACTTACTACGCATTAAAAACAAATTTGGCCGAGGTGAAATTTGAGTGCAGTTGGCCTTTAAAGGGACCTTAGCAGCCTTAGGCTAAGGCCGCCACCTCGCGGCGTGAATAGGAGTTAACAAAATTACACCGTGGCCTCCGCGATCAGCAACGGCGCGCCGCCGCCGATCGCGGAGGCCACGATTGGTGGTGAGATGTTTGAGTGGCGCCCCCTGGCTCTGAAGTCGGCTTAGGGACTCGCACCGCTGTCGCTGACGGTGCCTGTGCCAGAAATCGCCCGCTTTAATGTTTTACTGCAGTAAAAAGCGTATTTCCAGTTATAATTAAACTTAATTCGCCAGTTTCTGACACCTCTGAATAGTTTCAAGCTGTATCCCGCACAAGTTTGCAACACACGAGGAGAGAGAGAACAACTTTCTTCAGAGCATCGGTCAGATGATCGTGCGTAACTCGTCCTCTTCTAGGTTATTTGCGAGGTTCAGTGCTCAGAGCTCCTCGATAAGTATCCAAATGCGTAGGCTTCCCTAAAGTATTTTTGAGATGCTCTTATGAATATTCAACATTTTAATGCTACGCACCAAGCAGCGGGCCCTTACACGCGCATCGCACAGAGGGAAATAAACCGGCTGTCTTCTATTTATTTTGTTGTTGTTGACCTGTATCAGATGAATGCTTTTTCTGTGCCCGACGCATTAATTCTTCTGCACCGTCACAAACGTCTTATTAGGAAGTTTGGGGGTGTTTGGGAGGCTCACAACGTTCGTGTGGACATTTTCTTCGGGATGTAAGGCGTACAAGACCTTCTTCACAAGTTAGCTTCCGTTATGGCTGCGTGCAAGAAGGTGCATATCCGCAGCGTGCGTTGTTTATTCAAATGCAAATGCAATGAGGTTTGCGCTACGCCACAGCGAAACGGCGGAGACAACGTTGTCCAGAGTACTCGAAGGCGCCTTTTGTGCACGAATTTCTGTCGCAACCATCTTCACCATAACTAACTGACTCTAAACCCGCACAGTTATGACATGATTACGGTGTTGAGGGCTTGATATTTTCGCTAACGAACGCAATAAATAGTGTACGTGCCGGTTTCCAGTACAACAAGGATCGAAACCGATGAATATGTACAAGCAGCTCTTTATTCTTCTCCTAGCCTTTCGTGCGTAAAGAACAAAGCCTGGCCTCTTGGGGATGGAGTGCTATAAATTGTAGAAAATTACTCTTACTCTTGTCCTAAATTGAGGACCACTAGCCAGGTCGATTTCACTGTTAATCCCTTCTCCTCCTACTTCTCCGCTTGTGTGCAGTTTTACTGTAACGCATATCTGAATATTGTGAAGATTTGGCTGTAAGAAATGTACCAAAATATGACTCCAGGTCTAAACAAACATAGTGTTACTGTATTTTGCCGTACACGTGACGATTTTTGGTCATAAGGCGCCGTACTGGCTAGAAGCCTGGTATAAAACCAGCACCAACCTATACACACAGTAGGTTATTTGGAACTTCGCCTACATTTTTTGCGGCCAATAGTGAATGTCGGCATACTTTCATGCCATGACAACGTAAACTGATGTGATACAATACTTTTGAACTTTACTGTTAGTGCCAATGTTAAACCCCCCAATTGAGTGGGCACGGGAGCTACCGTGCGTTCAGCATGGCTCACGTTCTGCAATTTCACGTCTTGCAGGTCATTTCTGCTTGCGTGCTTTTTTGTGCGCAACCAGTCCACGCCTGTTCAACTAGCGTCCCCTCTGCTCCGTCGCTGGTTGATATCAGCAAATTCGCCCCTGAGCCGCCAACGCACAACGTCACTTCCACGCCCTCTTGGATCCCTTGGCTGTTCCCTCCGGCTACCTCATCGACACAGCCATCATCGCAAGCTCCGGATATAAGGCCATGGCCCTTCCAGCCGCACTTCAGTGGGCACGGGAGCTACCGTGCGTTCAGCATGGCTCACGTTCTGCAATTTCACGTCTTGCAGGTCATTTCTGCTTGCGTGCTTTTTTGTGCGCAACCAGTCCACGCCTGTTCAACTAGCGTCCCCTCTGCTCCGTCGCTGGTTGATATCAGCAAATTCGCCCCTGAGCCGCCAACGCACAACGTCACTTCCACGCCCTCTTGGATCCCTTGGCTGTTCCCTCCGGCTACCTCATCGACACAGCCATCATCGCAAGCTCCGGATATAAGGCTATGGCCCTTCCAGCCGCACTTCAGTGGGCACGGGAGCTACCGTGCGTTCAGCATGGCTCACGTTCTGCAATTTCACGTCTTGCAGGTTAGTGAAAGGCATTCCTTGTACGCTAAAAAGAACAACAATGTTTGTCTAGTGTTGCTCCCGTGCCCACAAGTGCTTTTTGACTTGGTATGCGAGTGTATCGATATGGTTTTCCTTCTGTTACGCTCGGGAGATGTAGAGTCAAATCCCGGCCCTAAAACTCGCTCTAATGATGCAGCCTCTGGTACAGAGGTAGTCCCGACCGACGACACCACTGAAGTAACGGGAAATGCTGGAAGTTCCTCGGAATTCCGCGAAATCTTACGGCTGCTGAAAGACATTCAGGCTCGTTCGCTTGATCAGGCGGCAAGGCACGACGAACTGGCTCAAAATGTTCGCGAGATAAAGGACTGCCAGAATGACATTAGGATGAAATTAGACAACATGAGTGAAAGACTCGCCAACGTTGAAAAAAAAATCGCTGGAAATCGACAGCCTTTCCGCTGAAGTGTCTGAGGCACGAACTGAGATTTCAAACCTAGCTACGCAGTACGATTCTATGGCCTACGCCACAAACGACCTTGAAGACCGTTCCCGTAGGAATAATGTGATTTTTTATGGTATCCCTGACTGTAAAGAAACATGGGCGGAAACCGAAAACAAGGTTGTGGCAATCTTATCCAGCTGCACAGACGAACGTTTTCCCACAGACAGCATTGAACGTGCGCACCGGCTTGGCCAATACTCCCAATCTCGACACCGTCCCGTGATTGTTAAGTTTAATCACTACAAGGCAAGAGAAAAAGTTTTTTCACTGCGCACTCAACTGATAGACCAGGAAATAACCATATCTGAAGACTTTTCCGCTGGTACAAGATTGGCCCGAAAAAAGCTAATAGAATTCGCTAAATCACAGCCTGGTTCTCCCGCTTTCCAGCTCAAATACAAACAGTTGCATATGAACAAAAAGCGATATGCTTACGACACGCTAACTGCCACGATCAAAGAAGTCGACGACAAACCTCAAGTTTCCATTACTAACCACTCGGCACAAAATGTATCTCCAAAATCAGGGCAGCCATCTTCATAGCAAACACCGAAGCGTCGCGGTGCGTGCTCGTCAAACTTATCTGTTCTTTACACTAACATACGTAGCGTAACAAACAAGCGTATCGCTCTCAATTCTATCATTGACACATGCGATCCTGATATCTTAGCTCTGACGGAAACCTGGCTGAACCGCAACATTCTTGACACCGAGATCTTTGATCGACCTAGCAGTTACAGATTATATAGATGTGACCGCACGCAAAGGCATGGAGGGGGAACACTTATCGCTGTAAAAAGTAACATTACGTCATCACCGATACACATTTACTCGTCTCTCGAAACAAATTGGGTACTCATTGAAACTGGTAGTAGAAAAATAATATTTGGAGTATGTTATAGGTCCCCTAGTGCCCCCGCCGCGTTTACTGACGAACTACATGACGTAATTAATACGGTCATCACCCGCTTTCCGACTTCTCCAGTTTTTCTTCTGGGAGATTTTAATTTCCCCCAGATTCAATGGGCCAGCAATGTAGCCATTCCTCCATCGTGTCCTTCACAGGCTAAGGACTTCTTTCATATGTGCTCAATATTCAATTTCTCTCAAATTGTCACTCAGCCTACCAGGACATCCGCGACTGCTTGCAACATTCTGGATTTAGTGTTAACCACTGCCCCTGACCTTTCTTCAGACATAACATACATTCCTGGCCTTAGTGACCATTGTTTCTTGAACTTTACTGTTAGTGCCAATGTTAAACCCCCCAAAAATACCACTAAGTTTATTAGGGACTACCACGCAGCTGACTTTGATGCAATTAACGCCGACCTTTGCTCATTTCTTGATGCCTTTATCGCTGGCTTTGAAGCACGCTCCGTTCAGGATAACTGGGATATGTTTAAAGGAAAGGTTCACGAACTAACAAACAAATATATTCCGCTAAGAAAAATATTTTCAAATCCCAATGCCCCCTGGTACAACCGGAATATCAGAAGGCTAGCTAACCGAAAAAAACGTCTTTACCGTTCCGCAAAAAAATCTCCAACCAATGAGCGATGGCTGGCGTATGATGATGCATCTAAATCATACATTTCTGCTGTTAAGGCCGCCAAAGTAAACTTCTTACAAAACACGTTGCCCTCTATGTTATTAGAAAACCCTAGAAAGTTTTGGAACTGTATAAACCCTCGTGACAGGAAATCGATCTCGCTAATAGATGGTGACGGCAACAAGGTTGCAGACGAGGATTGTCCTACAGTCTTAAATTCAACTTTCATAAACAATTTCTCTCACTCCACTTTTACTGATGCCTATCAACTTCCAGAGATTCCCGTTTACGAATACTCTCCTACGCTGCCCCTTTTGATAGACCCTGCAGGCATTGTGCACATAATTAATTCTTTAAAAATGTATTCTGCTGCTGGCATTGACGAAATCAATGCGAAGTTTTTAAAGAGCACACGCCAGTACTCTTCGATATTCCTTGCCAAGCTCTTTCAACAATGCTTAGAATCAGGATTATTGCCTTTTGAGTGGAAGATGGCTAAGGTGGTTCCAGTCTTTAAATCCGGTAGCATTGTATCACCTAGCAACTATCGTCCGATATCGCTGACCAGTATCCCCTGTAAAATTTTTGAACATATCATTTACTCTAACCTTGTCCGATTTCTCGAATCCAATTCTTTCTTTCACCCCGCTCAACATGGCTTTCGTAAACACCACTCCTGTGAAACGCAGCTCTTATCGTTCACCCAGAAAATTCATGTTATTCTTGACGCGCGTTCATCCGCAGATTGCATATTTTTGGACTTGTCGAAAGCATTTGACAAGGTGTGTCACCGATTACTAATGTTAAAACTCCGTAGCTTAAACATCGACAGTAGTTTACTCAAATGGATTGAATGTTTTGTTATTAACCGGCACCAATTTGTTTCAGCTAATGATTTCAACTCTTCCCCTGCAATAGTAGCATCTGGTGTCCCACAGGGTTCGGTTTTAGGCCCCTTATTATTTTTGATATATATTAACGACCTTCCTAATTGTGTCTCATCCCCGATTCATCTGTTTGCTGATGATTGTGTTGTATTTCGTGAAATAAAAAACGGCGCCGATGTAACTACCCTGCAGGCAGACTTAGATAATATAGCTACATGGTGTGATAACTGGCGAATGGAACTGAACATTTCTAAATGCAAGGCAATGAGAATAACTCGTACATCAACGGTAACTCCTATGTATTTTGTTAAAGGGATACCATTAGAACCAGTAGCATCATATAAATATCTAGGCGTTCATATCACTAATAATTTGAAGTGGGATATGCACATCGATTACATTACCGCGAATGCTAACCGTACTTTGGGCTTTATAAGACGTAACTTTTCTCAAGTCCCATCTTCCATAAAACTTCTTCTATACAAAACGCTAATAAGGTCAAAGCTTGAATATGCCGCCTCAATCTGGGATCCTGAACCCGCTTTTTTGATTCATAAACTGGAAATGGTACAAAACAATTCTACCCGTTTCATTCTTTGCAACTACACTAGAGCAGCCAGCGTAACTTCTATGAAATCAACTCTTCATTTACAAACCTTAGCGCTCCGCAGAAAATTTTCTCGTCTGTGTCTCTTCCACAAAATTTACCATCACCCGCTCTTGAAAACAGAATTCATTCATGCCCCCGCTTACGTGTCTGGGGCCCTATTCTCGACTGCACAAATTGCCGGCATTTCGCCCATGTTTTTTTGCGTAAGCACGACGTAAGCAATCAGTGACGTGCTGCACCTATAGCTATGACGACATGCAGTGTAATTTGACGAGTCACTCATAACGATCGCTACCAAGGTATCAAATATTGTGCAAGAAAGATATAAAAACACTTGGCATGTACTATAAAAATTAAGACGGTAGCTGAGGCGGACAAGAAAAACACATTTCTGGAGGTCAGACTTGGCGCCAACACCACAAGGCGATCGAGTAACGTTGATCCAAAAGCGAGCGAAAGGCGGATGTCGAGCTAAAGAACATCACACAATTTTTTTACCGTATCTATTCAATGCAAGCTTTGTTGCGTTATCACCTTCCCTGCCGCCACCGCCGCCACGCCATCGTCTGCTGCTATGTTACAAGTTTATGGCGTGATCACAGAAAAAGACGGCCGCGACTATCGCTTCTATGACACCTAAGAGCAGCGAAGCGCTACGCCTGATAACCGCGGAGCACACCGATGTCACCGATTCACTCATTCGTCAAGCTCGACTGCAATCAGCGCTGTAATGAACTAAATAGTCACTTTTCATTGTTATTTTTCTCTTGAGTTCGATCATGTGACCCAACAGCTTACTAGGAGAAGTATGGACAAATGCCATGCATTGGGTTCTCTTTGTCATGGAGAGGCTTGTACTGCCCTCTTATGTTGCGGTTACGCCAAACAAATATTTTTTATTTCATTGCCAAACATAAAAGCAAAATACTGCATGTTATTTGTATGTCGCATGATCGCTGACTTGGAAGCAGTTGAAACTATAATTTGTTTCGGTAGGAAACATGCTTTAAACAGCGCGCATGCGAAACTGCGCCTGCTGCAAATTGCCGCACATTTCGCGGCGCCGTAAGCCGGGGCAATATTGTGCCCTATTTTGCTTGTATTTTGCGCCAAAAACAACCGCCATTTTTATGCTGTTACGTAGCATTACGTCACTTTTACGCAGGCTGAAGTTGCCAATGCATGACGTAATCGTTCCCGCCAACTGTTTAAATTACGTCACGCCTTCTCAGCCAATCACAGAGGGGGTGTGTATTACAAGCAGTATTGTTGTTGAATAGCAAAGACAGGCTTACGTTGTTATGTCCGCCGCATTTTGTCTGGTTTTTCATTGCCGGCCAAGAATTATGCGCCTTTAGTAACGAGAAATAAGGCAAACTTTAGAACTAGTGTCCGTTGACGACATGAAACGTCAAAATGACGACACCACACACAACCGCTTTGTCAGCCGGAAGCACGTGACCAAAATTGAAAGCCAATCAGAAAAGACTTCCGGAAAATTGCCTAAATTGCCGGCAATTTGTGCAGTCGAGAATAGGGCCCCTGAACGACTTGACCATGCGCACAAAGTTGCTGTCCCCTCGTGTCACTCTCGTTTTTACGCTGCTTCATTTCTTCCACGAACTTCGACTGACTGGAACCGCCTTCCCGCCACCACAGCTGCTATAGACAACGTTAATAAATTTAGGTCTGCTATCACCAGTGACACTGAAACCCCTAGCCTTGTATAACGTTTTTTTTTGTTTTTTTTTTGCCAATTACCCGTGTTGTATTTTTTCTAGCACTGTGTAAATCGTCTTCGTTGTTGAATGTTATTGTTATTGAGCCTACTTGAAATGTACATGTATTTTTCACTGCTCACCGTTTTTATTATTATTGTTATTATTCTTTGTACTCCCACTCCCCTCTATAATGCTTCGGCCCTGAGGGTACTTGTAAATAAATAATAAAAAATAGGTACAAGACAATAACCAACAAATTTATTATGGTTAGCTTAATAATAAGAGGCGCGCAAGTACAAAGATTAAGCACCAATCACCCGAACGAAGCACAGTCGCTTCTGGCGCTTTATGCTGCGGTTTCGCGTCCTTATTTTTTTATTTTTTAGATTTTTGGATGTGTATTTACACGCGGTGCCCTTGAAAAACCTCTCACGTTTTCACCCAACATTATCTGCAAGAATGGCGACTTGCATAAACATCTGTCGCGTAAATACAATATAAGATTGCTTCTCATTGTTATGCTTGTCAGGATAGATCTTTCGTAGTATGCAAGTCCGACACAAACCAACTGTGGCACATTCAGACACCACCGTTCATTGAAATGCGGTGCAATCCAGTTGATTGCAGTGCAGTACTTGAGAGGTTTTAGTAAGCGCTTTGTGAACTAATATAGCGCATATGCGCGGCAGTTAAAAACGCTAATCATGGTCTGCAAAAACTACACGATACACGATAGCTATGAAGCTGCCTGATGTGCGACTTAAACATGTCTGTGTTTACAGTTGAGAATGCTTTTTGCTTGTATACCTGTGCGCGCAGGAAACTCAGCTAGATTAGTGCACTAATCTACAGGTGAATTAGAAACTATCAAATGTGCCAACTCCGCTATTTTTCTTATTTTGTAAGGTCACTTTTAAAGTTTGTTATTTATTTTTGTTGTATTTTCTGTTTTCAAGTTGCGTTCAGTTAATTAGCTCGATTTACGCTATTTTAAAGATATTAAACATGTTAGCGTGCCAATTATGTACTTCTAAGCTAAGGAAGGGGTTTAAACGGTTTGTTTTCACGATATTTTTGTAATGATATCCATTTACACTATTATAACGATTAATTAAACGTTTTAAGTCTACCAATTATAAAATTTTAAGAAAATGCGCACGGCGTGACACTGTGGTCAGTTTTTATGATTTTTTTATTCGTGTGTCAGTCGTTAATTTTTGCCAGGGCTTTTTATTGATTGATTGATTGCAGGGTTTAACGCGCCGACGCAACGCAGGCGATGAGGCGCGCCGTAGTGGAGGGCTCCGGATTAATTTTGACCACCTGGGGATCTTTAACGTGCGCCGAAATCTCGTACACACGGGCGTTTTTGCTTTTCGCCCAGGGCTTTTTATTCATGTCTTCGCTTTGCGCGGGAGATGAATAGAACTCATAGTTTTAAATTCATAAGAGTACCTTCATAAAGTCTTTGTAGCTTTTTTGGTTTTTAATATCCCGTTCCATCAATTATTTTCTATTCGCGCTATTATAACAAATAAACCTGTGACCTACGACAATTATGCATTTCTGTGCAAATGCACGGCGTCAGAAGGTTCGTCTGTTCGCGTGTTTTTTCCACGCTGTTGTCATTTTCGCTGCTCCTTTTTTTGTCTTTGTTTTGTCAAGCATATGTATAAAATTTATATTGTTTATTTTGTTAATGTCACTTCTATATTTCTTATTGTTCTACTTTCTGTACTTTTGTTTTTTCTAAATTACGTTCGACTAATTATCTTTACCTGCGCTTTGTAGCGATAAATTATAGGCAGCGTCTGGAAACCCGCGCGGGCCACGAGACTGAGCCGCCTCGCAATGGTTTCTGCCCCGCGTGACGTCATAAGTACGTCATAGTGACGTCATATTAACAACAATCGTTATTATATTGCGTAGCATAATACAAAAAGCAGCTTTTTTTCACATTTTAAGCTACTCATTTGCTAGAAGTTTTCTAAACAAATAATTTTTTTGTTCGTTTTTGCGGATGCCGCCGGCGCTGCTGCTGCTGCCGCCGTATGGCGGCATGGCGTATTCGAAAGTGCTGATTTTCTCAGGTTGCAGAACGTAGATAAAGCAGAGTTGACAAAGTTAGAAGCACTGTGAGAAAGTGCGAGAACGTTGCCGTGTGCGGGGACCAAGCCAGCCTTTTCACACGGTAGCGAAATAACCGCTCTCGAGCAATGCTGACCTGTGACCGCCAGATGTATGCCGACGGTACCTGCGTTAGACGACATCGCGCTGCCGAGTGGCCCCGTTCGAACAACCCACGTCCCACGCAAGAAAAGACCGTCCGAGCGTGATTATGTGAGCCTGCTGCGGCATGTCCGCGCGGTGGCATCTGCTATGAACAGTTTGCACCACGGCAAGTTCAGAATGCTTGAATGGGTGGCCTGAAATCGCGGTGTGTTTTCGAAATGACATATCTTAGCAGCGCCGAACTAACGGCGGAACGTACAGTGCTCAGGACGTTGGCTAGACGCGGCAACTAATATTTTACTGGTCGCATGTGGGCATTACAAGTGCAAACCACGAATAGCTAGAAAAGGTAATCATTGGTGTTCCCACACATGTACCGCGGACAACCCAGCACAGTAGTTTCCCCTTTACTAAGATTAGCAAAGAAGACTCGAAAATCGGCGGTGTGTCCACTTTTTGTATATATTTACGAGGGTACTGAATTGTGGCTTAAAATTGTTTCCCCGGAGTACGTTTTGTGCGCGGAAAAGCCTGGTGAGCATGAGCTTCTTGCATCATAAATGCATGGTATTCAGCGCTTGAAAGAAAAGATTTTTCAGAAGAAATTATTGCAGCTGTAGTGGTGAGCCATTCCACTACAATAAAATGAGTCAGAAATACATCTGCGATACAAGGGATGTGAAAGAGTGAGAACAGTGGCAGTCTCGTATCCCATGGCCCAGATTGTGGCTAGGTAGTTTCTGTCATGCATTCAGCTCCTCACATTGGTACACACATGATGCTACGACAAATTAGGACCTGGGTCCTTCAAAAGGTACAATAACAAGGCGCTTCATCCTATAGCTGCTGCATTGGCATAACTTTCACGCCTCGCTGTATATCCGGCGGTACATGCTATATTGGCCAGGTTTTACTGAGCCCCTCATGCAAAGGGACTTAATTCAGGACACCCAGGTGATAGGGTCAGATAAGAAGCTGTGCAGACGGTAACAGGAAGGGTATACATTGGCTGACCATCGTGCCTAATACACATACATGCACTCCAGCATATGAAAACTCATGGGTTCTACACAGGCTCAATAGTCAACGTCAAAGAGAATCTTAAGATGTGCATGGAACGTGAAAGCATCAGCGGATTGTTTGTGTCCAGGGTATAAGCAGCGAGCACACTGCAAATGTAATTGATAGCAAAGGTGTAGTTGATAAACAAAGGCTGTCATGGGGCGAGTTTAACCAAATGAAATGGTGAAAAATATCCCAATTTCAAACTGCATTGATGTAATATGGGCACGAGTGACATTATATGGAGGTGCACTGTAAATGCAGTTATCTGCGTGTTAACTGTACGTTAGCACTCAAGTGCCACTGCAATCACCAAGTTATGCTTTTTTTGCGGTGGATTAGGTCGGTGGCTGTCAATAGCACAAACAAGGTTCTGTGATGTCATAGAGAAATAGCTGGGAAGTCCATGGAGCCTCCACTGCTTTGCACATTTTCTGTAATATATTATTTGTTTGAAGTTTGCAATAAAATTGATGTCATTTGTTATTAGGGCAAAGAAGTCTTTTTAATGAACAAACCTTGTATTTTTTCTTCGTGGCCTCTTTAACAGCCTGCCTACTGTGCTCTTAAACAGTGGTCGCTAAACAAATGCCCACTTGCCAGCCAGCTTCAGGGGCTTGTGACGATTTACTAGGATTTCTCATAGCCAACATAAATTCCAAGGAATCCACGGTGGTACACTCCAGGGCAGTGCAAGTCTCGAAAAAAGTTTTACAGCAGGACTGGACACTCTTAGCACAACCAACAGGCTTTATAGGTGGAAACCAGAAGCACACCCACACAATGTCATGCAATAAGCCAATGCAGTGAGTCTCTAGTAAGTATTAAGAGAAGAAAGGCTTGTTTAGGGGCTATAGTTAGTACATTCTTGGATTCAATATTAATGTGCACTGCATATTTCGACGAGGGTGAAAAGACAAACCAAACGATGGTGCAACTAAACCGTCGTTTGGTTTGTCTTTTCACTGTCCCCTCCCTCTTCCAAATATGCAGCGCGCATTAATATTGAATCCAAGTATTAATAGCGTAGGTTTTCATTGACTGATTTTTATGCGAAGCATTCAACGTGTGGATCCACTAGTTAGGTCTAGCCGGTCAGTTTTGGCAGAAAATACTCGTTTTTGTGATTTAGAAGAGTTCTCAAAGGCCTATTTAGATGTTTTTTTTTTTCTAAAAACAAAAGTGAGAGCTCACAGTTGGGGATCTTGAAAACATTATTTAGCCTCGCCAGCAATTGTGCGAGCCTGCGGTAACCCTGCCTAAAGGTGGTCCTCATGTTTGCTAGCTCCCTCAGCAAGCACATGAATGCAGTGACTAATAAAGATGGTGGTCAAAGCGAGAAGAGAGGGTGGTTCCTGAACAAATAGCCCTTGATAATCAAAACAGCAGAAAAGAGCACTGACGACTCACAGTCCTCGGCTGGGGTGTCAAAATACCTTCTGGCATACGTGTACTGTGCCTTCACAAACGTTTCTCTAAAAAATCTTGTGATTACACACACTCCCTCCATGGAAGGGGTTTGTTTCCGGCCAGGTGGTTGAAATTTGTGATTAGTAACAACATCAGCTTACCATTCGTCCCTTTTATTTGGCATGCTTCCGAGCTTCACTTTACAAACCCTGCTTTTTCCAATTTACGTATAAATGGACTGCTTATGCAATATTCTCTTATTTACCTCTGTTCAAATAAAACTGTGTTATATCTTAAACGCTGCTGTGTCCATTCAAACGTGACATTCTTCAATGGTGTTATGCGGGGTACATTAAGCTCAGTACTAATAATCTTAAAACCAGCGCAAGTGAAGTTCCCCATATTGTTTCAGGGTATCCAAACTATTTCTAAATTTTTGTAAACATTCTAACTGCCTACCAATACTTTGGTGGTAACTCAACTAAGCTCACCCTTTTTTACCGTGCCTTTATTATTGTTGTGCTCTACAAACACATTCCCAGATGAAGCATGTCTGCTGAATTTAGGGCCCAAACCATTCTGTTGCTATTTCACAGGATTGCAGCTGTATGAAACATTGCTTTTGTTTAGTTTTAGCCAATGATTTCCAGCAGGCCACTGAACTTCTGTCAAAACCATATTAAAACGATAATTGCGATTTATAACAAACAGTATTGTAACATTTTACATAAAACATTTTGTTGTAACCTCACTCGAGGTTTTTGTTACCCAGCCAGCCTGATTCATTTATCTTGGTGTGAAGGACATCTACACAACAAATGCCTTACTGCAATACATTCACATGCCTGTCTTACAGCAAATCAGCAGTGACAGAAGCCACACGTTTTGGCTTTCCAGCAGAGCTTTGGTGTCATCAAAAAAGGAATCTTCTTGTCTTCTCTGCAGAGCTTTGCACTCAAGCAAAAAGATCACTTGGTGGTTTGGCTTTTCTGCAAAACTGTAGTGTAGTGCTAGAAGGTATCACTTGCTTATTTGGCATTTTTTCTGTGTATTGTGCCGAAAAACCCTAGTGTTTTGTTTGGAAAAGGAACTTCACACCACAGACTGTGCACAGAAAGTAGAACTACTACTCACCGACTTTTTGAACAGCCACGGATTTTTGGTGGAATCACTTTTCATTGACAAATCCCATGTTTGCTTTCTGGTTGAAGGTGCGAAGATGGAAGAGCTGGTTTATATTTTGGGGAGAAATACAGCGACAAAAAATTACACCATCTTCCCATGTGGGAACCCTGAGGGGATGCAAAGCTGTGAAGTAGTAGCGTGTTAAATGGTTGTTAGAGTAAAGACACGTGTAGTAGCGTATTAAATGTCTTTATTTATCGAGTAGTGGGGAACATTTTGCGGCTTCTCGTTCCCCAAGCGAGGAATCCGCTGTTCGACGCTGGCGTTTCGAAGCGTTGTCACGTTGCCGAACGCCATCTGGATCAGCTACTCGCCGCTGGCGTTTCAAAGCGGCTTCTCGTTCTCGAAGCGAGGAATCCGCTGCTCGACGCTGCCGTTTATGTTCGGCGTCGCGAGCTCTCCTCTGTGCAGTCTTGTCTTCGGAGGTGCTCGCGGTTCTGACAGTGTGCTGGCTGGCGCTAGTTCAAGGTGTGCCAGCCAGTTCGCTGACGGAATCGTTGGCGTCTATTTGCAGTCATAGGACGGCGCAGTACCGAAGAAGCAACTGAGCGGAGCGCGGACGGGTTTATTTGCAGAGCAGAGGGAGTGGAGAGGAGGAGCAGCGCGCATGCGCGTGATTGGACAGCTGGTGTGCAGAGGGGAGAGGAGGAGCAGCGCGCGCTAGCGCACAGGTGGCGTGGAGAGGAGGAGGGGAGAGAGAGCGGCGTTATCACAGCTGTTGTGGAGAGCAGGAGAGGTGCGGACGCCGGACGACGGAGGAGATGCTTTGCATCTAATAACAGTACTGAAGTACAAGGAAAGGTGCTGTGATGAACACAGTGTTCATGTGTTCGCAGCTGTTTTGTCCAGTTTCTTTCCCGTGTTTTTTCATGAAGACTTGCTACAGTGTCTGAACATAGCCTGTTTTTGTGTAACAAAAATGTCAACAGCGAAGCACTTATCAATGCTCACCTGCTGCCCATTGACACCAAAGCAGAAGAACATTCATTAGAGTCATTTTATTGTTGAAGCCATCCATGATACATACAGCTTTCAGCTGTGCTGCAATATTCACAAATACCAACGAAGACATTCACGTCCACACAGGTGGCCTTGGCTCAACGTTTTTAGATTAGGTCAGTTTGCAAACTCCGCCGGCGGAGGCGGCCCCAACTCGTCTCCCTGCCGCAGCGGCGCTGGCGTCGCGTTGAGATCGGCGGAGCGAGCAGCCGCCGCCGCCGCCGGCTGTTGCCGGCCGGCAAAATCTTCTCCCCTCAGTGATTCGACTTTGGCGAGAGCCACAGACTGTCCTTTGCTCGCTGTGCGTTTCTTCGTTGTTGATCGTTGGTGCGTGCCTTGCTATAAATTAATTTGTAGAACTGTTACACATGATTACGCTTCGATGGGTTTTGAGAACTTTTTTGTAACGTAGCACCTCATCACTTGGTACGAGCCCGTCATAACAGCAGCAGTGCAGTCGAACCTCGTTTTAAAAGTAGTATCGGGGCAGTAAATTCGTTCGTTGTATCCTATATTCGATTTAACAGTAGGGGTAAAATCGGTTAAAGCAAATCGGCAGTCTGGCTCGCGCGAAAACTCGAGATACAAAGCATTATTCCAGGATTCGAACCCACGCCATACGATGTAATCCTTACCTGCCTCCGTGTGGCATTTCAAACTAAATGGACAGACACATTAGAACGTGGCATTAACAAACTTCTTTTGACAAAAGAGGCATGCGTTGTTATTTATTTGAAGAATGAAGAATTATTTATTTGAAGAAAAAAAATGGCTGTGTTACTTTCGTATTTTCGCTTTGATTTTTTTTTTTCATTCTAGCTGTCGAGTTTTGAGTCTTGCGCGAACCAAAACCCCGAGGAGCGAGAAAATGCAGAGCGCTCGTGAGCGCGTCGCTCGATGCGTATGTCGATGACTATAACTAGCACAGTGCAAAGCGGCGACGTAGCATGTCAATAAACAATTTCAAACTCAGTCTACAACTGCGTGGTGATGTGTCCTTAGTGTTTACGTAGAAAGAAATCCTGCAGCTTCGCTACGTTTCAAGCTTTGCGCAACTTATTGCAAGCTTCATCAGATTTTTTTCTTATTACGCTGGACGGCGGAACTATAAGCTTAAAAAGCTCTGCAGTTTATAGACTAAATGCCACTCAGGAGTGTATCTGCACATTTAGTTTTCCCTTACGATGCTTATGATGCATAGCAAACTTCCGCAATAAAAAAATTAAGCGCAACCAACCAAAGTTCGTATTTCGTTGGCTATATGTCCCACTGTATTCTGTTTGCGCAAGGATGGTGTGCGAATTTTACAAGTTATATTTTTCATGTCTGCGAAGAAAAACTGCCGAGTTTGCTTACGCGTTTGAAGCGCGAGGCGCTGAAAACCGAACGTCGGGGTGTGTACGCGCGTTTTTTCACGTTTCAAACGGCGTATTATTTCGATGTTGACCGCGCAAATATGGAATACACATGGATACTCGCGAAATGAGCTCGGGACGTGGTCTCTAGGGCAGCATACTCCACGTACCCATCAAGAAACCATTTCTTTCACTGATGTTACTCAATTTACACGTAAAGGACTTCGGGTTTGGGACGAACAAAGGCTAGAGTACCGTGTATTTTTATTTTGCGTGCGCAAAAAATGCCTTGCGGGAATGGCAATCTCATTGATGATCAGCAGAAAGCGGCTAGCTCTAACGGTATGTGTCTTTCCTGGGGGACCGCCGTCAGCAGTACAGTGAACCAAGATGTGGTCTGCGAAAAATTATACCGTTAAGGCATACGCGGGCGCGTACCATATTTGTCTCTTTTTCAAAATTATTTTCGGTATCATTCTCAAGCAGTATCACTTGGATCAGTGCTGAGTAGTTGTACCAGTCTTAAGAGTGGTGCCCCGCAAGGATATATTTTTTCACCTCTTCTTTTTAATTTGTTTGTTAAGGATCTTGCTATTGTTGCTAAAACTACGATAATGTATCAATACGCTGGTGACACCACGCTGGTGCCGGACAACTCGGATTATTCACTAGCTCTTCAGGATGGTGCTAGAAGTGTAGCCTATTGGTTTGAGGCGAACCTAATAACAATTATTCCTGTACAAAGTCGGCTAATTTGTTTTCCCATTCCACAGAAAACAGCGCTAAATGACTTGTTAAGTTGGACGCTTGTTTATTCCTCATCCACCATTGCGAGCCTCTCCGGCAGCTAGTATCAGAACATTTTTATTTCATAGCCAAGCAAACTGCGTACGTGAGGCATTCTTCGAGTAAATGAGCTGGTAATATTACTCAAGCAGCAGTGTTACTCACCTGAAAACAATGCACCGTTTAGGCGCAGGATCGCATTAAGAGGGGCGGCCACAAATCCAAAAGCCCAAGGGCATTCCTCCATAATAGACGTAGCATTTTTTATGTACTAGTGAGGCGTTTTGTAAATACATTCCAAGATTTAATTTGTGACCTGGATTAAACATAGGTTTACGCTGAGCAAGCACCTCGTCTCGAAATCTGTTCGATTAACCGAGTACTCACGAGCCCTGCTACGTGAAAACAATAACTCCCAATTTTTCGGGAGTACTATGATGGCTTTTGTTTTACTGCACTGGGTATTATCCAACTACCTCTTTTTCAATCTACTTCAAGGGCTTTACACTGTAGCAAAGCTAACTCGCTTGCGCCGTTCAACACGGAGCAGTAGCAGACGACTTCAGGAGGAGCGATCTCAACGCGACCGCAGCGCCGCCGCTGCGCGGGCGACAGGATGGGGCCGCTCCGCCGCCGTGGCGAGTGCGCGCTCTTTCCCAACTGAGTTAATCTAAAAACGTTGCCTTGGCTGCAGTTCCTGCACAGGTTATTAAAAAGTACCCTCGGGAACGGGCAATGTCAAGCTCCACAACAACCATTCCCTCGTAGTTGTAGTCCGTAACCTACTTTTTTAGCGTTTTGGAATAAAAAATCGTTTAAATGCCTGTTTTGTAAAAAAAAAGCTAATGGGCCCACAACAAAAAAGAGGCAAGGCAGGTTGAAACGAATAAATGGAGGAAAAAATGGAAGCTAAAACGTCGTCAGAGATGTACAGGGCTGAGAAATTGAACATCAGAAAGGAAAATTTCTACGATAATTCCCAAGGCAGTGCTTTGCTTTTTGAGGCTAGAGCAGGTTGCCTGCGAACTAAGAGTTTTGTGGGGAAGTATTCACAAAATGATGGGGTATGCGTGGTCTGCGGAAAAGAAACAGAAACTATGCGGCACATAGTGTTCGAATGTGAGGGTATCCATCAAAATCTACATGAAGGGAATATTGGGCTTCCAGAAGCCCTAGGATTTAAGGGTATCACAGAGGAAGTTAACTTCAAGGCTGTCGAGGGGACGAAAAGAAGATTAGAATGCTGGTGGACGAAAAGCAGAGAGGGAAATATTGCCTAGGACAGTTACCACCTGTAACAGGGGAAAAAAGTATTTTGTGCGTAATAAGCTTTTGTGCCTGCCCTAAGCAGCGGTAGTATTAAACCAAGAGTGTAAAACATGGTTATATTAGTCCTTTTCGGTAAGATGACATTTCATCACTCCGCTTCAAAGGGGAAACCAATAGCAATCATCATCATCATCATCATCATCATCATCATCATCAGGGCCCACAACACAATACACCACCCGTGAATTTGCTTTCTAGCAGCTGACCTCGGCCGAGATTTGTACCATTGCGAATGAATTGCGGGGCGTTTTCTTATGCCCCTTACCACTAATCAGATTCATTTAAGGGACACTGAAGTGATTTGTAAACACTGCGGGATTACTAGCGCAAATTGTAGTCTGGAGTATCTAGACCACGTTTCGACCACCCTCGCAGTGTTTACGCGACTTTATTCAGTAGAAAAATCAATTCAAAAATTCTGTTCCCCTCTGTGAGTCCTCCCTGCCGATTTCCAATGACGTTTCGTATTACGTCAAAACAAGATGGCTTGGATTGATTGCGCTACTGCACGGCTCGCCGACCTTACGGCAGAATCAGTCGGCCAAATGTTTAGTCGGCCGGCGGCCGGCGGGTTGAAACTCAGCCACGGCACGTTTGTGCGTGGAAGAATATATGTGCCTTTAGTTTGTTAGTAGACTATCATGCTCATATTCCAAGTCACTCCACGCAAGCGCACATGCGACTCTTCGCTGACTGGTACGCTAGTAGAAAAACCTAAGGCCAATTGAAAGCGGGAGAAGAGTCAGCGAAGTTAATATAGGTACTAAGGAATTAAAATCAACCGAAACGCTTATCGTACAGCGTAAAACCAGGGTGCCAGAAGCACTTGTTGCGCTGGGGGTGAACTAGCACAGCGGTCAGCAGCACGATCACCCATCGTCGAACGCTTGTATACCGCACGGATGAGGCAATCAACCTTGTGTCTTCTGCAGGGTGAGAAAAGGCAATGTATACGTAACGCGTGAGATCACAAAAGCCTGTACCATCCTAATGAGGTTGGACTCGTTGATGCCCTTGTGCCCGGTCGCAACCCTGGAGATGACCTGGATGGTTTGATATACCCCTTGTCGATCTTCCTGAGTGCATCAGTATACCGGCCATTATCATTTAGTCGGAGGCCGAAGACCTCTATGGAGTGAAGTATGGGAATGCTGGCCCCTGATGATGGGGTTCAATATTGGTGAGTTTTTATGAAGTGGTTTGTAGATGAAAAGCTCCGAGTTTTGGGGGACACGATAAACAACGCACGGCTGCGTACTCCTCAATGGTTTGGGTTGCTCGTGCAGGGCTTCCTGGATTTGGCCGTCGGAACCCCGTGCCATCCACAGGGTGATGTCGTCTGCGTCGATGGAATCATGTAGGTAGGTTGTGTCCGAGAGGAAGGTTGGAAGGGACCTCATGGCGAGGTTAAACAGGAAAGATGACATGTACCGACCCTTGGAGGGTTCCTAGACTACCTATCTTAATGGGGTCCGAGTGAATGTTTCCGAATTGAAAGGTGAGTATACCAGATGAGAGGAACCATTTAATGTAGTTGTACGTACACTCTCCAATGCCATTCTTGTTCACCATCTCTAGTATGGCCGTCTCGCACAGTGTCGAAGGCTTTGGACATACCTAAACCGGGGATAACCTTAGTTGTACGCTTTGGCGCGTATGTTGGATCCAATAATTGATGTTGTAATTGTAAGATAAGGTCGAAATTGTAAACGTGGGCGAAATCCTAGCCTGGTGCGAGGGAACAGCTGAGTCTCTTCGGCGTGTTCCGTGAGTCGCGTCAAAACAAAAACATGCGCTAGTATTTTACCTTAGCACGGGGTTATGGAGATGGGCCTGAGATGTTCGATGTGGTGTGCCATCCCTGGCTTAGGTGTGAGTATGGTCTTGGCCGTTCGACATTTCTCGGGAATTTGACCCTGGGTCCAACATTCATTAATTGATTGATTGATTGATTGATTATGGGGTTTAACGCGTCCAAAACTGCGCAGGTTATCAGGCGCGCCTTGGTGGAGGGCTCCGGATTAATTTTGGCCACCTGGGGATCTTTAACATGCGCCGAAATCTCGAACACATGGGCAATTTTGCTTTTTGTCTCTATCAGTAAAGCGGCCTCTGTGGCCGGGAATCGAACCCGCGCCCTAGTGCTCAGCAGCACAACGCCTTAGCCACTGAGCCACCGCGGCGAGTAGCATTTATGAAAAAGGACCGTGATGCCAGGGATGGATGTATCGTCCAACTGCCGAAGAATCTTATTAGTAATGTGGTCAGGGCCAGCGGCCGGTCTGGTGTTCAGTTTTATAAACGGCAGCCTTGACCTCGTTCTGTAAAAGGGGCATCTAGGGTGGCGTTGGCCTCCATGGTGTATGGTGGGTGTTCTGTTGGATGGCCTTGCGGTAGTACTTTTGAAAAATGGGATGAGTGCTTGGGTCCCCGGGTAGTTGTGTATCAAAAGGGTCTCCGTTTGGTTGTGCGCCGATTCGGTCGACGTCGGATCAAGAAGCTGGCGTAAGATATTATTAGATTTGGTGCTTAAATTGGAATGTAGGGAATCACATACTGAATTCCAATTTTCAGATACCAGTCCGGATGCGTGATTCTCTATCTCCCGATTAATGTGAGCTGCTTTTCTACGTAGGCCACGGCTGTGTTTCTGGCGGATCGGTCTGTTTTTGAGGCTGTCCATAGCCTGGATTAGGGCAGACAGACGCTAGCGGTGGTAGGCTGGGGTCAGATTTTATGCTTTGGTGGCTTTTGCGACCCTGCTGTGTAGCTCATTCTGCCATTCTGATGTGTGTCTAGCGTAGGTGTAGCGTCCTGTGTTCTTTTACGAATGAGGTCCCAGTCGATAAATGTTGTACCTTTTTGGAGATTTAGGTATGCGGGTACCTCGAGTTGGATAAGCCTATGATCACTGCCGAAGTCCTGCCCAATGTTAGCCCATTTAACCTCTCTTGTTAGGTTTTTGTGAATGTTAGGTGAGGTGTCGCAACTGCACAGACGCTGTTTCCCTGGCGTAAGGGAAACAGGGGGCTGGTATGTAATGTTAGGTGTTCATTTTGTGCAGCTGCCCCAAGCCGGCGCCCTTTCGGTGGGGCCCTTGGAAAGCCACAAGCGGAATGTTGTGCGTTAAAATGCCCTAGGATGACTATGGGTTGCCTACCCGCTGTAGGCAGAGCTCCATGGATTAGGGAAAGAAGAGGACCAGAGTCCTTTTCTCGTAGACAATTGTATATATTTAGAACAACTAGGCCGGTTCGCCGCTTTACATCTGTGACAATTTCCATGAATGTATTATCCACCTCGCTGTCTATGTCGTGGTCTTGTGGTATCACATTACGGCGAGTAAGAATGGAGGTTACAGGTGGATTTCGGCACTTAGGAATGAAATTTTTGCACCTGGCTAATTTGGCTACTGCGCGAACTTGTTGTAGGCAAACTGCGTCAAAAATACAACCTACAAGATTGTTATCTAAGGCCTGTCCCTCTTACGGCGGTATCCTCTGCAGTTCTATTGCCAAATGATATTCAACGCATGGTCTTTGTCTTCTGATAATGAGGGGCGATTGTATGATTTGGATGCTGTCTTAAGGGAGGTTCGATACTCCATTTTCGCCAGTAGTGCCTCCAAGGCTGCTAGTTTAGAAATGATAAGATCAGCCGGCGCTTGAAATGGTTTGTGGCTAGGGCCTATGGCCTCCGTAACCTCCTTAGGAATTTTATCAATGCCTGCCATGAATTCCGCTTTTGTGACGTAGATGGCGCTACAGTCCGATTCCTCTTTTGGTGGACTGCGGAGGGAATGTGATACAAGAACGACTTCGCTTCTCATGGGGGAATTTGTATCGATATCTATAAGGGCATTGGTATCACCCGCGTTTGCATTGGTGAGTTTCTCCCAAGGTTTTTAAAAGGAGGTGAGTTCAGCCACCTCACTAAGTGATGATGGTGGTGATTTTCAGGAGGCTACCATCTCAGCCCAGCTCTTTGTGGCTGTTGTGTTTTTGATCTTCTGGGAGGGCTGCTCGGGTCCGTATGCAGGACCCTGTGCCCGGGTAGCGCCAGGTTACTCCCCCGTGCCAACGCGTGGATTAGCAGCAACCCTCTGTTTACGGAAGCATGGCGGAGCCCACCGTTTCCTGCGGGGGCTTCTCGACGCGTTGACCTTGAAGCCTTTTCTGACTGCGGTTGCGGTAGCAGGCCATCCAGCCTCATTCTTCGTTCTCTTCGGAGGGGTCGATGTGCTCGCCCGGTACCATCGAGATGTCCATCTGCATCGGGGTCGCTTCGGCCGAATTCAAAGCGGGCGCCATGCGTGATGTGCGTTGGTTGTCGACGTGGCTTCCGTTGGCTTGTGGCCGCGCGGCGGCGGAGGAGTGGGAGGGGGGGGGGGTTGATTAGGCCTAGCCGCGTAGCTTAGCGTGGTGGGCGCTGGGCGCACAACCGGTGGTCAAGTATGAAAACGTTCTCACTGCGCCGGAAGGCTGGCCCAGGGGTTTCCGGGGGCGAAAAATCCACTCGAGGGATTCGTTTCAGACGTCCTAAAATGATTTGGACTCAGAGAGAGGCATCTTTCGCTGTAGCGATTTGAACTTTGCGTTATCACAGCGCAGCGCCAGCACACGGTCTCTCTGCTTGAGGTGTAATTTTCACCGCCTTTTTAGTCAACCTACCGGGTTATTTTTCTTACCAGATGCGTCTTTCGTCGTATCTCCACCACCCACTATACTTAAAGAAGAGCGCATGACGGTAACTGTCCCACTGCACCACACCCGGCGGCAAGACCCTGCGTACCTGCAAGAAACGCTTGCATGTTGTTGCCGGCCCTGGTGGAACGTCGAGAGCGTAACTAGATACCTTAAACGTTACGCAGAGCCAAGAGCTACGTGTCATGGTAAGCTCGAGCGGTAGGATAACACTCTCCTTTTATTTATCTATTTATCACATACTGCAGACTCCACAAGGGGTCCAAGCAAGAGGGGGAATAATCCCTGCGTGTAACAAACCGAGAACCCGGGGTGAAACACGGCAACAGAAAAAACTAAACACATCGCTTCAACTTTCTAAATGATCAATTGCATCTATGCAGCTGATAATAGATCAGGGCAGGTCATTCCACTCCCATATGGTGCGCGGAAAGAAAAAAAGTTGCAGTGACATTTACGTATAGATCTTAAAATGTACGACGTGACAGCATTACGTCGCGCCGAAGGAGCGTTTTAGAATGGAGTGGCTGCTTTTAAGATTTTTGTTTTCCAAGCACTGAATTTCAGCCAAAAGAGCAAGACTAGCTTCAATGGTTTTAATTCTCCGTGGCACAGAAAAGGAAGACGTCATCTACGCTTTTGTTGCTTAAGATGCGAGCGTAAAAGGTTGCGGCTGCTTGGTGTTGGCCAGTTTCAGCGAGAAGGCGACACTGTCAGTAGTTCAAAATCCATATTCCCTCATGCCGTGGCCGGTCTGAACGTTCTGGATTTTATAGACAGATAGAAAGAGAATACCGTTAGTCACTAAGAAATAGAGGCAGTTTGGGCAGAGGGGGGCACGCAGTCCATAGCCCCGTATGCAACATCTCGTTCCCTGCCCTCTCAATCAGCTCACGCTGATCTTGAGGTGTTGAGATGGTTAAAGCTGCCTCCCATTTCTCCAGAGAAGTATAATATGTAATGTTTGAGTTGTTCTCCCCTGAGAATATAACCTTTGTCATGGACAAATAGCGTGGAAGAGGCATGTTCTTATCATTTAGCACAGCTTTCAGTCAACGTCCAATGTTTCCTACCAAACATCTCCGCACATCTGGATTTGTAAATATTTAGAATAAATATTTTGGCTCGTATTCTGCGCAGAGTTTGTAATTCTTCAGCCTTGGCAGCCCCTTGTGGGACGCGAACGCTCAGCTTCCTAGGCATATGAAGAAGAGGCGTTCTCCATATTTTTCGGGGAGGGGAGTGTGACAGTCATAGTCGCATGGAGCTTCCTCATCCGCAACTTCGATCCCTTCCAGACCCTGCCGTTCGGGTGTTCATGTAATTTGAACTCCCGTCATTGCGGAGTGGAGAATCTTTGCGAGGCGATTTGGTATTCCGGTTTGAGAGTCTCTATTGATGTTTGTGATTCTATTTGATTGTATCGCTAGTTGGATTGCCAAGAGGATGGCTCCCATTTCCTCTTCGTCCTTTCCTGTGTTGGGGGAAGGTCATGCAGTCACAAAGGTTGCCAGGGTTGTCCACTGCGACGATTGTTGCCTCTATACTTTCGTATATCCCAGCGTCGGTCTATGCTATGTTTTCATGGTTTCGGTTCTTTAATCTAATTATTTGATCCCGGCTTCCCGCGTGTCTTTATATAGGTTTGGATCCAATGATTTCGTTTGGTAAAAAAATTTGAGGAGTCGCTGTATCGGTCACGTTCCCATCATGGCGTCCAGTTTACTTTCCGGGCGGAGGGGGGGCGGAATGCCTATCATTCATACGATAGCCCGTCCCGACTTTTCTTTCACAGCCTATTATTTGCGCTAGAAGAGAGTGGCTTTCCTGAGGCCTTCAAATGCCAAATTTGAGGACCTTTCCGGCATCCGTGAACTTTGGTAAGTTGAGCGCTGCCACATGCTATAGTTATGACGGCCTTTATTTGGTTTTCTTCGGCGATGGTAAGTTTGCCGTACGACAGGCTGTATAATATCCGGCTTATTATTAGTGCCTGCATAAGTCTTATTGTTTCCTCTTTTGTCCCCCTGTTTAGGCGCTTTACGAAGGGGCCTAATTTGTTAAATATTTTCTGTACTTTAGCGGTTGTGGGAACGGCGCCGCCGCTTCTAAGTAGGGCCATGCCAAAGATTCTTGCGTGAGTGTACTCTGGGATGACGTCCGTCAATATTTTTGGGTGGTTTTCTTTATTATCTTGGGCGCGTGCTGCCATAACTCGTGTGAGCCAGAATCTTGCAGTGATGACAGAGCCGCGAAAATTTGGAAAAGTAAATAAAAATTAGTGTAATTAAACGCTATATACTGGGTTGCATTCCTAGGAGAGGTTTTAGTTCGTTTCTGCTCACAATCTAGACCCAGGCTTTTGAGACATTGGCGATAATCTTCTGGCTCCCTTTTTAGTTGGCTGACACAATGTTGGTGCCGGCACTGAGCAAGCTGCCTGTAAAGGGTGCACCCTTGCACATAGAATCTTCTTGTGGGGAAGCAACCTTTAGTACTCAAGAGTACGTTATACTTAAGGTTGTTCGTTTTCGAGTTTTATATTTTAACACAAAAGTGTTTGATGCCGGGATACACCAAGATTTCACTAGCGTCATATCCGTCCCGAAAATGACGCCCGTACACCTTTGCTGAAGTGACCCGCCATCAGGACGTCCCTCACCAAGCACACCCACAAGACAGCCACCGACCCGCAAATCATGCTCCTGCACATTTGACTTTCGTGTTTTACTCATTCCTATGACAGAGGAATCAACCACAGTTTTTTTCTGTCGTCTCGGCCGCATTGTTGTTCTTCTTTCTACATTTCGGTTAATGCTGCGCGTATTTGAGATTATAGGCGAACGTTCGCACCTGCCTACCTCAGGTGTAGCTTCCGGTTGGCTGCGATAATGCATTTCCGCAGACGCTTGGTGAGCCCGGCTGATAGTGGACGGCTAGCAGCCGCGGTAAAATCGAAAAATGAGCCTAATAACGCCATCGCGTTAAAAAAAATTACGGACGTCCGTCCTGGCGCTGTAGGAGATTGGTGACGTACTGTGTCGACGCCGCGTATGTCGAGCCGTGAATGACTGAATGCATTGATCGGGGTTGTTTCCAAGTTTGTGACTCTTAAGCTGGGGAAGCAATTTTATTCTCTCGATTTTACGACGTGCTTGAAATGTCTGGATGCCGTGTTATTTCATGAGATTAGTGGGTAAGTCCGTCATACAATATTTCGAGTAGATAAATCGAGCAGCCGTGCGCTGTATCGTTTCAAGGGCCTGAATGTTTTTTTTTTTTTTTTTGCTTGTGCAGGTCCCAGATTGATCACGCGTATCCAAGCTTTGGTCTTATAATCGATGTGTATGCAAGTTCCCTAACACTTGTACGAGCCAATTTAAATTTCTGTCTGAGAAGGCAAAGCTTGCGAAATGAGGAAGCACGGATGTTAGAAACATCCTGTTTCCTACTTAATTAGTTTGTAATCATTACACCAAAATATTGAGTATAAGGTTTAACGCGCCGATGCTACACTGGCGATGAGGCGCGCCGTAATTAAGGGCTCGGGATTAATTTTGACCACCTGGGGATCTTTAACGTGCGTCGAAATCTCAAACCCACGGGCGTTTTCGCTTTTCGCCTGCATCAGAAAAGCAGCCAACGCGGACGGGAATCGAACATGACACCAAGATATTCCGCTATGTGCACAATGAACAGACGTTCAGAAGGTTTCAATTTAATTTTTTTTGTCCTCGATGCAAGTTAGTTCCTTAAAGAGAATACAGTCGTACGCGAACAATCTAATTTGTACTGGGTGAGTAGTTACATTAACAATGTCGTTGATATTGTCACGAGGAGACGAAGAAGGGCGGAGTAGGGTATGCGCCGCTGTGGGCCCGATGAAGGACGACGAAGAGCTGGGTGTGGGGCGTGCAGCCTGTCAAACGCTCCCCACACAGCTGTCTTGTAAATAATGTAAATAGGTTATTTCCAACTCTAAATAGATCGCATCGGCATCCTCCATGGTTCGCCTCATTCCTTCTGCCGCCACGTAACATTTTGGTGGAGCTGCTGGGTCTCGATCCCCATCGCGGTCTCAGCCTCGCCCGGACTCTTCTGCCGAAGCAATTGCTACAAGCCTGTTGGATCCCGTCGGCCCGCCCCAGCCCCGGTGAGCCATGGACATGACCATCCCCAGCCCCGTTTCCCCAGCCAATGACCCGCCGTGACCTTCCGACGTGACCAGCCGCGACCCAACGATACGACGACGCCGATCCCCTGCCCAGTTCTCCGGCGGCGCTCCAAGGGCTTTGGCCGCTGCTTCGCTCCATCGGCAGGAAACGCTTTTCAGGGGCCGCAGCTCATCGAACCATCGTAGTCCGTGGCGGTCAGAACATTTCCCCTCTCTTCTCCTCTCATTCGCATCCTCGCCGCATCAGAACATTTATTGTGATCTCGACCGGGACGGTCGCCTTTGACGCGGGGGATATGTCACGAGGAGACGAAGAAGGGCGGAGTAGGGTATGCGCCGCTGTGGGCCCGATGAAGGACGACGAAGAGCTGGGTGTGGGGCGCGCAGCCTGTCAAACGCTCCCCACACAGCTGTCTTGTAAATAATGTAAATAGGTTATTTCCAACTCTAAATAGATCGCATCGGCATCCTCCATGGTTCGCCTCATTCCTTCTGCCGCCACGTAACAATATATATAAAAATCAATGAGTGGACTAGTACGCTACCGTGGTACGCCAGATGACACGGGTAAAGATTTGGAACAGTTATTTTTAATACTGACATATTGCATGGGGTTCTAGAGATCGACCTTGCAATATCTAGAGATCGACTTTGCTATTAACGCAGGAGGTCCGATTGACTGTAGTTTGGGCATGAGACGTGAGTGGGAGCGAACGTCAACATCATCTGGCAGGAATTGTCAAGGACGCTTGCAAAAATGCAGCCAATTGAGGTTTGTTGGGTTACAGTAGAAAACCCTTATCTGAAGCCGTGTTTGAAGGGAGACAATAAATTTTTACCGTTCAGAAGTTGCACAATTTAGTTAGCTATAATGTATTCCAAAATTTTGCGACGAGATGATGTTATTAAAATGCGACGATAATTTCAAGGAATGACGACGTCGCCTGTTTTAGATACGGGTGAATGCGTTCGATCTTCCAGTAAGAGGGTAACAGTCCAAAAATTAGTGATGAGTTGAAGATTGCTACAAGAAAACGTGATAACACTGCAGCGCACCGAGAAAGAAAAAAAAACGTCTGGAATCAGTAAAGTTAGGTTTGTAGTCGAGGCACGGTGTGTCGTCGTGGAGGGGGTTGAAGTACCCGATGACGATGACGCAGGAGGAAGAGGATGAGAAGTCTATTTACACGAATATATAAGAACTTTACAGAAGACACTGAAGACGGCACAAGACAAAATGAAAACTGGATTAAAATAAACTACGCTGGGCGTAGTTGGGGTATCGCCGCACGATACCGGTCGAGACCCGTAGACCCGAAAGGTGCCAGACCGCCGCACGGTTGGCGTTAAAATGCGTGGAGCTCTGGCGCCCACAGGCTACCACAGGAGCAATTCAGCCAGTGTTCGCTCTCGGCCGCTGCTCCGGACAAAGTTGTTGAATTCTGCGCAGTCAATCGCCCGATTGCCTCCTCCAATCAATCCTTGCGCAAAAGCAGTGCCCTGAATACATGAGGGCCTTGACCTCCGCACGCCTCCGTCTTTCTGACGGTCAGGAGGAAAAAAGGCATTCATTCCTCTGACCGTGCTCAGAGAACTATGTACGGGCGTCGGCGGCGTCAATTCCTTTCGCTCCCGCCGACGGAGGGGAGACGGAACAAACCGCGCACAGCGAGAGAAGAGACCTAACCCCATCGAGGCCCATCGGCGCTGCCATCGCTACAGCATCCCATGAGGACCAGCTGCTTTTAAATGAAACATCATTGAAATTACAGCAGATTTAGACACGATATCAGCATTACTTAAGGGAACTGGCTCAATTACTGTACGGAAAAGACATCAGGAATACAAGTGTTGAAATGAGCTGCAATGCCTGCCTTTTTAACGAGGAGCGTGCGCCATCATGACGTAGCGTTTCGACAAGTTTTCTTTTCAGTGAATAAGAAATTATAAATTTTTTTCGGGAAAGATTGAATGAAGTTGGGAAACTGGTGCTCACAATATTTACGTTTAGCACGTGCCACGGCTTGGTTAAGGGCTAGTTGAGTCAGTTGAATAATGTCACGAGGGGTTGCTCCTCGCTTCAGGCCTTTCACTTTCCTTTTCAAGTTTATATTATCACGATAAATACCAGGGGTTGGTTGACACGTATTTTTCACCATGTCGGAATAAATGGGGACGCATACAGTGCAGACACGTGTTCGGGAATGTCTCCTACATTTGAATGGAATCAGAACCATTGAAGTTGCTTAGGCATAGTTCTAAACAATCGAACGCAGTTTCATCCTTTGCATGCGAAAAATCTTTGGTGTTTCCACAGGGCATGAACGTGACACCATACTAGGATCATAAAGACCATTTTCAACAGAGACAGATTTTTTTCCTGTTGAATGACTGACAAAAATAAGGTCGATTATAGAAGCACAGATCACGCCAACGTGTGTTACTTTGTTCACTACCCGACCCAAATTTTTACACATCATAATATCCAGTGGGTATGAAGCATAAGGGGATTGTACGATACAAAGAAAAGGAGGGTCCCAATTATTTCCAGGTAAATTAGAATCGCTCACGTGGAATATGTTGTCATGCTTAAAAGATGTCATTAGCTCGTGTAAGTCACGCAGAAACCGAGGAGGCTAAATTAGGGTCACGATACGGAGTAAAAATAAGGAAGTAAGGCTTTCGTGGTTGTCGATCTGAGGCAAAAGTGTCGCATCAAGAGCAAGTTTTGCGAGGGTAGCTACACCGCCTCCCTTGCGGTTTCTACCACGACGATACACCCGATAACAGGAGGGAAGAACGATGTCATCACTGATTTTTTCACCCAACCAAGTCTCCGTATTCTTGGAAAAATAGCGCAGGGGCGATGTTTAAAACGCGTTTGAAAGGTGTAGTTGCTTAGGGTCAGGTCGTTCGGTTCATTATTTTTGTTTACTAGGCTGGGAACCGCCACATTTGGTTCTTGAGTTTTATGGGGTCATCCTATACGTACTTTTCTCGATCGACGATAAGTTTGTAGTGCACTACATTGACCTTTCTGCTTTGTTTATTTTCCTCTTTCGAGCTATCCCAAAGCAGCTTTCGTTTGCGGAGTATTTCCTGTGAGTAATCATTTTGAACAGATATGTGCGTCCCTTTTAGTTTATGAGCATTCGAGAAGACTGGCTGCTTTTCGTTATAATCTTTGAAATATATAATAACCGGCCGAATTCTACCGGGATTGCCAATCCTATGGATTCAACCTACTGCTTTGCATTTCGCCTCAAGTTTGCTTGCGAAAACGGCAGTGAGAACTGTTTTTTTCTCGATTTCTTCAGGTTCCGCAGGTATGCCGAAAACTACCAAGTTGGGCCGTCTTCTCCGGTCTTCAAGATCGGTCCTTTAAGCTTTAAGCGAAGCTACTGTTTTCGCAAGGGTGTCTATACTGGCAATTCTTTTTTCCAATTCGGCAAAACACGAGTTCCAATTGCAGATAATTTTTCCAGTTTTTGCTTGTTGGCCTTTACCGAAGCAATACCCGAAGAGTTTGGTTCGACCATCTAGTAGCTCCTTGAGCATTTTCTCTATCTTGGGCCCGGGGTTCAGCTGAACATCCCCGCACAAGAGTAATGAGTGTACGGAACAGACGTCGTATGGAATACAAAGGCACTGCTAAGGGAACTGCAGGACCAAAAGACCGGGGCATTCACTATTAATTGTACAGTAGCGGACGCCCACCTGCACAATGCAGAATTGCGTTTCATGCCGCATGTCTACTCCGGGTCCGCCGTGCCCACTGAAACTGAACTTCTGGAGGCAGTCATTTATAGGGGGTGCAGGCGATGTCACATGACGGGAAAGGAGCGCATCAAGCACGATATTCGAGGGGCAGCCGCTGGCGATGGAAGGGTCACTCGGTTAATCCTTGTGGCCCGTGCATACGGCTGCGAAGCGAAAATGCGTTCCGGCAAGGCCGAGCAGAAAAACCTACACAATGCTGAAGAATGGCGTTTTATGCCGCATGCCCATTGGATGGTCCGTACCATCCACAATGGCGCCACAGGGGCAGACGAGTGACGCGATAAACAGCGCGTCGCACTCAGGGCGCGCCAGCTACGGGGTGGGGCCGGGCCTGCGGCGGCAGGCCGAGGGCTGCCGTGGCGCAGTGCTGCGAGTCAGTGTGGCGGCGCAGGTCCACTTTCCGCTGGAAGGCCCGGCCGCACATGCGGCAGGCGAAGGGCTTGAAGCCGCTGTGCTTGCGGGTGTGCGTGATCAGGTTGGACGACTGGCTGAACGCCTTTCCGCACACCACACACTTGTGGGGCTTCTCGCCTGCACAGTGGAAGAGGAAAGGAATTCAGAAGAAACGCTGTTCACCAGCTATGCTTTATGGCCCTCACGTAAGAGTTCGACAGCTGTGAGTTCGCAATAACCACGCATGCAGAAACGCACAAACATAATAGTAGACTGGCATGAAGCGTGCAGGACTTATAACAGGGGTAGGATGGGGCTGGCAGCCGCTGGGACCCTGAAGAGAATCAAGGAAACCGGACGACAAGAAACACTGATATGTGCATCAGCACACCAGCTCATACAGGGGAACGAAGGCCCACGTAACACAGCCCGAGCACTCCTACCCCATGCGGTAGAGCACCCGCGGACAAGCACAGCCGCTCGAATATGCTGACCATGTATTCACAACATAGCCACCATGGCGGAATTAGTGACATCTTAGGTACCCCCTAAATTGCACAGACCCTAACGTTGGTATACCGAAGTATAACACAAGACAGTGGCATTTGGCGCAATACTCGTCACTGTGAGTTGTAGAACAATTAATGTGCACGCATAGTAGCTGCTAAGTTTCACCGCTATGGCCCGTTGGTTTAACACACATTTGTCCTACACAAAGCCTGCATTGACGCAACGAAGGAGCCCCATTTGGAGGAACCTATCTGAGAATCTAGGCTGAGCAATGGAGCCGCGTTGCGTGTGAAAAGAAGGAGCAGTGACTGTGTTAACACACGTTCAACCGGAACGACGTGGATGAGCAATGGCGGAATCACCCTCGTGGGGAGGCGCGTTCCCTTTTCTATCAAGCCCTGTCTACACATTGAAGGCTCGGTCCAGGCCCGTGCAGCAATTTTCAATGGAACCTTTTATGTTCGTCGACACAGACAGAATTTCAACTAAGGTGCACTGCTCTTCAATTGGCCGCTTCTCCTACTCGCAAGACACGTCTCCGTTGACGAAGGCGGTCATGGTCCATTTACTGTAAGAGTCAGGGTGGAGACGGATGAATGTCACGTATAATTTGCTAACGGAATAGTTCCCATCAAATGATAGTCAGCCGCGCTGGATTTTTTAATGTTTGAAGAAGCCGCGTCTTGAAAAAAGAATAAACATTGGGCATGTTCAAGTTTGGCGCATTGACCATGCAGGTACACCATGCCGGAGTGGGGACGCGTTCTTTTCTCACAGCGAGTGCTTTCAATTGTAACTAATAGCGACAAGCGGCTGCCAAACACAGCAAAGGAGCCGCCGGCGGCGGCAACTGCACTGACCGGTGTGTATGTAGGTGTGCTTCTTCATGTCGGACTTCTGGTGGAAGCGCTTGCCGCAGTAGTGGCACGGGTACGGCCGCGTGTCCGAGTGGATGAGAAGGTGCGTGGAGAGCGTCGAGGAGCGCTTGAAGCGCTTGCCGCACTGGCCGCACGAGAAGCAGCGCTCCGCCTGCGAGCACCGCGAAGCTCTTGCTTAAAGACGCGAGAATAATTTCAGTCTACCTGCTCACCACTCGATTCAATAGCGCGGCCAAAACTTGAAACAGTTGTTGAACAAGTTTTATAAACTTGTTCATATTAGTTGCCACTATCCAGGTTACAAAAATGTGCATTGTAGTAGTTATCAGGATTAATACATTTATCACCGGTAACAAGTACCCTGTTAGAAAACTGTGCAAAGCCCAAATAAATTCACTGGCTCCGAGTATAAAACAGCTCATGTGGCTCACAAATTTTTCGTCTTCAGACCGGCACCCTAGCATGAGGCGGTACCGCAGGCTGGAGAGGTCTAGGATGACGTATTACTTCAACATATGACACATTGCCAAGGGTGAGCGTTGTGAACTTCATCAGCTGCGAGCGGCTAGAAATATCGCAAGCATGGCCTGAAGGGGCTTCTGTGTATATATATCCCACGAATCAAGAGCAAGCTCCGTGCCGCCAGCAAAACGTACTCGGTACTGGAGTGGTGGATTCAGCCCGTAAGCAATCATTTGCACTGGGGGGCTGCAATGGGCCAAGGTGACTGCGAGCTCATTGTGAGCATGTAGCGGAGCATCCTGAACCATGTGTGCGATGTTTACACTGACCATGACGCGCCCTTCGCTGAATGCCTTCATGAACGGCTTGAGAAGAAACAATGGATAAAACCATGCAAGTTACTCTGGAAAAATTGTCCCCTTGAGTCATATGGCGCAGAGGCACTGCAGAGGCACAAGCGTGGGCCCAAATGGGTAGTGTTGCCAAACTGCGCTGACATGCCCTTCCTCAGGCATTGGCTTGGCACTGTAACAGCTCTACTTCTACCTTTTATGTCTCGAGATGCCAGAAAAAAAGTCTGAAAAATAGACGATGTGCTTACATGCCCCTCTTTAGTACTGTATAGTCACGCGCATAACAAAACTCCTTTCCTCCATCACCTGCACTTTTTCCCACCTGATGAATATTTTGCAAGGCACCCGACGCATAGCAGCCTTGCTTACTGGATTAAAACACAACTGCACTTTGTCACAGCAGCTGTTACTCTGTCCTTCTCTGTACAAGGTCATAATAAAAGTTGGGGCTAATCAGTTAATCAGGTCACAGTAGACGTTGTGCCTGCACAAAGGTTTGCTATTTCCTGCCATCCATCTAAGCTATGCTGCTCATACCCACGAGTGACCACATACATTTTTTAAGCGCAAGCTATTAACCAAAAAAATTAAAGAAAAGAGTGATTGTACAGACCCTAACGCAGGTATACCGAAGTATAACGCAAGACAGTGGCATTTGGTCCATGGTTCAAAACAAATGCACATAAAATTGATTTGTGTTTAATAACACTGCATGGCTTTTTGTTCAACCAGTTTCTTCTATGTACCTTTCTGTTACGGAATGTTGCCTCCAAGAGGCAACCTGTTTGGATTGCAGCTCACTGACTACATTGGCGGCTCCACATTGTTTTGATCTTGCATGCAGTGATTCGGGGGTAAGCGTCCCTACAGCTACAGCTGTCATTGAATGCGTAAGGGGGGTGTTTGCAGCCACTGGCAATGTCATTACATGTTCAATGATGGCCAGTGCACGTGTTGCAACTGTAAATTCCCAAGCTTTGCTTTGACGTCTTCTCGCAAGCATCCCGAGCGTTTGTTGCCCTGCAGGGCATCGCGGACATCCCTCCCTGTTTGCACCCTGCTTGCTCCCTGCTTGCAACAGATTACAACCTCAGTGCAGACCTTCTCCCTGGAGTGTTTCCACAGTGTCCTCGTACACTCCATTCCGAAATCCGATGCTTTCGTTCAAGGTGTGATGAAAGCCGGGTAAGTGATCTAATTAATGTAACAACGTCATTGATCTGAGCTAAAGTCTTTGCTAACCCTTACTGCAGGACCCAGCTAGGCGTGCTTCACTTCAAGGGGAACGCGTCTCGATAATAGGTAGAGACACGGGCGGGGGAGAAAAGGTGGAAAATGAAGTCGCCCAAAGCCAGGAAGGGGCGCCATATCGTCTGCCCGGTCAAGCAAGAAAGGAGTTACAGTGTCTTTAAACTGTTTTACTGAGGGAGCATGCCCTCCAAGCTGTAAAAAAAAAATCTCCAGTGCGCCCATAGACAGTGCCAAGTTTTATTGGCTGCCCAACAATATCGCCAGGGCGCAGGCAGACAGTAGCACATTTGCTGCTTTGACCACTTGTCTGTTATGACACGCGAACAAAACTAACAAACAATTTTGACAGCTCGTGATAGCTTGTCCGGTAATGTTGACAGGCTGCAGAGTGTGTCTTAAAAAGATGTTATCAGTGAAAGTTGTCAAATGCAGGTTACCCTTGAAAGGTCTAATCATAATATGCACATCAGAAATGTTTATAAATACCGCCAGCTTCTTTCAACTGTCGTGATTGTAACATTGGAAGTTGTAGAACAGAAAATTGTGCGTCGGGGTGATACCTAGCTTTTCGACCCTTTTCGCATTTGGGGTAAAATTTAACATGTTAATGTACTTTGAACCCTTGCAAATACTAATTCAGCGTAAACATACGCTAATACCCTCAATGCAAAATGTCCTCATGCAGAAATATATTGTCACGAGAAGACGATGAAGATTGCAACGCAGCGTATTTCTTTCGTCCCAGCCTCCGACGATGAAGAATCTCTGTGGGTGCGCGCTGTCTGCGCGGGCTCTATCTTGGTCACCATGTAAATAAGCTGTAAAAACATCCCTCGATTGTCTCATCCTTCATGTGGTCTGTCCTGCCACCGCGTAACAATATCATCAAAACAAATAGCATACCAGACAACTTCTGGCAAGTCTAGGACTGGTAACTAAAGAGCGCCGAGGCACAAGCAGGTCGAAGGGCTGGTAATCTGTAAGGTTATGGCAACTGCACGTGGTTGCCATACTTGACAGTGCCACATTAGTATTGCAGAGCAGCTTAAGGTATTTACTCAATGCTAATGCGATAGTTTCTTTTGAAATGCGGGATACACAAGTCAAGGGGCAGCTTAGATTCGAGGATCTATATAAAAACAAGCACAGTACTTATTTAAACCCAAAAAAGTAATATGGAGTTAGTGCTGCGCTCCCCTAGAGAAGGGTATTGAAGCCACTACTATCTGGGACCGCGTATCCAAGCGAATTGCAAGCGGCAGGCCGCCATTTCGATCATCATCACTCAGTGTTCCGTGTCAATTTGACAATAGAAGTTCGCGTGCCACGCGAACTTCTACTTTCAAGTTTATATTAGGTTTCAAGTTGACACGTAATAGCATCTAGGCTTGGTGCTATTACATCACTAGCGGTGTAATTATGTAGTACAGCTTTTAGACGGGAAGTTGTGCAGGTGGCCGAGAACTCGCCAAGCTTCCAGTCAAGGCAGCAACACAGCATTGACGAAATACGTGTCCGTGACGATGGTGGTCTCGGGATAATTTCCCTGAAAACTTCGCGACAAGGCTTGTTAAAAAAACGCAGCATTACGAGTATTCTTCACAGCTCCGATAATTTCGCGTGCACTTACGAAGGTGAGATCCACAAAAGGACTAAAAATTATTCATTATGGTGCATCGTACATGTACCCACGCGCGTCCTCAGTGCAAAATGTTTCGTATTCGAAAATGTTTCGTATCCACTACGCAAACCAGGCCGTTGTGCGTAACTGAGGGTACTTGGCGGCGTTAAGGGGCGGATTTCATTCATGCCATATCCGCCCGAAAGGAATTATTTGAAGCAAACGATTTAAAGCACTAGCGAAGCAGCTTATTCCCTGCAAAGGGAAATAAGCCCTGCATGCATGCGTAAGCTGCCATCGCCTCCCAGTGTAAGAAGAGTCGCCGACAAGCCCAGTGGCCCCGGGCAGTGCACGCACCTGTTCTGCTGCCGGCGCGGACAGTGGTGCCGAGGCTGATGGCACAGCTGCGGCGGCCAGCGAGGGCGCGCACAGAAGGGGGCCCCAGGAGAGCAGCTGCAGAGACAGGCCGCAGCAGGCCGCCGGTGGGGCCGGGGGAGGCCGCTGGTGGACGCCGTAGAGGCTCGCGGCCGGAGGCAGCAAGAGAAGCTGGTCGCCGAGGGGCAGGTCAATCCCTCCGGCAGCCTCTGCGCACGACGTCGGGGCTCGTCTGGCGCGGTTATCCTGCGGACGCTGAACTATAGCTCACGGAGCTGAAGACGCGACAGCTGGCGCGGTCCTCGCGCAGTTGGAACGCCAGGAAAGAGACCTACTGCCCGCCACACCGGGCTGCTGAAATCGGCAACGATGGCGTAAAGGCCTTGTGCAGATGCGCACCTAGTAGCGGGCTTGATTTCTGCCGCATAGTCATGTCTTGCTGTGCTCATTCTTCATGATACCACGCGAACGTGCAAAAAACAATCGATCTAGCAACAAACTGGCGTTCCTTTTATACAATTCGCTACGCGGGTGTGCGCGCCGTGTGTGGGCATGCCCAGGGCAGTCCTTTTTTGGCTATGTCCAGAGTGCCGTGCGACGGTATCTACAGAACTAAGCGACGTTCGCCGGCGTTTCGCAACAAAAAATCGGCCACCGTCACAATTGAGATGTGAAGACTGAGGACATGGCGAAGATGGTGGTCTTCACAAGCTTTCACTTGGCTTGTCTTAGGGCTGCCCCTTTTTAATAAAAAAATAGTTAAAAAGCGAAACTTTCTTCGCGCAAACTGAGTCTAATCAAAGTCCACAATCGACTCTCCTAAAGTCCAAAATTCATAGTGCCAAAGCTCGAAGCCAAGCCCACTTCAACTCAGTCAAAGTCAAAAGCCAACGGCCGCGCTGCGAACCCAGAGGAAATGGTGAACGCCCCGAATGCGATGACAGCGCAATTGAACAGACGCCGGTTTCATAACGAGAGGGACCCAGGTTAGATTCCGACCACAGGAAGCGTTTTTTTTTTCTTGAGGCGCGCACTCCCGGCACCTGCTCGTGGGCTCCTTGCCTCCTCGTCTCTATAGTCCTCGCACTTGTTGGCCTCGCATTTTCCTCCTCTCCTCTTTTCTACACCGAGTTTTGAGTGACTCCAGGCCCGGACGGATCTCAAGCTTAAACATCCCCGCCGTTAAAAGAATGCCGCGTCGGCAACTACTTCGACATCCATAGCGTAGCGTAACGTCACACAACCTAAACAACAAAAATCAGTTATTTAAAACAACAAAAACTGTCTTAAAGGAGTACTGACATGAAATTTTTATGTTACGTTTTTTTCGCTGCTATGCGTGCCTACCAGCCCACTAATCATAGAATGACAGATTAGACGGTCGAGCGCAGCGTAAACATTCATTTACGGCGTCGTTTATTCGTGCCAGTTTCGGTTTCGACTGAAAAACGCCGAGCGGCCGCCATGACAGCATGTATAACATGACGTCACCATTCTTGCCGTATCGCTGCCTCTCTGGAAGCGCGCGCGAGCGAGCGCACGCGCGCGCCCAGACCGGCCGAGGTTTTCGCCGTCCCCACAGGCCCGGGCAGCATGACGTCAGTCCCAAAACCATGACGTGTACACACGCCCGAGCAGCGCGCGCCAACCACAGCCAGCGCGTCGGCTTCGTCACGGGAGCCCCGACGTCGGCAGTTTGGGGCACGTAGCAGATGATGTCACGTCGGCCCGCTCTGGGCTTTCTCGTGCGGGCGAAGATTAAAATGGATTTTAAATATGTTTCGCTGAACGGTTGCTGTTGAAACTTGCTGGGGGATATCTCCTGATAAAAAGGAAGCGTTTTACATAGTTATCTCAGCTTTGAAATTTCGTGTCAGTACTCCTTTAAGCCATGCAAACTACAAACTAAAGTTAAGTTGTAAATAAAATGAGCGGGACTCGAACCATGACAGTCGTCGGTATCAGGAATCCAAGATGGAACCTCTATTTCGCGACGGCAGACGCCGTGCCTTGTGCCAGCGTACTCTGGAAAGTGTTCGGGCGGCACTCAACCCTTGGCTGCAGCGCTGAGAGGAGCGCCGTAGTGGGCCACTCTAGTTCTTTTTTTGACACCAGATGAACCTCGAGCCGCAACTAGCAAGTAAACACTTGTCTTTCTGAGCGTCACTAATCTTGTTCGGCACGATATACGAACAATGTTGAGTTCTACTTCTGCCTCTCTTGAATTCTATTTCTGCCTCCTCAATTTCACAACACCCCACACAAGCTACCGTATAAAACCGTGCTCCCTTGTCGGCAAGGAGGCGGGGCCAAGTAGTGCGAAAAGGGCAGTTGCACCGGGGATTAAGACGTTTTTCTTTAAACTACATACCGGTACACTTCTTATGGAGACATAGGTGAAAGAAAAGGAAGAAAAAGAAGAAAGAAAAGACGGCATAAGGACAGCCCCAACGGCACGTCAGGTTTTGGCCAGGTGGCTGCTTAACCGAGAGTTATTTCTTTCGATTTCTGGTTTTTCTTTTCCCCCCCTTGGTTTTTTTTTTTTTTCATTTGTGGCGAACGTAGGCGAGGCAGTGATCACGGCAAAGGGATGAGGCTCAACTCTCCCGGCCGGGGCTCATCGCCTTGGTCGGCATCTCTTCCTACGCAGGAACTCCCGTTGGAGGAGTTTATGAGTGGCAACGTGACGGGCATCCCTGTGGCCTTGGTCCCTTCCAACGGCGGCTTCATTCGCCGGAACAACCCGCAGTCCATCCAGAGCGACCTGAGGGACGCCACCGCGCATTTCAAGAAAATCACGGAGGGGAGGCCGTTCGGCAGGGGAGGAATCTTGTGTCGGTTCTCTGACAAAGATTGCATCGTGGATCTGCTTGCCTGCCAGGGCCGGATTAGGGGGGCGGGAAGGGGGGGGGGGGCTACGGGGGCTGCAGCTCCGGGCCCCCCCAGCTGTCAGGGGCCCCGCTCGGTCATATGAAAAAAAAAATACCTTGAGTGTGCTCGCTGCCCGCATTGAAAGTTGAAGGTAGGAGCTTCAACCTCACCTTCTCACCGCAGCTGACTAACTCGTGACAGGCGGCGAGGAGTGGGGGGCCCCTCACGTTATGCTTGACAACCTACGAGCACATTTCAATTCAATTTAGTTATTCCTACTCCTCTTCCTTGTTTTCCCGAGGTTTATGAGAAGACGTCTTGGACGAAAAGTCGTGGGTACACAGCTTGACCGGGCCTAAGAAACCACATAAAAAAAAGCCCCGAGCCCGGCTCCGGTCTTTTTCGGCACAGGTCGTTTCGGTAGTCTTTTCGGTACGCGGGCATCTAAGTACGCGGACGTTTCGGCGCGCGCACGTTTCGGTATAAGAAAGGGTCAGGCATGCGAATAATGAAATAATGTCTGAAGAACATTGTAAATTGTTTAAGCCTGAGGGACATTATATGTAATTATTGACAACTTAGGCACTGCCCTACGGGCTCATACACAATTTCTGCCAGAAATTTCAATGTATAGCGCTTGACAAGGAAGTTCATTTCTATAACGACCCGTTCAATAAAGCTAGTGGATTAGCTGAATCGCATAAGCGTGATTGATACCGACTCGATATTTCTCGCTGAATGGTCAGCGCAGATATCGTTATTTAAATGTTCAAAGGTTGTGTAGGCCACTCGCGGGGTCGTTCGGCTTCAGCCCGCGCCTCTGTGCTGTAGCCTCTGCAGGCTGGCTGAGCAACAAGCGTTGCGGAAGCTACATGTCCGCGCGACTCCATTCGTGGCGTAATCCTCTAGGCGCCACTCCGTTCGACGCAGAGGCCGCCGGGCCAGTCCGACCCTATAGCGGCTCCCTTCGAGCTGGGGAATCCGCAGGCCTAGGCGGTGTGCAGAGCTCAGGCATGGACGTCAAACAAAGCAACAACAACGTCTGTTTCCTGTCGGGATGACGAAAGCTGTGTCCACTTAAAAACGCATCCTGCGTGCGGCCCCTTCGATGCCGCCTTGAAAACGGACCTCCGCCGCGACTCGGGGACGGTAAGCTGTTTGTCCCCGTGGGCCTTTTTCGCTTTGGAATGAGCCGGCGGACGGCGCGGACCAAAGGGTGGCCCGCAGGTCTGGTCCCGCTTCGGCGCGGCGGCAGGAGGAGAGGAACCCCGAAGGAGCGCGGGAAAAACAGCGGACGCGGCAGACGTGTTGAGGACTCGAAAACGAGAGGTCCACCCGTACTCGCCTCCGTCGTAGACCCCGAATCTATACGAGAAGCTTCAGCGTGTTTCCACTGCCAGTTACGACGGAACAACGATTAGACCGATCGACTGCTGGAACTACTGACTGTTGGAACTGAGCGTGGGGGTGAGCAGAGACATTATATCCCTATTAAACTGTTGTCTGATGCCATCTCTCGTGCTCACCTGTCACTCTCCAACCCAAAGGGGACCCGTTAATGTGTAACGGCTTGCTGACTGGCAAGACCATCACAGCTGCGCAACAGGAGTTCATCGCCGCTGAAAGTTCGACGGCCATGCGCAAACCCACGCACGAAGCGGACCGCTCCTCAGCCCAAAAGCGACATTTTTCTGCTTATCGTCTTTGTGCTAATCATGCTGCGTTAGGAAGGTTGCGTTGCGCGACATGTCTGAGCCCCCCCCCCCCCTCCATCCCCCCCTAACCTCCTTCAAAGGCGGCGCGTGTTCTAACCGCCGCGTGCTTTCTCGCCTGCGCGGGTAACCTACAGGATTTTGGCCCGTAAGCCGTGGCGGCTAACTGTTTGGCAGATGTCTGAGTGACAGCTGCCTGCGCCGACTTTGAGCCCTCCCATATATGCAGGTGGAGAACTTTACAATAAAACTAAAACCTTACAGGCTTAATAGATTGTGCTTCTTGTAAGAAAATACTCTTCTGTACCATGGCGTGTGCAGGCCGACACGGCGCTTCGATTAGTTGTGAATCTGTGATGAACCGGTAATTAAATCATACAAACTTTTACGCCTGATAAAATACGTTATACAGGGTGTCCCAGCTATCATGCACCAAGATTTAAAAAAAGAGTATTGGCGCAACTCGACGAAAACCTATTGCATAATGTTTGCAGTACTGTGGAGAAGCGTACAGTATTTTTTTCGTTAATGATATTTAACTAATTAATTGTAATTAATTATCTAACTCGAGAATTACTGTCCTAATCACTGAAGTGTCAATGAGGCACTTGTAGGTACACACGAGGGGCATCTAACTGCGGTATTTTCAGCGTCGAACTAATTGCGCACTCATTTATTCTGACTGATAAAGAAAACCCGCGAAATATGAAAAATACCACGTGACGGCGCCTCCGCGCGCTTTTGCGCGCATCGTAAAGCAATGCCCTCAAACAGGCTGCCTCTGAGTTAGCCAGAATGAAATAAACAAAAGAAAGAAAAAAGAAATCGCGACCGAGTTTGTGCCTTATCTGCACATGCGCCCCATCTTGCTGTGGGGATGCGCTGTCTCTTCGGGCGGGTGACAAGCGAAGCAGTTGCTTTCAATGAGCTTGTTTGGGGACGCTGCTTTACAATGCGCGTGGAAGCGCCGTCACGTGGTATTTTTCATATTTCGCGGGTTTTCTTTATCAGTCAGAATAAATGAGTACGCAATTAGTTCGTCGCTGAAAATACCGCAGTTAGATTCCCCTCGTGGGTACCTACAAGTGCCTCATTGACACTTCAGTGATTACGACAGTAATTCTCGAGTTAGAAAATTAATTACAATTAGTTAATTAAATATCATTAACGAAAAAATTGCTGTCCACTTCTCCACAGTACTGCAAACATTGCGCACTAGGTTTTCTTCGAGTAACGCCATTGCTCTTTCTTTAAATCTTGGTGCATGATAGCTGGGACACCCTGTATAATACTAGACATCAAGCCAAGAAATTGGTTTCCGGAAAGCGTAAAATTATGTATAATTTATAACTGATCAGAGAGCATAACATGGGCTTCCAAAATTTTCGCATATTATAGAGGAACCATTATCATCACTATAAACATCATCATCATTAGGGCCCCAAGACGCAGTAGCCTCGAGCCCCAAAGTTCCCTAATCCGGCACTGTTGCCTGCACTATGTTGGCATCGGTCCCGGTAAGCGCCTTAATCCCCCCGCATCTTGCTTGGACTAAAGGTTTGATACGTGGTGTCAGCACTTGCTTGACTCCTCCGGAGGTACTCGAGCAGTTTTCTGTGGCTGGAGCCATTTCCGTCTATCGGTGCAATCGGGTAGTGAACGCAACCACGGTGCCTACTGAATCTGTGATTGCCACCTTTGCGGGATGGTCATGCCCCTCATAAATTAAAACATGGCCGCTTCTGTTTCGGGTTGAACCTCTCAAACCTCAGCCATTACAGTGCCACAAATGCTGGCGCTACGGGCACAGCCAGGGAGGCTTGAAATCAGCGGCTCGATGCCGTCGGTGTGGGGAAGGCCCCGTGGACTCAGAGTGCACTGGAGATGTTCAATGTTGTCTTTGTGGGGAGGCTCACGCGGCAGACTTACTAAGCTGTGCGGCACGTTCACAGGAATAGAACATTGTAGAAATCATTGAGAAGCGCCGGTGCTCGCGCGGGGAATCTGTAGCTGTTGTCAAAGAACGCTCGGTTAGCTCACTTCCAAGCAGACCCCTCTAACGGAGACGACTTTGACAAACATGATGAACACGGCTGCGGAGAAGGAAGTAGCGAAGCATGTAGAGCCACTGGCTCTAACAATGTCTCAGTGTTTGGCCCAAATGCAGTTACTGACGGCAAAGCTTTCAAAGTTTATACAGGCTTTTTCTCTCCTCCATGGTTCCTCTATCTCCCAGATTGCGGTCGTGAATTCAGTTCATCCTCTCCCCACAACTGCTACTCCTTCAGCGCAGGGTCGTCAGGATAACAAATCATCCGGAGCCAGCCCTTCCTTGAACAAAGCTGGAGCACCCCTAGAGGCCTAGATAAACCACCCAGCCCAGTCTTCTGCCATCGCGACTGTTCCTCAGGTTCCCTTCTCCTCCGATGAAAGCTCTTCTGATATGGAACTCAGTATTGAAACTTCCCAATACAAAAACAAGAGGACTCTCTCTCCCGCAAATGATAATACAGCCAAGGGTCCTAAATTTAAATCTAAGAAGGGCATAACTCGTACATTAAAGTCTGAAGACATCTTAAAACAGGCAGTCGCTTCGGCATAGCTCCAGTCGCCATAGGGCGGATACGGGTCCTACAATGGAATTGCCGCTCTACAATCTCTTCGCCTCCTGATCTTTCGTACCAAATTTCTAAGCTATCCCCGGACATCATTCTGCTTCAGGAAACGTGGCTATCTCCTTCAAAATCTTTCGTTGTCAACTTCAGATCGTTTCGCTTAGATCGCCAAGGTAGGGTAGGAGGGTTGCTAATTTTAATTTCAGCCGCCTTTTGCCACAGGGCGTCTATTTCCTTCACGTTGTCGACAAGTGACCGCGAAATCCTCGGGGTTGACCTCTATCTCCCGAATACTGCTCCCTTATCTGTGATCGACGCATACTTCCCATCTGGAGTAATATCTACGAGACCATTGGACGCAGTCCTCGCTTCCTGCAAACCCCACAGCGTGCTAGCAGGTGATTTCAACTTTCACCATGTATCCTGGGACTTCCGTACAGATGCCTGCGGGCGGCGGTTGTGGGAATGAATTGGTGACAACAACATGGCAGGCTACAATTCTGTTGCGGCAACTTGCGTGAGGGGTCAATCCCGCTCGGCTTTCAAAGCCAGGCCTGGTGGTAGTCAATTGGGAAACAATCTCGGGTGCAACCAATAGTGATCATGTTCCTGTGCTTTTTGAAATTTTATGCCCCGTGCGTACTCCCAGCCGCAAAATAGACGCATTCGTAAATATGAACCGCTTTGCTAAGGAATTACGAGGTGCTCTGTCTACGATGGCCCAAGGAGATGAAGAGAATACGGCCGCGGAGGTTTTAAATTCGATTAATGATACAGCCATGGGATCCAAATTCACAGTCTCGGTAACTAGGGATACGATCAGCCCGTGGTGGAACGAGGAGTGTACATGTGCACACAGACGTAGAAATGCCGCGTGGAAGAGACTGCTCCGCAATCAGTGCCCCGCCAACTGGAGTTGCTTCAAATTCATCCGCGCTATATTTAAAGGAGCCATGTAGACAAAATACAAGTTGGGTTTATTAGAAAGCCTGCTTAATCACGATAACAATGATACCAATATCATCGCAATCTTCGTACAAGTAACGGAGATATTAAATAAAACCTGTGAAGCAGTCGCAACCCCCTAGCCAATTTCCCGCAACTTTTCTATGACGTCACGGAACCTTGTTTGTGCGATTGGCGGCCGCCTAACTGACCTGTCGCGACGACACATGACTGGGCGTCTGTAATGGGGCCTCTAGTTCCATTTGACCGCATCACTTGAATGCTAACGTGCAGTTAACGCACTGAAAATTATGTTTTATTGTTGGCCCGTATGACGTCATTCTTGCTCATAACACGCCACTGTGGCGCAAAATTTGAAAGTTTTTAAATACTTCTTGCTTTTTGTTCGTTAAAAAACATCTTTTGTGGCTGTAATCGAGCTGAGTGAGATACTGAATCCTAGTTCTTTCAAATTAAACGAAGTTGTATTTTCTCTTCATGGCTCCTTTAAGCGGACTACCGATAAGGCAAAAGAGGAGTAGAAGTAGCGCCGCTTTGCTTCACTCTCGGACCCACGGAAAAAGAGAACCCTGTTTCAATTTTTTGGCAATTGGAATGTGGCTCCTCCAGAGCAAACCCAGACTCAATTATCAGCTCCCCGGATGAAACCCAGGATTTCATTAACCAGATTGCGCAGGGCTTACGTGCACGTTTCACTTCGGCATTACCACCAGTCCTTACGGGACTCTGTCAAGGCAACTTTGAGGAGGTGACCCTGCAGGAGATCGGTGAGGGACTGCGCCGTATCCCTGATGCGGCTCCTGGACCTGATGGTATTACAGCCACATGCTACAACTCTTGTTCAACGAGTACCCCCGAGTCATTGCAGCAAGTGGTTAACCACTCCCTACAGCGTTCATGGGTTCCACCTGAGTGGCGGCTGGCAAAGATCGTTCCCCTCCTTAAAAAACAAGGTCTGGGACACGCATTAGATAATATCAGACCCATAACCCTCACATCGAATTTTGTAAAACTAGTAGAAAGAATTTTGCTACATCGAATAGAAAACGTATTAGAACGCGAGATCGTCTTGAACAGTAAACCGATAGAATTCAGGCCTGGCTGCTCAAAATGTCGGCCCACATTGATTTGGAGAGCCGCATTCAGCTGGCACGGCAACGTAAAGTTGGCGTGTTAGTTACCCTGGATATTGCCAAAGCTTACGATAGCGTTGAATACCAAATTTTGTTTTACACAATCCAGCGGTATTTTTTTCCAGATTACATTGTTTCGTGGATTGGCATTTTTTTGTCGGATAGAAAATTCTTTTGTTCACACCAAGGCCTGTCCCCTCCCATGTACAGTAAAACTCGAGGTTTTCCCCAGGGCTCTGTTCTCTCACCTGTGCTGTTTAATATTTTAATGAGTGCGGTGTCGGTAAATCCAGACATTCATGTGTATATTTGCGCGGATGATATTGCTTTTTTCACTTCAGACAGAGATATACGCATGTTGTATCGGCGTATGCAGTCGTATTTAAGCGCCTTAGAGGCTTGGCTGGATGGCCTCCGCTTGAACCTAAATGTGAGCAAATGCGCTCTGCTTCCATTCCCAGTGAGCGGTTCAATCTTCATTTCTCTTAGTTGCCGGCAACAGGACATTCCTCAGGTCAATTCCTTAAAATACCTGGGAATTTTATACGAATATACCCTGAATTGGCGTCCACACATAGATTACATTACTACTAAGGGGACTCTGGCCGTGTCATTCTTGATAGGGCTAAGTCACAAAAGATTGGGCATGCATCGTGACACACTACTAATGATTTACAAAATGTACGTCGGGCCAATTTTAGAATTTAGTTGTGTGCTGTTCTCCGGAAGTCCCCACTAAAAACTTCGCCCGTTGATAATGCTCGAAAGACAAGCTCTACGGTTATGTCTGGGTCTTCCCCGTTATGTACCAATTAAAATTTTATACATGGAAGCCCGTATTCATCAATTAGTCTCACGCATGCATTCCCTCACCATAGATGCATTTTTACGAGTCATGGAATCGCCCATATCCAGGTCGCAAGCAGCCTTCGTTACATGGCCTTCGTTGTTCTTCGGTAGTCCATGGCCGCGGTTCAAACAACCGCAGGCTGTCTTTGTACTATCTCTGCTTGGCCCATTAAATGTGGCCCTCTTGTCGGCTTCCGTACTTGACAAAGTGTCGCCCTTAGATATTTCTTTTGGTGAAATGTTTCCCTCTAACGCGAAATTACTCCCTCTGAACCTCTTAACAGGCCTCCTACCGGATCATCCGAACGGTTTCCCTTTCTACGCCATTATTGCAAGCGATGCTTCTGCCTGGAAGGAGAAGGCAGGCGTGGGTATTTTTTCTGCCGGTCTAGATTGGCCCTTTTCCCTCCGGCTGCCTAACTTTACTACGTCTTTCCACGCAGAATTTCTCGCAATAGTCTTGGCCCTTCGTAAGCTTGGTTCCTCGATACGACAGGCAATAGTTTTTACGAATTCATTTTCTGTTTGTTCTGCCCTTACTTCCTCAACTTCATCCCCCCTACGTCGAGCCCCTGCTTCTTTATCGCCTCCCTCCCTTCGTGAACATCGTTTGGTCTGGGTACCTGGACATGCAGGCATCCGGCTTAGTGAATCGGTGGATGCTCTGGTGGGAATGGCATTGGGCGGTCCAGTAGTGGAGGTTCTGCCGCCCATTTCCCTCATAACTCCGGCTTGCTTTCGTAGGCTGTGCTTACTTCAAAGTATGCCTGATTCTGCTTACGAATACTCGGAGCTCGAGCACCTCCGGTACTCATGGAAGTGCAGCGTAAGCCAGACGCGAGCTTGCGAAGTCACACTCACTAGCTTTCGCTGTCGCGTGCCAAATTTAAATTATTACTTCACCGCTATAATCTGGCCCCGTCGCCGCTATGCGCTTTCTGCAAAGAACCAGAAACGATCGACCATTTCTTCTTCTCCTGCCGACGATTCTCGTCTATAAGACGAAGATACTTAGAAACCACATGCAGCAGGCAAAAACCTCCCGCTGTCTGCTACACTTATTTTGTCATTCGGGGCGAAGGAACAGGGATTCGCCACGGGGATCTTTGCCGTGCGTTGCACTCATTCATCCTCCAATCAGGCCGTCTGCCATGTTAGACATCATTTGGACCTGCTGGATTCCCCTGTCAAGTATATGCGCGCCTAGCTAGCTCACTGCTTCGTCTGTACCACATTCTTTCTTCGTGTTTCTTACTTCCAATTTTCATTCAATGGTGTTCGTTTTTACCTTTTTTTATTTCTTTCTCTAATCTCCTTACTTTTATTTCTCTAGTAATCTATTCCTAATCCATTCTAGTAATTGAATATTTTTCCCTACAAAAATTACATCATTTCTTTCGGAAAGGCGCCCATTTCCTGGCCAATCCCCCTGAGTGGATACGAGCCATTTCACCGCTACCACCACCACTACCAAAAGGGGCGTCGGGGGAACGGTGTTGTTTGTGCAAGAAATCGGAAACCATTGAATATGTCTCCACTGACTGTTGAGACGGTGTTTTCTTCTGGGCTGTGCTTTAACGTACGCTGAAAATAGATCTGCGAATCGATACCCATGGTATGCCGAATTTGTCCGTTGAACATGATGATTAGGGTGTTCCCCTAGATCTAATAATGTTACTAGGCCTCACAGCATATGCGTTGTCGGATGGCAGTCCGTCACTCGGACATTGATGCGCCTCCAGTCAGGGAGTATTTCCAGGCGGCTATTTTGTCTTTCCTTGAAGTGGAAAAGGCCCAACAAGGTGTTCTAGAATGGCTGTCACAAGTGGAAAGGCTGACACAGTAGAAAATATTTTAGCCGCCACCGTTGCATCCCAGTGTGGGTACAGTGATTTTAAGTTTAGCTGGTTTGTTTTGTTACTGATGCTTACGTTTCTAACAGCGGTGCTTGTTCGGAAATAAAAAAAAGGAGGCGGGGCCGTGCGGTGAAGACTCCTGCTTCTAAATCAGTACGGCGTGGGTTTGAATTCCAATATTCATAAACGCATTTTTTATTGAACGAGCGACCGATGCCACTTACGCGCCTCTAACGGCTTCGCTTCACCAGAAAAACGCTCCCCTCTTACGAACCATCGTAGTCCACAAGTTCAAGACCTCACTGACCACCGAAGCTGCCAATGATGTTGAATTAGCTTCAAACGCTTGACGTTTACAAGCCAAACTAAGGCTAAAATGAGTTTCCGGGTAGCAGCGGATCAAGAAACGACAATGTAGGCTCGGTAGTGCTGGTTCCGGACGAACGTGAGCATAGGCCCAACTGGCGTCCTTGGGTCCGCTATTGGACGTGAGGGAGGGGGGCTGCTGATAATGAGGATGGCGATAATGAGGGTGACGAGGATGCCATGCCGTACGCGCGTACGGGCAAATATTTGCTTCTAGTCATGCATACTTCATAGTCTATTGGCGCAGCTTGCACTAGCGGTGCAAGGCTGGAGAAACAGCCGAGCTGGTGGCCCCTCTTCCTTCGTCGGAGACCCGGCTGTTGCACCTTACATCGATTTCCGAACTTGCCGCTGAAAGTGCTCTATGACTGGCAGGCCCGGATCGTTTTGTCCGCAGCCTTTCACATATCTCCAAAAGTGGACCGCGTTAGCACGCGCTAGAACTCGCGGCAAGCGGCTTCCCGAACTGGGCGTTTGTAGCGTGAACTCGTCGTCTGTGCTCCCCACTTCAGGTGCAAACGTACGTGAACTGGCGAGGAGAACGGCACCCGAAAGATCACACCACGAGCGCTGCGCAGAGTGTTCTCGAAGGTCGAGCTGGCCGACGCCGGGCGCTCCTCGCGAGGAGCACGCTCACGTGCACTCGGTATTTTTTCTTTGTATTTCTTTGCAAGCTCATCATGTGGCGCAAGCACACGCGCAATCCTGGACGACGCTGGGCGCTCCTCACGAGACGCGCGCTCACGTACGCTCCGCTGGGCTTAGTTTTCTGGTAACGCTCCACAGCGGAGAGAGAGAGAGTGAAAACTTTATTGAATAACAGCCAGTAATCATAGACGTCGGCCAAGAGCCCTTGGGCTCTAGCAGCGTCTTCGGCCAGCTGAATGGCCCAGACTTGATCAGCTGGGTCGGAGCTGAGCAATACGGTCTCCCATTGCTCTACAGTAGCGATGTTGCGGCCTAACGTTGTCGCCTGTGGACAAGCCCACAGCATGTGGGCTAAGTCTGCCCTGTCCTTACACCGGTGGCACTTGTCAGAATATTGCCCAGGGCAACAGTGACTGTACGCAACCGGGTTGGGATACGAGTTGGTCTGTAGAAGTCTCCAAGCCACGGATTGCCATTTACTGAGGGTAGGATGAGCCGGGGGGAAGCGGGTCCGCTCTGGCCTGTAATGATTAGTTATGTCCCTGTAGGACACAAGGCGATCCCTACCCGAACAGCGAACTGAATGAGCGTTGTTGTCGTCACCAGCTCGGTCAGAAAATCCTCGAGCGGCGTCTTGCGCGCATTCATTCCCAGCCAGGCCAGAGTGTGCAGGTGCCCATATTAGACATATCTTGCCCGAACGCTGAATGTTGTTGAGCCCAATCCTTAGAATTGCAGATGCCTCTGGGGAGATGCGCCCCCTTGCGTAATTTATAATAGCAGACTTTGAGTCGCTCACCACGTATTTGATTTTTGCGGATGCCGTCATTGCCAGGGCAATGGCCGCCTCTTCGCCCACCTCCGGTTCGCACGTGCGGACCGACCCGGAGCTCATGAAATTGCCCTGGTGACCGACTATTGCAATTGCCATAGCATTGCGACCCGGATAGTCGGCCGCGTCCACGTACAGCACGTCCTCCGAATTTCCGAATCGTTTGTGCTGGGCTTTCGCCCTTGCCTGCCTGCGTTTCTGATTGTGAACCGGGTGCATATTTTTAGGGAACGGTGGGATGTGAATTTGATCGTGCACTTCGGGAGCCAAGGGTATCTTGTGAGTGCCTGTTCGCAGGTGGTTGATGCCCAGGGAGCCGAGAATATGCCGACCCGTCTGGCTGTGGCTCCACAGCGGAACTAAAAGCTTGAACAGCTGTACCATATTATGCGGCGCTGTGACAAGAACCCCCACCTCCTACCCTGCCTGCCTTTCCCCTCCCCTGAGCACTGGGAGAGAGCACTGTTCTGCTCGGACCCTGACGACCAGCTTTGAGTAGTGAAGAGAGCCCAAGAAGGCGGAACCTTTAGGGGTCTAGAATGAGGTTTCTTTCACAGGGCTGACTGCTTTACAAAGACGTTTATTCCTCCTCCTCCTCCTCCTCCTCCTCCTCCTCCTCCTCCTCCTCCTACCTTGCTGTTAAAACTTCAAACTATCTTTGTTGATGGGTGTTCTTATGACGTTCTACAGAAATAGCAGCAGGCGTGCAACGGTGCAACGCATAACGTTGAACCTGGCAGAGCCTACAGTGTCGCAGCGCTTTTCAGCAAGAACGCTTCCTTCACTATTAAGTGACCAACTCGAGCTTACTAGCATGGCGTAGGAACCATGCATTCGTGATAAAACTGAATTCGAAAAGGCGCCCAAGCAGTGCTGTATCGAACCCTTCTCGGAGCTGCGCAAAAGCGTTATTTTGCACTTGCGTTCCCGCATCGCTTCGTGGGATGACTGTTTCAACCAGGGACCTGGCGTGGATGTCAAGTCGACGCAAGAACTCCTGGTGACCCACTGCCTTCGTGTTAGTGAGGACCTCTGGGAATTCTACGGAGCAGCCGTCTCCTAATGAACAGACTGTGGCACGAGGTCCGGCCGGACTATAGGGCTGTTTAGAGAATAGTCTCGCTCTTTCTCTCTCTCTCTCTCTCTCTCTCTCTCTGGAGATAATTGGAGATCCATTAGGAAGGCTTTACAAATGCGGGAGCCCCTCCTACCTCTCCATCGCAAACGTTAGGCTCGGACCAAGGCGCCGCCTATCTTCGGCGTTAGAAGCCTGCCACACGCTGTTTCTCGCACAACCCTGGCGCATCGCTCAGATTGTGCTTCGCGTTCTAAGCGTTACAGTACTTACGTTTGCTTGCTTGAGCATCGGCTCTGGCTGCCTGTCGCTTCTGTTGTTGCGCACCTATCGGCAAGTCACTTCCGTCATTCCCACTGCATCATCCTTTGCCGACTACTGGGACCTGCACTCGCTGTACACTCCATTAGACAACGTGCAGAAACAGTGTCGGGGACTTGTCGAGGCACCGTTTGCGTCGGGCAGAGGCAACGCTGCGAGTGCAGCTCAACCGCAGCCAATGCCACTGCGCGCTCGAGCTTGGCATTTCCCTCTCCACACGCGCTGTGTCGTTCCCTGTCCGTCTGTCACTAAGTATCCTCTGATTCATCATGCCAAGCTTGTTGACATTACCCGCGTATTGCGCACGTAATAATAAGGATGGTATACCGAGTCTCCACACATAGTGGCGCTTCTCAAAAAGCATTTGTGCGCTGTTTTTAAAGAACGGATCCTCATGTTGCCAAAAATAGGAAAGTCCCAAAAGGTTAGAAAGCCAATAAAGACAGTACTTACCCCTTAATGAGAAATTAGAGGAGGCGGAAGGACGATACGTGCCCCGCAGAATCTCCTCGATGGAGAATCCCAAGGCCGGTTTCATCATACGTTCCCGCTAAGAATGCACCAGGGAAAAAAAAAACGGTACGAATTAATAGCGGCATCATGGCAGGACAAAACTTTTGAGTATATAAACAATCTCCTCGGCGGTAAAAGACTGATGACACTTCTCAAAATTGTGTCACCTTCTCAAATTGTGTCAAAATTGTTTCACACTGTCGGACCGTAAAGTGATCAAAGCTCTTGATAACCGTTGGGTAATCCAAGTAACGATTAAAAGATGCAAAAGGTGCAGAAAACCGCAGATGCTGTCTGCGTTTAAGGGATGAAGAAAGTATATACTAGAGATGATTATTTTAACGACCCTGAACGCATCCTTAAAGATTTTACCGACCATGACGCGCACAATGGTCGGTAAAACAAAGGCACCAACACCATCATGAACTTCCGGCTGGCCACGTGCTTTACAGTGGAAAGGTTTGAAAAAGGCGCAACCGAAACCTTCTTCCCTCCACCATCGATACCACCAAATCCCAGTGTATAATAGCCAGAGCCAGCAACCCACGAACTAGGGCAGAACACCCTGTTCACACTACAAGAGCTGTCTGTGGCACAGCGTCAATAAACGTCCACACCGCCCCAGCAAGAACGGTATAATGTCCAAGCACTGCCGAATCTAGACGAGGAGGACTGTGCACAGCTCCTGGACGATTGAACATCATGTGGAAATCCGGACAACTCTCCGAAAACTGGCAACATTATACCCAGTTCCCAAACCCGGAAGACACCAAGGATGCCCGGATCGTGGAAGTACTTGGCGAGCTCGGAGCTGGCCCAGCAGGCTTCACCAATTTTGCATTGCATTGGATGGCCCGGTGATGGAGGTTCTACCGCCCATAAATTTTGACACCTCGGCACGCTTTCGAAGATTAGGCGTGCTACAAAGCATGTCTGAATCTGCGTACGCAAGTTCTGCCCTCGAACACCTCCGGCACTCATGGAAGTGCCGGATTAGTCAGTCACGACCTTGTGAAGTTACCCTCACCAGCTTTCGGTGTGGTGTCCCAAATTTAAATTATTACTTGTACCGCTGCAATCTGGCCCCTTCACCACTCTGTGCATTTTGTAACGAATTTGAGACAGCTGAACATTTTTTCCTCTCCTGCCGACGGTACTCCTCCATACGATAAAGATACTTAGTAAACAGCTTTAACCAATTGGCCCTCCCACTGTCTGTTCCTCTAATCTTATATTTCGGGGCGAAGGCACTGGGTTTTAGCCGCGCAGATCTTTGCTCCGTCGTGCACTTATTCATCTCGGAATCTGGCCGTCTCCCGTGCTAGCCCCAGGTCATGCCAGGCTTCAGTTCAGTTCATGTACAGTTTGTCCCAACTTTGGCACAATAGGCGTCTACCGATGCATTTGCATACGCAGATGTGCGCACTTCTATGCGCGGTTATGCCAAGCTACACTGATGCGCAAGTACTTTGAGGAATACGCGTCCATATGGTTGGGTGAGCACGCGAGCTAAGTGTTGATTCCTAATTTTATTTATTTTTTTTGCGCTGGTGAAACGATGCCGTTGTTTAACAGGTCTATTCGTGGTCCACCCAGAAATGCGCACTAGAACAGATATTGTGCTTCGGGTAACCGCATATTGAGCCGTATTAATATTTAAGCGAAATTAATCGGTAAGCGGGTTTTTCCCATAGAACTAAATGTTTATGCATTGAGCTCTATAGGATTAAAACGGCCAATCACGAACACCTGAGTTATATCCACACCTTCACTGTAAGCGGTTACGTCTCTATATGGTCTGCACTATCGGAAACAACAGGATAGCACTTGCAATCTCTGTAGTGTGCTGCCATATATCTGAGCATGGCCAGTTCGCTTTAGCGTGGCTGTATGCTATCTTAGCCTCGTGTTTACACACCAGCCAGTTTGGCTGATGCACGAGGTGTCACGTGACAAAGGTATTCAGTACACCCTAATTGTGACTCATGAATCGAGGTGTTGATGATAAGTGATACGACATCCCCGTTGCTCCTCTCGCGACGTTTCTGTACAGCCGGGCATGTGCTGCTCATTTTAACCGCCAAGAAGAATGTCTCATTGACATCAAACCAAATTGCCACATCAAGTTCATGCTGCGACATCTTTGGCACAAGAGCAAACTTTTAGCTTTCGTATCATTTTTCTGGAACACAGAATCTGGATAATTTGCCGTTCTCAACTTACGGATTTTGTGCCTGGATATTTTTTCACACTGTTTCAAAGCATGAACCCGTTGTGACAGTGTGTCGAGTCAATAAGGCCGCACCATTTTTTATTCAATTCTGAATGATCGAAACCACAATCCAGGAGGTGTGCGATTAACGTTTCGCGGGACCTACATTTGCTGGCTTAGGATTAGGACCGGGAAGTTATACTGGATTATTCAAGACTGAGTAAAAATGATGTGGTCTCCTCGTGTTTCTCTCGTGGATTAGTGCTTTGAAGCGACGTCAAGAACAGATCAGCAGGTTGACAACGGCAAATTATCTAGATTCTGCTCTTTGTATACTGAAAATAAACTAATATGGGTAAAACCGTGAGGGTGGAGCAGTGGCCAGGAATAAAAAAGGAGGAAAAGTCATGCTGTCATGCTGTCATGCCGAAGATATCGTATGGGCTGAAGAAGGTGGCAATACACTTCGATGTAAATGTCGCATTCGCGGCGCAAGTTAAACTTTGTAGCAGTTGTCCGGGTGTACAGAAAAAAACGACTCTAGATGGGCAAGAGCGATATCGCTCATGGTAAACATTTTGCTTCATGCGTCAGAAATATGGCTTACGAAGTACTGTTTTTCATGTGGCACCTCGTACGTTTATCAAACGAGACAGTGTGTTAATGTAAGGCTGATAGACCAATGAGCCCCGTTGGAAGCCATGCGGACGCACGATCCGCGACGTTTTCTGAACGTGTACAAGAATACAGTGGATGTATCCCCAGCCGCTGGTTAAACATTTTGGATTTGGTTTCTGGGTAACAGAGATTAGGTTTTGGGATGGCAAGTATGTGTATTTTGTTGAATAAAAAACCAGTTTATAGCGCTTGTGTGCCTTTTCGTTGCACCTGTCCTTGTGTGTTTGAACTGCAATACCTCGCTGAAATTGCTGTGTTACTTGGTAAAAATGTGTGCTAATTTTACATGCTGCGGTTTTTTTAGCATATCATCAGCTGTCCTTGGCAACTTATTTAAGCCTTACCGGCTTTTTAAGGGGGACCCATCGTGAACCTTGAAAACTTACAAACTGCTGCAAGCAGGTCCGTCATTTAGAAGGCACGCTTGTGCACGTACGCTCACTGAAACTAACTCCTCGATACATTGCTGTCACCATGAAAGGAGACCTACATGGTACATAGCAGGGTAGATGTTTTGTGCTTAGAACGATGCTTGCATAGCATGTGCAAGCATCGAGCGGGTGGGTGTTTAACATTTTTGGGTTTTAATTTATGGTAGCATTACGGTGAAGCACCAAAGAATGCTGCAAGGAGAAGATGAGCAAGGTAGCGGCCTGACTTCTGATCGTTTTTTTTGTCGAAAGCGGCAGCTGAGTACGTGCATTCAGGAGTATACAAGTGCCTCTAGGCATTGACGACGCACAAAGTGACACCGTATTTCTTCAAAAATACAATTATTTAGAGAGTGTTCTTACAGAAGTCTTGCTCCTCCCTTGTTTCTAACGGAGTGCTGTTTTGTCGCTTTGCCCTGAAATATGTTTTACACTCTTGGGGATTTGCGCCTATAGTGAAGTAGTGGCTCCAACTTGTGCCTGAGCACCAGCCGCAGTTACAAGGCATTGTGTAGCAAAGCCCGAGGACTTTTTTTAGGGGAGGCAGAAAGCAACAACGCCCGTGTGTTGAGATTTCAGCGCAAGTTCAGATATCCAAATGTCAAGGCTAAGCTGGAGCCCAGCGCTGTCACGCTTCATACCCCGAGAATAGTTTGATGCCTTAAACTTCTGAAATTGGTTCTCTTTAGTTTTGCCTTAGCAGCACTGGCATGATTAGAACGACTCAGTCTATAGTGCCCCTTCATACAATTTCTGACAGATAAGTTTTATGCTGACGCAGTTGTCTCACGGTGTTGCCTCAGTTGTATCAGCTGTATTACCATTGGGTGACAGCTGTTCTGTCGGATACCCTGTACGCACACTTCTTATGCTATTGAGCAAGACAGTGCGCCTTGTCACTCAATGAGGCAAACGAAATCTTGCTAAGCGTTACAAATCCTACCAGCGTCAGCCTTCATTTGATTCTCAATAAATTTTCAAGAGAGTCGGAAATAAAGTAGTCCCGCATAAAGGGCTGACAGAAGCAAGTTTAGGCGTAAAACCCCACCAGTAAAATATCCCTGATGCCTCCTAAAAAATCTTTTTGAATTGTGCAGTCGGTGCCACTGCAAAGGCCATTGGTATATGAAGGGAGGTTCTTCATGCGCCTATATTTACTGCACGATCGAGTCAACCAAAATAGTTCGAAAGCAGGCTAAAATCCTTTTTAAGTATCTACTAGCGGTAGCACTAGCCGATTCCCGAGTGCGCCACTGTATACTAATGGCACTAATGGGTATAAATCATGTTCAGTTATTTCTTACCTGTCGTAATTAACTAGTTCAGCCGTGAAGTTGTACAGAGATAGGAACTCACGCCTGCTGTCGGAACATGGGCTCCTACCGGAGGCTTGTGGTAATGGTAAACGAATGGAACTCGTATTTTATTGTAGCTCTCCCGAAACCAACTGCACCAAGATGGTGAGCTCAAACTACTACACACAAAACACATTATAACCTGAATGGGAGTTTTTTGGCTGACGTACGTCTTTGAAACTACTCACGAAAAGCGGCTTACTCCCACGTTCCGTAGTATGATGGCGGAAAAACTAACCGTTTACTCCAACTAAACTGTTAATTTACTTGGAGTAAGTAAAGTGGCCCAGGGCCGTCGAAGTAGGCGCATTTACCACGATTGTACATCCCCCAACAACGGAGTATCTGGCTTTGAATACCACACTGCTCCTAATGGGAGTATGAAAAACCCCACACGCCTCCTGCCAGTTTGAGCCGTGTGTCGTGTGAGGTATAGCGTCCCGGATTTCTTTTTTTGTCGATGTGAGGTTGCGGCCGCACGAATGGATAGGAGGTGCTTCCCCCCAACCGAAGCTGGTTGCGAACATTGTGGAACCAGCCTGGACTAACCTGCGGTGCACTTCAACGTCTCCTCCGAGTCACCGACGTTCGAGCCGACGGAGTACGCGAGGCCTAAATGTAGTAACCTCAAACGGATAGTGGCTCGTTGAAAACAGTGCGGCTGCGCCTCTGCGGGCCGGTGCAACGTAAGCATTGCGCGTTTTTTTATTGTAACCAACATTTTTGGTGACCTGTGGCCCTTCTAGTGTCAAATTAAACTCAGTGTGTTTCCCGCGTCACTATATACCGATTCTCCGCCTGTCGAGGCGAGCATTGTGCGAGGGGCGGGCGTCAAGCCCGGAGCGTCATCGGTGAGGCCTAACGGTGTGAAAGCAATGGAGATATCACCAGTCTCAGCTTCAGTTTCGGGTGAGCGGGTTGCGAGCAGAATGAAAAAAAAATGGCGAAGCTTGTACTAAGTCCCGCAAGGCCTGAACTATAGCGAAGCTGGAATATTTCTTTCTATGTAAGACTGAAGGACTCACCACCACGCATTGCATTAGGTTTAAAATTGTTTATTTACATGTTCCGTTGTCGCTTTTCACTATGGTAGTAGTAGTCATCGTCATATCCATCTTATATCGTCGTCTTCCTCATGCATCACTGGCGGGCCCGGATCGTTTTGTCCGCAGGCTTTCACATTTCTCCCAAAGTGGAACGCGCCAGCACGCGCTAGAACCGGCTGCAACCGGCTTCGTGAACTGGGCGTCTGTAGCGCGAGCTGTCTTTTGTTCCCCCCTTGAGGCGCCAACGCACATGAACTGCTTTGTTTGTATTTTCTTGCGAGCGCCACGCGCAAGCCTGGACGACGCCGGGCGCTCCTCGCGAGCCACGTGCTCACGGGCGCGGTAAACGGCGGGAATAACTATGATCCAGTTTTAGGGGCGAAGCACCTTAGGGGCTCGTGCTGTCGGCGTCTTATGTCGTCGTCGTCGTTCGTTCGTCGTCGTATTCTCATGTGATCAAGGTACTAAAAGACCGGGGCATTCGTTTTCCAACGCCTCGGGCAACGTTTAATCACTAAAAGAACACCGAAACACTCGTTTTTCGTTTGCGCATCCTTGCTTGCCTCTATTTCTCGCCGTACTAGCCTTAACATTAAAATTTGTAGTTCTCCGTTTCGAATTTCCCTTCTCCTCCGTCTTCGTAATTGTAATGTCGCGCATATAATTGGGATGTCGCGCGAGAGAGACTTATACACTTTGAATACACTGCATGCTTCGCTCCTCCCCAGATTTCAGGTTAGTGGAGATTGCCCGGTTTTTAGGGGCGAAGCCTCTTAGCGCCTCGGGCTGTCGGCGTCTAATGTCGCCGTCGTAACCGACATCTCATGTAGTCACGGTACTAAAACACCGGGGAATTCGTTTACGCCTCGCGCTAAAAAGCTCGGTAACGCGTACTAAAAAAAACCGGGACACTCGTTTACGCCCACAGCGCTGGAACGCTTCGTAACGCGTACTAAGAAAACACCGGGAAACTCGTATACGCCTCGTGATAGAACGCTTCGTGCTTAAAGACACGAGACTTTTACAGCAAGCCAACGCTATATATACACTCCAACGGTTTCATCTCCGTTGGGAAAAACGCCAAGGCACCAAAAATACGCTTATACAGTGTGTTGCGACAGTAATTGGAATACTATAAAATTTTTTCCTGAGTGAACCGCCGCTCTGTTCGCGTTCAAACTTGCCGCGAAGGTCGCATTTTGTGGTCCATTTTGTTTGACACCAGGAACAACGATAGTACTTGCCTGTTTATCCTGAAAATAAATAAAAATGATTTTCGCCTATGGGAAATGGCGGCTGATTCGGACGTGCGAGCCCGAAAACCGGGTTTTCTGATCGTCTCCTCGCTCATTTCTATAGGTGCATTTTCTGTTCTTCTGCTGCACCATTTGGCTCCGTATGTGAATCCAGAACGTGCGTTTCACTCTGCAGGTAGTTCCGTCGTTCCAACATCAACTTGCGCTGGCTCGCGCGTCCAAATCAGCCGCCATTTTCCCATAGGCGAAAATCGTTTTTATTAATTTTCAGAATACACAGGTAAGTACCATCGTTGTTCTCGGTATCCAACAAAATAGGCCACAAAATGCGACCTTCGTGGCAAGTTTGAGCGCGAACAGAGCGGCGGTTTGCTCAGGCAAATTTTTTAAAGTGTTCCAATTATCGTCGCAACACCCTGTACACTGCATGCTTCGCCCCTCCCCAGGTTTCACATTAGTGGAGATGACCCGAGATTTTTTTTAATGATGCCGCATGCCGAACGCATTGCGGCCAGCAACAACAGCTTCGCTGTCAAAAGTGCCTTCATCTTCGGTTAATCACCTTTTCCAATGCCTTGCACAGACAGTTTGCTAGTGCTTATAGGTCTTTAGCTTGAGGCAACAGACTGAACAGTGATCCGGGCTGTGAACAGTGATCTAGAAAGTAAGCTAGTAAGGCGGGGTGTTTTCGTTACGTTGTATCCGTGGTTCATCATTTGCACGAGACGCTGAAGTTGGCCGAGCGAGCGCCGCAGAGTCGATCTTCTCGAGAAGGACGAGCGGTGCCAGCCGCGCCTGGTACACGGTGCATGACAGCCGCGTGCACCTGGCGGCCGCATTGGTTTCAGTGGGGAGGCAGAGGGTCGGGGCGCCGTGGCATGGAGGGAGGTCGACAAAGGGAGCTCTACATTTGCTACACGGCTGCAAATTGAAGCAACAGTTGCCATTCGCGGGAGCATTCTTGTAGGGTCCAGGGACGGCTGTTTTGTTCGGGAGCGCTGGAAATCATGCTTAGCGGACACGTCACAACGACGGGAATCTTTTCGCAACTTTAGGAGGGGGGGTTGCTGATGGTTGCTGGCGTATGAAATACTTCGTGTAACTGCACATTTTAAAAGTAAATAAACTGGAAAGTGTTCACTCAGGTCACTGGTGATGACCCCTGATAATACGCTATACGAAAATGTCAATCAGTGTTTCTGTCTCAGCTGTGACGCGCGCTGCTGCTGTCGGCGAAATATAAAAAAAAAGTATGCTTTGCGCAGAGAGGGATATTAGGTGGGGATATTAAAATCCCCACCCCCTTTTGTATTTACACAGTTCAATCGATTTTCAAGTTAGCTGATAAAATTGTTCGAAGACATTCAGGTGGTTGATAAACTACGGAAAATACGTAGGTCTTTGATATTAGGGTCCGGTAATAAATATCGGTACAAATAAACGAAAACTGCTACACGATGTCACAATCTATTTTATTATGTACGCTTATCTCGATTCCACCATGTGGCATGTTAGATCTGTTAAAGAAGAAAGTCTGGTAGCCACCGCGTTGTAAACGCTACTATACTGCAGTCGTACCACGTCTCAGTAACCATTATGACGTCAAAGTCAAATGGTAATTCATTTTTAAAAAGCGTAAGGCCATCTTTTTTTTTTAAGTTCAGATATTTGTGATAACCATTCTTAATACTCGCATCACGCGACAATCGGGCATTATTTTTGACAGGGCAACTGCGCAGTAGACATGGTTTTTGCCCATACAATTTTTTCAACATTCTGAGCATTCCGAATGTGCGCTGTGGGTGTCGATTCATCTAACCCAGACGAAATGCCAGCTTTTTGCTTTTTTCTGCGCAACCATCGTTCTAAGGAGCTGCTTTATGGCCGGACATAGGTGCTCGTTGATAAACACCGGCGCAGTCGATGTGTGTCCCAATTATCGTGCCGAAATGCGCGTCTTTTTTTTTATTTCTCAAGCACTGCGTTCCGCATAGCTTGTTACGCATAACTGGACCAAATGTTCGGGATGGCGCCACCGTTTTGAGTTGGCACGCGGAGGAAAACCTCAGCTTTTTTCAATCGGCTCATGGAGCAGCTCGCCAATTCAATGAAGTGTGCCGGAGATGCTTTCCTCCTCCGAAACCGGCATTTCCTTGATTTCTACGTTTGTATTTCTGGAGTACTGCTCCTAAGCCCTCATTCTTTGCTCGAGTAAGAATGTCCACTTTGCCAAGACTTCGCAGTCGTTAAGAAGCTTTGTGGTTTGCTTCCTCCAATTCCTTATTTTCTTTATTAAGCGCAGTCAATTCGATTTTTTGCTATTCGAGACTATCACTTACAAAATCGGTGTTTTTTTAGTACCGCTAGTTCATAGCGGAAGTCGCCTTCCACCTTCGTTTTGAACTTTCACATTTCCTTTTCAATTGCTTCGCCAAACTCCACAAAATTATCCATAATTTCTTTCGGAAAAGCTCATACAAAGCAACAGGCCTTATTGGCAGCAAGTGGCAGCAATGCAAGGTTCTCTTCAGCGTACTTGTTATAATGCAGAAATAGCGCAAACCTGCAACGGTAAGCTGAGAGGGTCACGTTGGGGCTGTGAACCGCTGCCTCAGTCGCTGCCAAGTGAGTGCTGATCAGCGTTGCCGCTGTTTCTGTAGCAGTTGCCTCGGGTGGCCGCTCCTCCTTTGCTTGCTTTCGCAGGCAGCCTTGGGCGTGCGTCCACCCTTGGTCGATTCCCAATGGAAAATTTGCTGTTATATCTGCAACGGTAAGGTGAGAGTGTCACGTTGGGGCTGTGCACCGCTGCCAAGTGCCCCCCCCCCCCTTTCCACTGCCCACTTGCATTCGTCCCACGCACTCACTCAAAGTGACACTCATCTCGAAGTCGCCGCTCTCTCTCATTCCCCCCAAACACTCACTCGCATCGACCACTTACTCTCTTTTTTTCTTTATTTCCAGACAAACACCGCTGTTATAAAAATAATACACAACAACAAAACAAACCCATCACACTAACACATAAAATCACTGTTCCACTATACTCGAACTCGCACTCGCACTATATCCGTCAGAGACGAGTGCGACTCGATAGTGGCCCACTTACGCCAGCGGCCACGCATGGCCGCTCTGTGTGAGTGGTGATCAACGCAGTCTCACCCTCTGTGAGTGCCGCTCTCTACTCAGTTAGGCGTTCCACTGACTCAACTGATCGGCGAGGTTATGGGGAGAGAATTAAAAATTATGCCACAAAGTGACGTGAGTTCCCGTTATTGTACCATTTTCCAACTATTGCGTTATATCATAAAATTATGGAAAGCTGGACCAGTTGGTTGATAGTCATCGTGGATCTAACGGCACACAAATAAGGGGACAGGCGAACAAAAATAACACGTCAGCATTGTTCTGCTTCCTTTCTGTTGTTTGGCTGCCTTCGCTCGCTGTATTCGATATTGTGACCTATGGTAACTCTCGGGAAAGCGTACTGTTGGGCGACTTGGTAGGTCTTATATTGAAAGAGTTACAGCACGAAAAAGAACAAGGAGACGTCGGGACGAGCGCTGATTTGGCTGAAAAATAATCCATCAGGACAGATAAGGTATATGTAGGCTCTGCTCGTTACAGACATCACGAAGCTCTCGCCATGTTTGTGAAGGACAAACGACAAGAACGAGAGCGAGGACGTAACACACAGTCCCGGGTATCCTGCTCTGATTTGACTCATGTAAGCAGGATACCCGTGAAATCGTTTAACGTCAGATGAATACTGAGAAAAAATAACTATAAAGGGGAAGAAACACAGCGGGAAAAGATTGCAGTGCTGCCATACACACATAAAGTGTTGCATAATTTTAAAAGTATTGCTAAACGTGTCAAGGTTGACGCATTTTTTAGCTCCTGACATGGTCCTAAGCCGTAGTAGACAAGTTAATAATGAAACCCGTGTTGCTCCTCTTGGTGCACACAATAATCAACAAGTGTTCGTTCCATGTGTTGCAAACGTATTTCTTATAGCATTCCTCTTTATCACCTTTATCACGTTGCAGAGAATACTACTTCGAACAAATGGGGAAATGTGTAAATTATTGGTTAAAGGAACGCAGTAGCTACAGTGTGGAGAAGTGTATCAGTGGCCATCTCGGAATACATGGCAGAGACTGTGGGTGCAAACCTATGTTTTGTGTACTTCAGTATTGAATCAAGATAAGCAAAAAAAAAAAAAAAAACAGCAGGGAGATCTGCAGAACTCATCAACTAGCAAAGACAAAAAAACTGCGTGTGAACCACCTATCTTGGCAGTTGGCAACGGCATGGAGGCAGTGTTGTCATGACAGGTTTGTTATTTTTTTATGGCATGTTATGCTCCCTTTTCATTGTTTTGTTTTTCTTTGTTATCGGCTGCATTTACATGCGAGACGACGGGGCAATAAACTTCAGTTGAGGATCAGAGCATGTGCGTATCGTCCACTCTCTCGTACTTGTCTTTGGCGTTGTAAAGTCAAAATAGTGGTGAGTGTGAATAGTGAATGACAGAGGTGACTACGAGTGAGATGGATCGTTAGTGGAAAATGAGAGTGAGAAGTGCGAGTGTCAAGACTGAATGGGCTGTAGGAGTGCGAGCGAGTGATGAAAATCAACTTTTGTGTGTAAGCGGTGGGGGGCTGCGTCCAGCTTTGAGGAAATATGGCGTATACAAAATGACAGCGCGGGGGAGGCTTCCTATATAGCGTGTTCCGACGGCGCACGTTGCAAGTCTAATGTCGGAATTATGGTTGCACCGCATGCGCGCATGCCTCGATAGTTTAAAAAATTACGGGGGGCCGCAGCCTGAAGTTTGAGAGCGCCATTATATAATGCTGTGTTTTGAATGTTACAAGCTAGCATGCATCTGCGTTTGGTCTTTATATATCTTTGACAACAACTAATTCTCCTTTTTGGGGTCGCTGAAGTGTCCTTGTTTTTACTTTGGGGTTGTGTAAAAAGAGAACGACGATGCGTCTTTTCAACAGCTGTTGCTGGGTGTGCCCAGCTAAGCTGAGGTTGGGTTTCATCGTTTACTTATTTAAGTCAGGCACCAAACGGTCTACTCCTTATTTTCGTGTCTTATCGGCTGCTTTTTATATTTTCGTATAATGTTGGACCAGCGCATTCAGTTTCAACCGAGTTTTGAGGTGTAAAAGGGTTGAGCGCAAATTACATCCGTGCAATAGCAAAGACAGGGGCCGCATTCCCCAAAGAAGGGGCGTCGTTTTGAAACAATGCGGTAGTGCCACGGAAATCCATGCATTTCTGGGGGACCACTTTGAGGGGCGGGGAAAAGGCGAAGAGCACACAGAATAGCACTGTACCAAGGGAGCAAATTCGCAAGCAAAACGACGGGGGTCAGTGCGCGTCGCTTTGCACCCTCAGTGCAGGGAAACTCTGTGTGCTTTTGCCCCTTTTCCCGCCAATCCAAGTGGAGCCCCAGCTTAAGAATGCACGCATTTCCATGGCGCTACCACGTCGTTTCAAAACGACGCCCCTTTGGGAAGGGGGGGGGGGATTTCGCCCCTGGATATATCTTAAGATAATTTCAGGGAGGGGGTGACTGGTGGAAATAGGAAGAGGGGAGGACCCTAAAAATATTTGTTTTTACACTTCTCCAACCCAGGGTGGGCCGCCAAATGGAGCATTAGTGCCACGTACCCGCCATCGATCCCGAACAGTGACTCAATACTGATCGGAAAAGGTAGACATGAACATAATATGGCGCATGATGCACAATTTTAAAAGCGGTAGTCTCCCTTGGGCTACTTGAACATGAAAATTTTGGCCTCTCTGTCTGCCGCGAGGCTAAAAGGTAAAAGAACTCGTGAACGAGACGGTTATATAGGCAAAGCATTTCCAAACTGCTAAATCGGGTGCAAATGTTCGTGCTTGTCAACACAGTTCCCCAGAAAGAAACCGTTAGGCGTATGTGAGGCAAAAAATCACTACATGAGTAGTACTTGCAATGCTCTTTTTAATTTTAACTGCACGGCTGCGTAATTTTTCCCATAGAAAATTAAAAATGCGCATTTAAAACAATGTGTTGACCTGAAAATACAAAAAGCGCTCTCTGGAGCCATTTCAAGAAGTCCAACAGTAACGAAAGGTTCCAGTAGATGGCACGAGCAGTAAAACGCGGTAAAATTGAAATGACTTGAACAAAGCTCTAGCGTGTCTGTCGTGGGAGCAGCGGAATGGAAGGGAAGAGCGTGAGAGGTGAGCGGGAAAGGAGGAAAGAATTTATGGGGCATGGTCGGCAGAATACGTATCATCTTTCGACGACATTTGCAGCGAAGCGAGGGGATACGCGGCCAAATTTTTATTATACTCGAACCGCATTTCATCGGGAGTTCCGTACCGCCAACGGTAGCCAAATGATACTAGTGATTAAGTTCAATTTGGCTTCCTTTGACAGTTGTCATACGGCGACGCTGCTTATCGCGCTGCCGCAACGCTTATCGGGGCTCCTAATTGCCCCCAAGAGCCACGCAGCGAACGGCGCGACGCCGCCTGCATATGCCATTTTTTCTGTATTTGCATGCTTTGAGCCACGATTAGGCGTGGACAGTCGTATGCCAGAAGGCCAGGAAAGTAGTACTCGCAAGCCTACCCTGCGTGAGGCCTTTCTGCACCGTGCTCCTACAATGTCGGTCCTCTTTGAAGGGCTCACTCGGATCTGCCGCCGGTTACAGCACGGCTTCCATGCATACATGGGCAGTTCGACCGACAACGATTTTAATTTGCTGCTGGTTTGCCACGTGACGCGCAAAACACGGAAACTTTCCGTGGGCAATTGACTATGTACGAAAATTGTCCTCGCCTGGGATCTTAAAGAAGGGCGTTAAACGACAGAATGTTGGTTACCCGGCGCTCCTGTCTGGTCCCACTAAATTTGCCACAGCAGTAGGTATGGAAAGTAAGCGAGAGGAATGGCCGTGCGCTCGTCATTCGGGTGTGGACTGGAACATTGAAGTTTATACCGCTGAGATCAACATGCACAGACCCAACTCCGGTACGCCCAGCCACTCACTCACCGTCGCCGCCAAATTCTGCGGTTCGCTCATCGGAATCGGCAGCTAAACGCCAGCAGTAGGAGCTTCCCTCCCCTCTCCCTCCCCGAGGAACCTGCTCCTGCGATACCGCTGCTCCCTCTATCGGTGGGTCTGGGAACCTGTTTCTGCGAGGCCACATGCGAGTCTAGGAACCCAGAGCCTGTGTAAACGCGGAACAGCGCACTTCGGCAACACCACCGCTTTGCCAGAGTGCGCCAGAAGCTCACCCAACACGACGCTGTAGCCTGGCGGCAACTGCGGTCAAACGTATCCCACCTCAGCTTCCCGCATATCATACACCCCACCAACATGCCCACACTGCAATGCGCATCCAACACTGTATCACACTACCTGGGCTTGCCAGAACAGACCAGCAGCTCCCATTATCCCCCCCCCCCCCCCCAACCTTCGAACAGTGGGAGGCCGCGCTGTGCAGCTCTGGCTCGGAGAACCAGCGACAGTTGCTAGACCGGGCACGCAAAACAGCAGCCATTGCAGGAGTCCTGGACTGAGGGATTCTCCAGCTTTCGAGCACGAATATCCTCTCACTTGAAATAAATGAAGATTTACCCGAAGCACCACCATCTTCTCCTATCTCTCCCTGAGTGACGCATGACCTTCAGAACGCTTACGAAAAGACTCGACCTACAATAGCTCCGCTGTTAGAACTGTTGGGACAAAGGTGGTGACACAGAAAGCTATGCCTCAAAGAATCCGCTTGAACCGCTAAGCCGATAGACCTCGAGGCGAGATACTTGATAAAAAAATTCACATAAACGAAACATCCCGTCAGAAGAAAAAGATACGCCCATCTTCCCGCGAGGGAACCCTGGTGTGATGCGACGCATCGGGGGGTTCAATTGGTGTTTCCGTTGGGTTGATTCTCTAAATCGCGTGAAACGTGTTGTGAACGCGTATGGTGCATTCCCATCACATGCGGGTGTTCCTATACGCGGGGCGATGGGCGTAATTGTTGTGTCACACGACTCACTGAAGGGACCGTCGCTTCCATCACGTCTTCATCGGAAGAATCAAGTCAAGCACGAAGTAGTCAAGCACGACGTAGTCAAAGCAAGGTCACGTCAGTGCGAGATCGAGCACTTGACTGAACCGCCGCGGCGCGATACCCGCTTTATATTCACAGCGATTGAAGGAGAGGAGACAACGGAGGAGAGTCGCGCATGCGCGCACCGGAGCAGTTGTTAACGCAGCGAAGCGCGCGCCAAACAAGCGCGCCAGCTGTGGTATGCTAATGAGCCGGAGAGAGAGTGTTGCACACAGCTGTGGGAGAGAAGAACGGAGGAGGGATGCGGACGGACGCCGCGACGACGACACAGGAGGGACAAGCCCGAGAGCAAGAGATGCGTCGCATCTAAAAAAAATGTGATTGTTCCGTCTTCCATAGGAACCGGTAAAACACGAAAGTGAACTGTGCCTTCACAGGAGCAGTTGAATGTTTATTGTGCATCGGTATGAACTTGCACGTCGCTATTTATATTTCGTCGGTATGGCACCGTTAGACGCATCAACGTTAGACACTGGATTGCACGCGTCGGGGCATTGCGTAAAACCACAGGAGCTCGCAAACCGCCTGTGCGAACGAAACCAAACGAGTTATCAGTGAATCGTTTGGTGGACACACGCTGCCGCAGACCGCGTCACGTCACGACACGAGCGCGACATATGCAAGTCGGCCGCAGCTTACGCTGCGCGTCCCCCGTACGCGTAGGCGCTGGCATCGAGGCGCCAACTGTCGACGCCTCGGCGCCTCTCCTAGATCAGGCGCGTTTGTCGCCCTGCTCAGGCACGCGTCTGCTCATAGCGAAGTCGGGAGCGCGTTTCGTACCTCCCGTCGCGACGGCTGAGCTCGTGGATCGAATCCCGGGGCCGCCGCGTCGAAGTTTTTCTGGCGATCTCATATCCGTGACGGATATGACGTCAGTTAGATCTTGGTGGACCCCGGCATAAAACACCTTCGTGTTAAAAAGATAACGGCCAGACATCTTTCCAGTGATCGAACGTCTTTCTAGAGACAAAAAAGGGTGTTGATACCGACAACGTGTTATCAGCATCTTGTTTCCGTACCTACTATAGTGTGCCAACTTTAAGTGCGAAAGCACTAGTAACCTACCTCTGCCGGTTTCCCTAAAGAAATTGTGAAACTGATTTTGTAAACCCTCCCGTATTTCCAGTTTGTGACTCACTTGGGGAAAGAGTGATGCGATGTGGACAGGGGGTGAAAACAGGTATATGACGTTAGCCCTAACGTCGCGCTTTGAGGTCTAAAATCGCCAACCGGGACTCGCTGTTGGACGTACAATGAGTCTGATGTTGCATTCACATCGTAAGGCTAACCTTGAAGGTTAGCTAACGTTAAGCCTAGAAATAGACAGGGGGAGAGAGAAAAACTTTATTACACCGAAGGAGTGAAGTGATCAGTTTCCTCAGTGCAAGCGTCCAGCTGTCTCAGCCCGGTGGAGCAGCCGTAGCTGGTCTCTGGCGCTCGAGCTGGCCGCTTCTTAATCGAGGGGTTCGATATCGGGGAAAGTTTGGGCTTAAGCTGGAACTCCCACGCTACGTGATACACTGTGCAGGACGCGTTGCGGAATCGGCACTCCGAGTCGCATTGCATTGACCAGATTAAGTGGTCGGATTAGGTTACGGTCAGTCTGGAAGAAATGCCATAAGCCCTCCTCCTTCTCCTGGGGGCTCCGAGTAAGCCGGGTGAGCCTAACGTGTTGGTTCACCTGCTGCTAAAGTTACGGGGAATGTTGTCCCTAGCCAACTATCTCGCGGTGCTCGATTATGCGCAAAGACATTACCATAGAGAAAAGCGTATGGTCTGTGGCCACCGTCACACTTTGAGATCAAGTTCGCCAACCAGTGCCCGTCAGGAAGAGTATTCGTTGTACCGGTTGATGTCGCAAGACCTCAGGCGTTAGGCCTAAGCCGGCGCACAGCCCACAGTTCCTGCGGTTAGCGCAGCAGCGTGATTCCTACCAGGAGGGATGTCGTAGACAGCGCTTTATAGCCTTTGTGGATGCTGGGCCACGCACCTTGAGGGCACGCACTTTGTCTGACGTGCCCATATACAATGAATCCTGTGCGCCTACTATCAAGCCTAATGTGCAACATATATACCCACATTGTGGAAATTGCGCAACGAGTTGTCTGCAGGATGCTTTCGCACGATATTCCCTGGTTGGTGCTCACAACCACCTGTAAGTCCTTTCGCGCGTCTTCAAGTATAAAAGGATCATCAGTGCTCTACATCCAGTCGTCACAAAAACGTTATTCACCACGAACCCCTTAAGAACGTATTCTGTCGCACCTGCTAGTAGTTGCTTAGGAGCCACCTTAATAGTCGGAGCACGTTAAGGCGAGCTTCAAACACCTATGCCGGCACGCAAGCAGGAAAAAAATGCCAAAATCGGTATACGAAGTCCTTACCGATCTCTTTAGGAACAGTCCAGAATTGGCTTACCTGTTGCGGCAGTTAAGGCGGTATGATTTTCGCTCCTTCGACGCGCGGATCTTGCGAGAAGTGAGCGGAAGTCGTCCCTGCAATCGATGAAGCAGGAAGGCTAGGCTCCTGGCCACGCCCCCTTTCTTCCACGATTGGACGGGAGCACAGATTTCCCGTCCAATCCCCGAGCTCGGTGGTCGCAGCCCGCCAGGTAAAACACCTTCAGGTTGCCGCGTGCGTCTGCAAATCCGTCGCGATCCCGGGTGGGCGCGCAGCTTACGAAAGGGGGCGGGGAATGGGCCTCCTCTAGGGGACGGTGAGGGCGCGGCGCTAATGGAAGGCTTAGCGGGAAGGCCCGCCGGGAGCACCGGGCGGAACCCCCCTCCATTCTCTTCGCTGTGAGCTGGAAAGGAAAAGCTTAGGGTTTGCCTCGCTGTTCCCCCGGTGCCGTGCACGTTTAATGTGCAAGCTGGGAGCAAAGGCTCTGAAACGGTGCGCCGTAAGGTATCGGGAAAAATCGGATTATTACCGAGTCACGAACCCGCATCAGAACGCCGCGATGCTAGCTGGAGAGATGGAGGAGGGCAGAGAGTTGTCCTTTCAGGGCTTTTCTTGCGGTCTCCGGTGCGCCCGTTTACATTTAGGACGTGTCGCGCACTTGTCGCGGTCGCCCCAACTTGTGAGAGTAGAACGACGCACGTGCGGCGTAATTTTGCAGCTCGGGCGCAACGTGCGCTGCCCCACGGTAATTTAATGGTGATGTGTTATTCGCACTTTTCGGGCAACGAAAAGTCGAGAGTATTGTTTTGTGTGGATTGATTTGTAATTGGTAATTCACGAACCACTGTTTTTGCTCAAGATTAAACACTAGACTGCGTTTAGGGTTGTTCAACTCGACGTGATTAAAATGAGACTTACATGTGCGCTGCCATCACCGTATAAAAGACAGTTAACGTTGTGAAGCGAACGAGGTAACTCATTAATAAACTCGGAAAACGTAAAGGATGCAAGACTGAACCCTCGTGAACTCCTCTGTCAGCGATTTTTAGACAATAAAAAATTAACGCATATTGGAACTATCTCACATTCATCGTATAAAATGACAACGAATAATCTCAAGGCTAGTGCTGGTAACTCCCAAAGATTCTAGTTTGGGTAGAATAATTGAACTTTCATTGTGTCAAGCGCTCCATAACGTCAATAAAAACAGTCCTCCAAAAGTTAATTACCTTCAATGGCTTGTGTGATTTGATCAATAAAGTCAGCTCGGTAGAATCACCGGGTGGAAAAAGAAATCACTCAAGGGCAATAGGTATAAATTTAGGCAAGGCAAAGCCTAGAATACGAGAGCCTTCAATGATTGTACTGAGAAATGTTAAAACACATACAGCTTTTTTAGACTTGTTTTATTCCGCAGGGACAAATGTAATACAGGCCGAGGTCAATGGCTTTCAGCGACATATTTATCGAAAAACGTTATCTGTAGATGTGGGAAGCAAAATATCCCGGTCCAACTCCCCGAACGTGAAACCTGTGGAGGGGCGAAGCATGCAGTGTATAAGTGTATTCTTGGCGCCTTAGCGTTTTGACAACGGAGATGAAACCGTTGGGGGGTAGAGGTATACAGCTTTGGTGTAAAAGTCTCGTGTCTTTGAAGCCCGAAGCGTTCTAGAGCGACGCGTAAATGAGTGCCCTGGTGTTTTTTAGTACGCGTTACGTTCTCTCGCGAGGCGTAAACGAGTGCCCCGGTGTATTAGTGCCGTGACTACATAAGACGACGGTTACGACGACGACATGAGACGCCGACAACCCGATCCCTAAGGGGCTTCGCCCCTAATACGATGAACGAATACAAAGCGATACCCTATCTTTCGCTCTTCTCTGCCGCTGTCTGATGACTCATCATAAATTGATCAAATTAGAGCCCCGTATTTATTTCATTTATTTATTTATTTATAGATACTGCAGCCCCATGGGGCTATCGCAGGAGTGGGGCATACAAAGCATACACCACCCGCACAATGTACACTGAAATCGTTCAACAGAACCACACAAAAGAAAAAAATAACAAGCACTCCAAATACACACTATAATGTGCACAGTGACGGCATAGATATATTGGTGCATATTAAGAAACAGCAGATAGAAATGCAGACAAAGGAAAGAGAGCGGGTGGAGTCAGCAAGTAAGTTCCATTGCTCTACAACACGTGGAAAAAAGCTGTATTTGAAAGTGTTGGTGCGGGCGAAGTAGGGGGTCAGGTTTAACTTGGACTGGCTTCTAGTGGTGCGTGGTTCTGAAAAAGTTGTAAGGGAATCCTGTGAAAGGCGACGGGAGCCATTTATGATGCAGTGCAAAAATTTCAGAGCTTCAATGCGCCTGCGCTCCGAGAGTGGTGTTAAATTTAAAGAAGAAAACTAGTGCTGAGGACGGAGAAAAATAACGGTCGTAGCGGTGGCAAATAAATCGTACAGCTTTCTTCTGAATCCCCTCAATTTGATTACTTTCAGTTTTCTTGTAAGGGCTCCAAACTGGAGAGGCATATTCGAGAAGTGGTCGTATGAGGGTCTTATATAACGTTAATTTAGTGTCCTTAGGAGTCTTTTTTATTGCACGGTGGAGGTAACCTACCTTTTTTAATGCTTTTTTGCAGATGTAATCAATGTGCAGTGACCAAGAGAGGTTCGGGGTAATTATCTAGGTACTTGTATTCTGTGGCCCTTTCCAGAGTTTTATCGTTGAGGATGTAATGAAAACGGGAGAAGTGAGGACTGTTAGTGAAGGACAGTAGAACCGCCTTGCGGAAGTTAATTTTCATGTCCCAGCTATCGCACCATCTGCAAAACCTTGCGAAAGACTCCTGCAAGTGGCAGTGGTCCGCAGGTGAAGTGATCGTGTGGTACAAAACAGAATCATCAGCATAGAGGTGAATTTTGCAGTCAATGTCAGATGGCAAATAATTAATAAATAGTAAGAAGAGTAATGGTCCCAAGACTGAACCCTGTGCTACTCCCGAAGTCACTGTGACAGTGCTGGCATTTTTGGACTTATAGGACACATATTTACAACGATCTGAAAGAAAACTGGCGATACAGATGACAAGAAGCGGGTTTTGTAGAATAGCGTTAAGTTTAGACAACAATTTAGTATGGGGCACAGAATCGAAGGCTTTGGCAAAGTCAATGAAAATCGCGTCGACCTGTCTTCCCGCATCGAGGGCAGCTGAAATATCATGGACAAGCTCACTCAATTGGGTTAGGGTACTAAACCCCTGCCGGAAACCATGTTGGGTTTTAGTCAAAATGTTGTTTTCCTCGAGAAATTCCATTATGTGTTTGTATATTACGTGCTCTAGGAGTTTGCAAGAATAGGCTGTCAAAGAAATTGGTCTGTAATTATTTAAGAGTTGTTTATCTCCCGACTTAAACAAGGGAGTTATCTTAGCACGTTTCCAAGATTTTGGTAGAACACCCGTAGCCAACGATTTTCTAAATATAACTGTGAGATATTGGGACATCCATAAGGCATAACGTACCAAGAATTGGTTAGGTATGCTGTCTGGGCCGGCAGTTTTTTTTATGTCTAGTTGACAACAAGATTTAATACTCCATTCTCACTAATAGTAATGTCGCGGATTGAAGAAGAGTGATTGGGCACAACGAAGAGGATAACCGCCGTACAGTCGCAGGAAAATACGGATTGGAAATAAGCGTTGAAAGCATTTGCTATAGTTTCCGCATCATTCAGTCTCACTACCGACAATGATTAATGTGGACGACGAGTCGCGTGGCAAGACTGAGGTTCAAAATTCACGAGGGTTGGTTGTTAGCAAGTTATTTATTTCTACGCGGAAGAAGAAATCCTTTGCTGAGCTAATTTTTATTCTAAGTTCTTCTTTTGCCTCGTTAAAACGAGAGACGCTTTCCAGATCATTCAGTCGCCTCTGTCGCCTTAATCTAGATACACGACGAGACAGATGCAAAATCTCTCGCGAAATTCAAGGAATTTTAGCGTTTTTCTTTTTTGTTTTAAGAGGAACGAATCGCCTTATGCAAGTTTTTACTAAATGTTCAAATTGTTCAACCAGTGAATTGACGTCACTCGTTGCGGCGAGTTCGTTGAATGCGTCGAAGCTATCCGTCAAATAATCGGTGATTGAAATATCGTCAGCATTGCTAATGTCCGGGAATGTAGTGAAAGTAAAGCGTGATTTGGAGACTAACGAGTTTAAATAAACAATAACTGCCTTGTGATCCGAAATTCCTTAAATTATTTCATATTCGTACCCTGTTTCCGTGATACTAGAGCTGAGGAATACCAAGTCCAAAATAGCCTTGGAACTTGGTTGCAATGAGCCCTGACACAAGAGGCTATCAGGTAATCTAAGCTAATTTATTTACGCCAATAAGGTGTAAACGTTTCCGCCCACTGCAGTAGAGAGATTTATTGTACCCTGATAATTCCTTCTCGCGATTTAATTGCATTGCACCTTGGCTGCGGCTCATCAATAGACGCCCAACCAAGTTCAAACGCGAATAATTCTTCCCGCCTAAAGTCGCTATTTAAGACCACACCTTCATTTTTTTTGTAATGGTCATCCTCTGAAGTAAAAACAAATAACGTACATACGTCCCCTGTTACCAGCTCAAAAGAGTAACGAGCACTTTACTCAACTATACCAAAAAAAAACACATGTGCCGCGTTACCGCACGCATGGGATCACCGACCAAAACCTTAGTAACAACTAGGCAACAAGGGCGTTCTTTAATTACTCGGCGATCCCACATTTTTTCAACTGTGAATTTTGCACCCGACCAGACGAGCCTTCATCAAACCTCAGATTTCACTGCGCACGATTGGGATATGCCCCTGGGAATGAAGAAAAATTCAATGGAGGCCCGCTGTCGGCGCTCATTGGCTGAGGCTCCAGAACCAAAGGGCGCGGGTTCGACCCCTGCCGTGACAGGCGCTTTTCTTCTGATGAAGAAAAAAAAAAGTCCGAGGACACCTGAGCGCTTCTTGCAGGCCGTGAATACGAAAGCATCATTGTCCAATTGGACGCCTGGGACGTGTTTCTCCTCCGCCCCACGTCCTCGGAGAAGGTCTCGGTCTCTTATAGCGCAACTGATCTGAAGCCTCGCTTGGCCATCCACTCTCCCTTCCCCAACAGCCGCCGTTGCGCCTACTAGCGCGTTGCGCCCCTGCTCCTTTCTTCCGCCGTTCATCGGTAAAGTAGGCAACAACGCTCACTTTCACTGCCTGCCTGTTCGCTCTCTGGGTTGCGTTCTCCTGCTCCCTTATGACACGTCTTGGCGCTCAGTAAACATTCCTTACAAATTCCATAGCTTGCTCTCACTTGCCACCGAAGACATCAGATTGAGGTTTCGCTTGATAAGAACGCCCTCAGCGTTCCAATAAATAAGCCCACTTAGCGGCTGTACCCTACGGGGGCTGCCCTTGCCCCTGGGAGATCCCATACAACACCATGAAGATCCGCAAATGGCGCGTCTTTCTAACACAAAACAGGGGGATACTCCACTAAGTTGCTCTATTGACCTTCCTATCATTGCACCTCCTTCAGCGCTCCCACATAATCGCATAACTGCAACCAAACCAAAGAACATTGCAGCTGATGCCAATTCAAGGAGACTTTCTGGTCGCGTTGCCAATCACGTCCTTCCAATTGACTCTGCAATCGTGCACACGGACGCATCCGGACGCACGTCGCAGCAGCCGCTTATTTAATCGCAAACGGTGACGAGGCAGTCACCCACACCCTGGGTCATTTCACTAATCCCCCTCCTGCTCCTGCAACGCCTCTGGAGATCCCCCCCCAATGATCACCAGTATTCAGTGTTCAGGACCTCGCCCCCGCACCCCCGCACCCCTCAGGACGTACCATATATACTGAATCAGCGCAAGCTATCCGCGCCTCTCACGTGGGTAGGATTCCTGAGGACCTGCAGGATGACCTACACAAAACTACGTCCCCACATAGTCGCACTCAGTGCCGGTCTTAGGCGTGGACGACCGGGGCGGTCGCACACTGCAGGGCGACGGCGAAAAAGGGGGCGCCGACCTGCACTGCCGCCCCCCTCTCCCTCCCAGTTCTCTTCGCCCGGCTCTGTGTTCCGTGCATAAAAAAAAAGAGACTTCGGCGGTGCACTAAGTGAGGGTGAAAACTATGTCCCAAATGATCAAGCCTATACCGAGAAACATGGACCCACAATGTCTCACCCAAAGCGAGGGTGTGACGGTGGAATTGACCTTCCGAGAAACCGCCTGAGGAGGATTCGGGAGACCGTATTCACAAAACGAACTCAAGTGGCGCTTTTGCCTTCCTACACTTGTGCTCAAACAAGCACAAAACTTACGCTGAAAGGGCGAAGCTTCTTGCGAAGTTATCAGCCCGAAAAGTAAGCTATATTTCAGGCAGAAAAAGTGAGGCACAAAACAGAAATTGTCTTTATTTTTGAGTAAAGAACGAATTTGTTACTATTGTTACTGTGTGCATGGATATGGCAAAATTTTCGTAGGATGGTCCACCTACTTCGGAAAGATTGGTTGCATTTTCGGTGTCTGACATTAGTGTAAAGCCGGGTTGGTTTTATTTTATTAGAGAGAAAGAGTATAAATGTCTATTTATCCAGCACAGGCTCACGTTATGGGCTTCACCCCGTCGAAGGCATCCCTGGGATTCTTTGACTTTGTCTAAAATCTCCTCCCTCCCGTGTTGCAAACGAAGTGAAGAAAAATTTTATTACGGCAACCCGTGGCTATACAGTGGTCTCCTCTTCTGCACATTTCGAAGCAGGGCTGTTTGTTAAAGAAAAGAAAGACATAAATGCGTAAATTGCTGGGGTGTGTCGAAAGTTTTAAAGAAAAATATAATTGACTGAAGAATGACCTTAATGACCTTTAAAGTACAAGAGAAAGCCCGATTTTTGTATGCTAACAAACCTCATCTCTCCTAAAAAACCGTTCGTTTTTCGCGATTTTGAACTGGCCTTTTTACACAGTGGAAGCCCGGCTTCACGCATGTAGACTGAAAACCAAGTGTTTAGAGTAGCGTGATTGTGATGTAATTTGTTTCAGGACATTTTTGATAATACACGAGTTAGAGCCGTTTTCTGTAATCAAACTCCCTCCGTAGATGACCATGCTTCACTGCAGAACACGCAACTTGGGGAAGCCAACTTATAAAAACCAAGCTTACACCAATATTTGAAAAGTCGGCTTCACCTTTATACACAAATGCATTGCTGAGAACACATTTTTTTCAGGAACAATTTAAGCCGTCTTGTATTAAAATATGAAATCCCTGGGATCTTTTTTTTTTCTTTTTTATGGCAGCTTTTCGGTCGCCCAACCGTTTATGGGGAACACATTGGTTTTTTGAGAGGACGCCATTGGTCCCACTATTTTAAAAAATTCGGTGTTCTTCCGCTGTGTGAAGCAGGATGACCTGCGAAGCTGTGGTGCCGAGCCTCAATGTGAGCGACAAAAAAGCTTCTACCGGGGCGCAGTCCAAGGAGTGCTCAAAACAAAACACGTTTGCCTCAATTTTCGATTGCGCATACTTCCTAGTTAATTAAATGAATGAACCTTGGGCGGGCTAGAGTTTTATTCCAGCGGACAAACATGGGCTGCCCGTTTCCCTCCCGTAGAAACCCGTGTATTGACAGCAGACGGGAATTTCCCGATATTTACAACTTCTCTGTGACGCATGTAACTCTGAAACGTAAATGAAATTACGCGTAATGGTAGAGCCGCCTCAGCGGCTAATTGTCATATAATTCATTTCGGGACCCATAGTTTCAATGAAACAGGTGTTATGCCCGTTTTCTGTAATCATACTCCCTCAGTAGGCGGGCATGTTGCATCGTGCAAAGCCAACTTACAATTGCAGGCCAAATAAATTCGTCTTCACCTCATTAAGCAAAAATTCATTGCTTGGAAGCCATCTTTTCAGGAGAAATATGCGCCGTGTTATATCAAAATATGAAGGCCCTGTGACATTTTACTTGTTTTTTATGATTTTTTCCTGACACTGAAGGTGTGGCGCCCATTTTTACGATTCCAGGAATTTGAGTGGGCGCCTCAAAATGGCGCTACGCCCGCGTGGTATTCTTGTCTACGTCGCTCTGTAGCCGGACGCGGTCTGCTGGAGGGCGCCTTTGCAGCAGTTTTCACAGGGCGCCGAATGAGCAACTACGCGTTCTTCGACGCATATACAGTAATCCCTCGTTAACTGGAAGCCGTAAAATCAGCTGAAAATTTCGAGGTGAGCGGAGTTTCGGGTT
>NW_027526203.1:137937146-138179677 GCF_048455015.1 Haemaphysalis longicornis
CAGCGTTTTGGAGACGGAAACACGCTACGGCTACTTCGTCGCTTACGTTCGCACGGACGGCTTTGCAGTGCATCACGGCCATAATAAATAGTAGCAGTAAAAGTTGGCCAAGCCAGCAATGGCTAGCTAGTATAATACAACGCAGCGTGTGGCTAATGTAACTTCAGTGCAGCCAGCAGCGCACGCGGCTGCTTCGCTAGCGGACCGCCGGCCGGCCGGCCACTTCTGCAACTCACCGCTGTCGTTTGCCGCACGTGAACGCTACGTACGACGGCGGGCGTGTACCGCTGTCATCCCTCAGCGCTTGAGCAAACGGCAAAACCTGCCTAAATTAGCATTATGTCCAGCTCAAAAAATGGTCTCTAACGCGTTTCCGGGGCATTTTGTAAGCTCTTATCCTAAAGACGCCGAACTAGTTATGTCTGATTTTACTGAGGCTACGCAGTGCTCGCCGCGTTTGAAGTACAAGGAAACGTAAATATGATACGTAGCACTTTTAAAGAAAGGTCTCACCTTTCATTCAAGATGCAAAAGCGATGTCGCAAAGAAAGCATAAGGTGTTTCTTTCTGCACAAGAGAAGTAAGCACGAGGCTGCAGAAACGCACGTGTAAGCGCTACCGAAAGAGCCAAATGACGGCTTGCACTTGAGCCTTGGCCAGGCTTGCCTTCATATCGTGCGTGAAGAAGCCACAAAAATGTACAGGGCCGTCCACGCTAGGTGCGAACACGGCGCAGGGTGTACTCGCTCCCCGGAGCACCAGCGCACAATCCGCGGCCGCGCATCGAAGCTAAGCGGCGCAGGCGCACAGGGGCTTGGAGGCGGGGCTTTGTGTCGTCTGCTAGCGCGGGAGAGCGCCGTGCCTGCTTTGCTGTGAAGCGCGCCTAACCGGCGTTGGCCTAACCGTAGGCAGGGTGTCGAACCGGAGCCGGAACCGAACCGAAAACCGGAACCGAACCCGAATTTTTGCCCGGAACCGGAACTGAACCGGAACCGTATTTTTTCCGCCATTTTGGAACTGAACCCGAACCGGAACGAATCGAAGGAACCGTTCCGAACCGGTTCCGGGGCCTCAGAAATGTGATTTCTAGTTTTCCATTTCGGTACCCTACCTTGTGTCTGAAGATATTTTGCCACTCGCTAGACAGAATCGTGAAATATTTTGCGTAGTCTGCAGTTCCCAAGGCCCATCATGTTCTCTTCTAATTATTGCCCTCAATTCAATGTAACGTTGTCCGTATATACTATCAGTTTGCGTTAGGTACTGCCCATCTCTCCCAATTATCTTTTACATTTAGCATAACTTAAGTTATAACGCGTATTACAAGGCAACATATCATGGAATATTCTTCATGGTTTCTATCTACATGGTGTTTAAAATCGTGTAAAGTTTTCAATGTGTTATTAATTCGCATGCATCGCTGTCCGCTTGTGAAGTTCTTCAGGGATACCAGCAACAATAAATCCATATCTTCCACTTATTCTAGTTTGAAGGGGCAGTTATATACAAACAGCACTGAGACACAAACACTCGCAGTTCTCAAAGTGCCGTTGTGTCCTTTGGTTACTGCTCTAAGAGAACATGAGATATAAAAAAATGGGGAATTCTAACTTCCACTTTTAAAGTATACTTGATAGCATTTTCATGTTATCTTGAATCTGCTCAACCTTACACTTAGGAGGCGGATGTATTGAAGTCGATTAGTGCGAGTTAGCGGGTAGACTGGGTGAATTAGTTAGGTGAGTGAATGAGCTAATGTGAGTTAGTGGGACTGGTGTGTTGATTAATTTGGATTAAAAGGAATTAGCGGGTCAGTTAAGGCGGATTCGACGGTCGGACCAAACATGATATCTTTGGGGTCCTTGGCATTTCGAAAATTTGCAGCGTTCTCCTTCTGGACCAATCAGAAAATTTTGTCACGCACAAAGTAGCCGCCGAGTTATGTGACGACCGCCTGTATGCTATAAAAGGTCATTCTTTATGCCCGTATTGCGCTATTATGTTGTTGCTATTTTAAAATTGACATCTCGCACTAAAGTTAATAACTAATTGTGTAATGCATATTTTATATTCATCAAAGTGTTTTTAAAACGTGTGTATATATGAGGGGAGAAAGTTGGAAAGAAACTAAACTGCAAGAAAAAAAGGGAGGAACGATCAACTGGTTTGATGCAAGAGACGCCCGATAGCATTTTTCAATACCTTCTCTTTCTTTGTGTTACCGTTCTGCAGCCTCCCACAGGTGTAGCATATCAACCCCCGAACACAGCCCCCTCTAAGCTGAGGAAGCGGCGAAAGCACGTGCGCTTAGCCAAAGTGGCACCAAAACTCTCATAACAGACTCTTAGCAGACGTGGCCCAACTTTGCCAACGGTCGATTGTATGTTACAACACTTCCGATGATCAATCAGAGGCCACTAACGAGGCCAGTCGCGATTGTATGGGCACCAGCTCATACGGGCATCCCCGGCGAACAAGATCACCAACCTCGTGTGTCGAGATTTGACTCGCTTAGCCAGCGCTGATGAAGCCAGGCCCGAGTGCATGCATCCTGCAGTCACAGACCGGGAAGTTACTCAGCACTATGGCCTCTTTCATAGAACGTATTCCTCCCTGCACAAATCGCTACCGATTAACCAGGAAAGATTACTCCGCACCCTGTGGGCATACACCTTCCCACACAACACCAGACTTCACCTCTTTGACGGAACACTACTCTCTCCATTTAGTTGCTTCTGAGGAGAGCCTGGGAACCTCATACACATAGTAGGCGGCTGCGACAAGTGTGCCGTATATTCCATTCAACCTCCACGTTTCCATAGAGAATTTGGAGACAGCGATGGCCAGCTGCGGCCTGGAAGATCAGTTGCTCTTGATGGAAACGGCTGTCGATTCGGCCCCCTCGAATGAGGACGCCTCTCTGAAACTTTGACTCGAAAATTCATTTCTCTCTCTCTCTCTCTCTCTCTCTCTCTCTCTCTCTCTCTCTCTCTCTCTCTCTCTCTCTCTCTCAAGTGATCATTACTGCTGCTTGGGACTTCACTTGGCTATCATCTTTCCTAGAGCCCAATCGCTGTCACCGGTCGCTAAAGGGCCATTAGCAAGGTCCTATCTCCGGTCGTTACATATCCAATGCCGTCCTATACAAGCCGTCCAATGAGTCTTTAGAGCCATTCTTTCTTTCGAACAGCTCTGTTAGCCGATAAAAGATGAGCAGAACGAAATTTCTCTAAATGCCACCTGCCACGCTTGGCAGTCGCCGCCATATACTCGTCACACTGCCATAGAAAACATTTTGTAGGTACAGTTAAATGAGCACTTGAGCACATTATATAAACTCGCCGCGGTGGCTGAGTGGCTAAGGTGTTGCGCTGCTGAGCACACAGACGTGGTTTAGATTCCCAGCCGCGGCGGCCGCTTTTCTGATGGAAGCGAAAAGCGAAAGCGTCCGTGTGTCCGAAATTTAGGCACACGTAACGATCCCCAGGTGGTCAAAATTAATCCGGAGCCCTCCACTATGGCGCGCCTCGTCGCCGGCGTTGCGACGGCGCGTTAAACCCAACAATAAATAAATAAATAAATAAATAAATAAATAAATAAATAAATAAATAAATAAATAAATAAATAAATAGATAAATAGATAAATAGATAGATAGATAGATAGATAGATAGATAGATAGATAGATAGATAGATAGATAGATAGATAGATAGATAGATAGATAAAATAAAAAAGACAGTAAATAAGTCAGTCAACACTTTCGATAAACGCTTTCACTCTTCTTCGCATCTGGAAGCATTGCGAAAACTATAGCTATTGCCAGCACAGAGCGACAGTGCGTGATTTGCTCGTCGCTGCGAATACACCTTCCGTTTCTGCTTCGCTTTTGTGGCTTTTTCTAAGTGACTATCAAATGCGTTCTATTCTGCAACCTAAGGAAAGCCGGCAAACAGCCGCTACTCCACTGTAATGACGTCATTCAGCGGTCGAAGAACGCGAAGACCGGGAAGGAGAGAAAAATATTTTGAGCAAGTTTCTATGTTATCTGACGAGGAGAGAGCAGTAATTTTTGGCTGAGGCACATTGCGACCCCATAATCTAATTTGTTGGTTGACTAATTTTTGCAAGCGGCGAAAAGCAAAAACGCCCGTGTGTACGAGATTTCGGCGCACGATAAAGATCCCCAGGTGGTCAAAATTAATCCGGAGCCCTCCACTACGGCGCGCCTCATCGCCTGCGTTGCGTCGGCGCGTTAAACCCTACAATCAATCAATCAATCAATCAACTTTTTGCAAGCACTCAAGATTTAGCAAAAAGTTAAAAAAAGGGTTGCAGGGTCACTTTAGTTTGGCGAAGACGAAATATTTGGACAAAGAAACCTTCATTATGACTTTGTTTTTATGCCGACTTGATAACGAAACGAAAAAAATTACGCCCACCTACCCTCGCGGGAACCCTGGTGTGATGCGACGCTGAGGGGGGTTCAAGCGCAAGCGGAGAGCAACCATTCGACCGAAAGGCCGCCGGAGAGCGGCACACCGGTTATATGCGCAGCGCGCCCGAAGGAGAGGAGACCGCGGAGAGAGAGAGAACTGCACATGCGCAGCACCGCGCGCAGCGCCGCCCACCGGCGGAGTGAGAGCGCGCTGGGCCGCACACCCGCAGATGTTGAGAGAGAGTGTTCGCTCTCACCTGGCCACGCGCCGGCGCCAGTGCGTCTGCCGTGGCTATGACGCAACACAATCCAACCACTTTAATCCAATCCAATCCAAATCTAAGCCAAGCCAAGCCAAGCCAAGCCAATCGAATCCAATCCAATGCCCCTCGCGAAAGAGTGTTCGCTATCGGAGAGGAGAGGGGGTGAGCGGAGGAGAGTGCGGACGCCGACGACGACGACGGACGCACGCAGGAAGGACCGGGCCGCCGACAAGAGATGCTCTCAGTGTCGCATCTAAAACGAGCACAAAAAATTAACAGAAAAAAACACGCCTGCTCTTTTTCTTCGAACCCGCTTGAACCCGTTTGAACCGGTTCGAACCGGTTCGAACCGGAACGGAATGGTGCTCTGGAACTGAACCCGAACCGAACCCGAAAGGCTTGAACCCGAACACGAACCGAACCCGAAAAACTTCCGGTTCGACACCCTGCCGTAGGCATGCTTGTAGCGCCTAAGTGCGCCGCGACTGCGTTGCGGGAAAGCACACTTTCCTTACTTCGGAGCGTTGTGTAGTTTCTGCGTACGAGAACTCACAGCTTCCGCTTTTCAGTTCCGCGGTGCCGGTTAAATGCCAGTATTGTTGCAAATATTTCAGGACTGGCTTGGTTTGGTTCAATGAGAGACGCTGTGTAGAACGGCGTCGTATAATTTCAGCCACTAGGATTTATTTAATGCTCACTGGCATTACGCAGACCATGATTGTCTGCGCATTTCACCTCCGTGGAATTTTGGTCACAGCGGCTGGGTTGCAATCTGCCGAATTTCTTCCCGATGTGTATTGGCTTTTTTCACACATATGAATATCGCGCATCGTCGAGATGGTTCAAGCAGTCGCCCAGCCAGGAAGTCACGCCCCCAGCACAATCGTCTACTCTACGGTCGAGTCCTGGACTGGTCCCACTCTAGTGGGCTAAATTGTAATGCATACGTCATTGGTTGCGCTCCCTACATGGCTAGTTATTAAGAGACAGCGGCCCTTTCTTTGTTGCCAACTGTACGCTACCTCCTTTCTGGTAAGACCCGTACTTCCTCGCAATTGGCCTACGTGAGCAATGACGCTGCGGTCACCAGTTTTATGCTACACAATTGTGGAACAGCTTCTTCGTTCTTTAGGTCCACAACTTCTGCATTCTTCTCTTTACTATCCTCACACACATGGCCTCGCCAAACGCCCCGAACAGAAAAATCGCCAATATGTTCAATACATTTTCAATACGCTTAACAATGCATGCAATGCCTTACATTAAACAAACACTTGAATTGTTGACTCGGTATATTCTGATTTATTTTCACATTTAGGATATTTCTTGTCCATTTCCATCAGCTCCTTGATCACATTCGAAGTCGCATCGAGCAATCCGGGAGCGTCTTCGAGCAAGGCCGAGCATGTGAGTACTCCGATCATAAAAAAAATTCGGGAAGCTAGCACTCACGCGCAGGACTTCAATGTTGAAGCTGTTGTAAGTGAGCTTTGCTGCACGCAGCTAAGCTTTAATATCATTGTTTATTTTCATAGTTGTGATATTAGTAATCGTCGTCATATGCATCAAACCGGTCGTCATCTTTCTCGATGCGAATGGTGGATTGAAAGTCGTCCTCTGCATTGTAGTCTTCAACCAGCTCTTCGTCATCGACTCGGGACGCGGTTGCAGGATCTGCAAGTCGTCTCGGGAAGTATTGGCACACTCGTAGCCATGTCTCCAATTATCCACAATGGCTTCCAGAGAATGTGTCGGTCGCGGTGACCTCTACCTAGCAGGATGTTTTTTTTTTTAATTTTAGCATTGGACTTTAGCATTAACGCTGAAGTTTTCTTACATGCGCGGTAGGGATTGACGACAGCGCTGGTGGTTCTTTTTTTTTTTTTTTTTGCTATAGCCACTGCGCGAGCCGGGGACTCGGTGTTTTCTGCAAGGTATGCGCTCACGAGTGCTCGGCATGTTCTCGCTTCTCGAGGTTTTTGCCAGTTTTTTATTCGCGCTAAATTCAATGCGCGTGCCGGGGACGCTCGGAGGTCCCCGCAAGCACGCGCCCACGAGCCTTCAAAATTTTCTCGCTCGTTTTTTTTTTTTTTTGCCGCAACAGCGGTCTTACGGCCAGTAACATCTCCGTTGTTAAAAAAGCCGGCCGGACGGCATATTCGGGCATAAGGCGTCTGCTTTGGAGAGCACACGCAGAAAATACAGCTTTGCTCACTTACCCTCTTTAATTCTAGGGTGCGGTTAAATCCCGAAAAACCCGCCAGGACTTGACCTGGCCCGCCGCGGTGGCTCAGTGGTTGGGGTGGTTGGCTATACTGAGCCGGGAGACCCATGTCCGATCCCAGTAGCAGGTGCCGCTTTCAAAAGAGGCGAAATGCAAGAACGCCGGTTTGCTGCGTGGTATCAGTGCACGGTAAAGTTCCTTGGGTGGTTATTCGGAGCACTTCTCTGCAGCGTTTTCGTAGCAAGAGTCGTTTTGTGGCGCTAACCCCTATAACCCGAGCCAAACCAGTTCTTAAATGCCTTCAACCTTCAACAATACTTGCATTTAAGCGGCACCGCGGAACTGAAAAGCAGAAGCTGTGAGTTCTCGTACGCAGAAACTACACAACGCGCCGCAGTAAGGAAAGTGCGCTTTCCCGCAACGCCGTCGCGGCGGTCTTAAACGCTACAAGCATGCCTACAGTTCGGCGTGCTTCACAGCAAAGCAGGCACGGCGCTCCCCCGCGCAAGCAGACGACACGAAGCCCCACCTCCAAGCCCCTGTGCGCCTGCGCCACTTAGCTTCGATGCGCGGCCGCGGATTCTGCGCTGGCGCTCCGCGGAGCCAGGCCACGCTGCACCGTGTTCGCACCAAGCGTGGACGGCCCTGTACATTCACAACTATTGAACTTGTTACATAAATAAAATTGTGTAACCTAATACCCAACAAAAGTTTAAAAATATAATATGGTGTGTTAACCTAATTGTAAACAGACTTTTTTACTACTCGCGCCAACTGTCGGAAGGATCAAAAGTCAGGCGTTCACGTGACCATATTCGGCCGCGAATTGTCCAAGTGTCATATATATAATTTTTTAATGCCGGCAGCGTCGGCCACGGCCGGGCTAGAGCTGCGGACGCCGCCGTTGTAGCCAGGCCGTGAGTCGGGAGAAAGAAAACGGAGAGGAGCGTCTTTCAAAGGGTGAGACAGCGGAACCTAGCCATCCTGTTGTGGTAGCTTGGGGATGCATCACCGCGTGACACAAGCGCAGACTCCGAAGCAATTCGGCATGTGAGCTTAGTGATTCCCATATATACCGATTTAAACTAATTAGTTTAGTAAGTTTGAGAATTGTGAGAAAGCTGGGGAACTTTTATCATCGCTATTTATCACAGCCCGTTGCTACTTGCGCCTTTTATAATACCTGTTAAAGCACAACCCCATTGGTATACACCCAGTTAGAAAACGGAGTCCCATTCGTGGCATGCAGTGCGCAAAAGGTAGCGTTTCTCTAGAGGTCAGATGTATGTTTGTGGTTTGTACATTGTTTTCCCTCCCTACGACCACTTAATTTCGTCGGGTGCGCGTTACCCTGGAGGTGCTGTCGAACAAGTTAATGAAGCCGTGTGAATGCAGAGCGCAATGGATCCGAAGCTGCGCCAAAACTGGCCCAAAACAACCGTTGCTAAAGCAGACGTCGAAGCCGTACCGTCGACGACGCCGCCGGTGCGCAAGCTCTTCCGCGCTGGAAACGTTGGGTAAATACGCAGCGCCATCTAGAGTGTGCTCCTTGAGTTAAACCCTTCGCCCCCTTTCTCCCCTCCGCCCCCACCTCCGGCGCGTTGGGACTTTGTTGTCCCGCACGCCATGAAAGAACTGTTGGCTGGTACAGCTAGGAAGCTTTGCTTTAAAATGTATAAAGTCGTGCCCGAGTAAACATGAGTGGTTGCTCGTTCTGGATGTGCTAGCGTAGTTTAAGAAGTTTTAAGCCACCCACTTCAGCCGACTAGAGGCTTCATCTTTTAATTTGTGTACTGTACAGTGCGATTTATTACTTCGCCAACCAGGTAATAAATTTTAAAAAAGTGTCTATGGCTGTGTCGTCCGAAGCGCTGGGTGTATAGTTTTGCAATTTCCAAGTTGGAATCTCCGGTAGCGGATGCATTTTTTGTGTTTTATTTTTTTGTCGTTGAAAAGTGTTCGAAACGAACACGCCGGTCAATGGCTGGGCCAAGACAATGCGTTTCTTGCGACAGTGCGGGTTAATGTAGCGTTGTGCGAAAGCGGTTAATCAGGGATAGAAGAGGAGGGAACAGCGGGGATAGCAACGCATTCGGCTGGCGTGCGTGACGGCACAGATATATCAATGTTTTCTATATTGAATTCCCCATTTTACGCTCAAATCTTTTTTGCCTACGAGAGAGTTGCAGAATGTGTGTAGACTGACCCTGACGCGCTGATTGAATGCTCGTTGGTGTGGTGTTGAGATAAGCACGACCTGCTTGCGGGTACAGTGCCGAAACAGCTGACTCTCCGCCTGGTGCGAACACGAAGCTCCAAAGGTGGGCTCGCGCGACGCGTCACGCAGTTGAGCGTCTCTGTCGACGCGGAGGGCGTTCAGCCACTGCGGACGTTTCAGCTAGTGGGCGCTGCAATTCTAAAGGGTGCTGGCAGGAATATCTGACACGTTCTACAGCCGACAACATGGCAGAAGTGCGGTATGCCGATTCCTGCGTTATCGAGAATACATAACCAATGACAACGTCCGATTCCAAGCATGTTGTTACACAGACCGGAAATAGCAGCTGGTTTAAATCCCACTCCTGCACACCATCCAATAACGTCGCATATGAATACGCATTACTGCTGTTATTGGCCTCGAGGACATACCGTGGCGCCACCTACGAGTGACGTCACTTGTAGGACGCCGAATCGTGTTGTCGTCTGCTACAACACATTTCCCCGGCGTATGTGGAAGCGTGTTTTTTTGTTGTTGTTGTGGTTGTGGCCACCGTCTCGCCCGCTCCTTGTGGATTTGATGCAAATTACCAAAAAAGTTGTCTGTAAACCAAATAATTCGGGCAAGCAATCAGCGACTCGCTTGTTCCCGGCGACACCGCCGCGTTTAGGTAGTTGCTACCATCGCGACCCACATACGCAGCCAGCTAACGCCAAGGACGATGCAACTGATGCCGAGAAAAGTACGCTGTAAATTCATTATAAAATACTTGTGACGGGACATGTGTGTGCAAGCAAACACCTTGTAACAGTGACGGAAACGCGTCGCTCACTTTTGATCTCACCGTACGAACTGCTCGTATTGCTTGGTAAATGAATGACGCGAGAACGGTGATCAGATTGCTTCGCCGCACATGCTTAAAAGTATTGTTATGGCCTGCAGTTTGGATTAATCAGTGCCTATTTCCCATACGATGTTTTTATAGTCATGCCCGGATTTGATTAACGATCACTGCTGCAGCCTGTACTCTGCACGACTGATGTTTACTTTTCGCGACTTGTCCGCAATGTATGAATGGTATGAACGCGAGTTTTTAACGCCTTCGAGCGGGTTCGGACGAGGCTATATTTAGTTTTCATTAGGTGCTCGGCGTGGTAATTTATAATTGCAGCGTGTTTTGTATGTTTACCGTAAGCCGGCATTTCTCAAGCATCAATTTCGAAACTCACGACTGCCCAAAGAAGGCGAGGCTGCGTACGAGGCGAAACACGTCGTTAATGACTTCGGGTAATGGGGATATTTAGAATAGGAGAACCGAGCGTTGGGGCCCCCAAGCAGCTAGAGGAACCCAAACGCAACACGCGCGTGCGCGACGGGAGGGCCTTCGCCAACAGCTTGCAGCCGGCTACGGATGCACGTAATCGGATGTTGGGAACTTTAGGCTTGGCGTCGCAGCAGATATTTCATTGCCGTTAGAGTTGCGAGTGACAGTCCCTAACAGAACGTTTCACCGCGCTGGGAACTCTGTAAGCGCAGTGATTTCCGTTGAAGCGATCGACGATCTAGATACCTGCACGGCCGCGGCCGATTGTTGCGCGCAAGCATAGCCCGTGGCCTCCGCGATCGGCAGCCGATCGCGGAGGCCACGCATAGCCATCCTTAATTCGACCGCTCGCCGCACCGTGCGTGGACGGGCCGGCGCTGCCGGGACCGACCTCCGCGGCCTGTAGGTGTAAATCGCGGCAGATATTTGAGCATCGCTTTGAAAACCACAGCTGATGACACTACCTATCAGAATTTTTCATCACACTAACATCCACTTTCACCAATCTGGAACTTCTTTTCCACGACTTGTGTGATTTTAAAAAGCGGCGACAAGTTGTTGCTGCCGCGACCTGCGTCGGTTCGAGCCGCACCGTCGGCCGTGCGGGCAGGCACGGCGGGTGCGTGTGCTTCTGCGAGCAGTTAACGCTTCACGATTTCCTGCTTTATACAGTTCTTGCAAACAAGGGAAATCTAGAAACTTCACTCGGCGATCGTCGTAGTCCACATTGTTGATCGGGGAAACAAGCCGCTGCTTACGCTTCGGTCGCATGCGTAATACACCACCACGCCCATGGTGTTTGCGGATAATCTACCACAGTTGATACGGTTATACAGTCACCATTAGGTCGAACTGCGCTTGACGCACTGAGAATTAGCTCCAAACGAAGGAAATTAACAAGAAAATACTTTTTGAACGCGCCTCATAAGCGAAGTGTCACGCGCTTCAAGCCAACTACGCAGCAAGATAGGAAAGGTGATCCTACAAGTGACGTCAAAACGATCGCAGCGCCGGCCTCTCCAGTGGTGGGCCTCGCGGCCAATACTCGGGCACAACTTAAGAACGGCACCGATGATGATGATGGTGATTGCTGATGATTGCTATTGGTTTCCTCTTTGTAGCGGGGTGATGACGTGTCATCTTACCAAAAATGACAAATATACCTATGTTTGATACTCTTGGTTTAATACTAGCGCTGCTTAGGGCAGGCACAAAAAAACGTTTTAGGCACAAAATGATGATGATGATGATGATCGTTGGATGTTTATGGCGCAAGGCCAACTGGGGCAAAGAGCGCCAAAACAATAGTCGATGATAGGGGTGAAACCTTAAACACTAAGTAAAATCAGCAAAAACAAAAGTAAAATCACAACACGACAATGAGCATGGCTGGTGTATAGGGCCAGATGTCATGATGCGTGATAGGAAATGAGGTTTAAAAACTTGACGTCGGACAAATACTCAAACACACGTTTCACGGAAACAATGGCATCATCACCTAGGAAAAACGATGGATGTAGGGGGAGATGTTGTCTGTAGAGTTCTCTGAAGTGTTTGTGCCGTGTTGTGTGAAGTGCCTTGCATGTGATTAGTATGTGCACTACGGATAGGGCCTCTCCGCACCTGCTGCACTGGGGTCTAGGAGATCCCGTCAGCAGATACGAGTGTTTAGGCACAAAATACTTTTTTTTTTTTCCTGTTACAGGTGCTAGCTGCCGTAGGCAATATTCCTCTCTCTGCTTTTCGTCCAGCAGCATTCTAATCTTCTTTTCGTCGCCTCGACAGCGTTGAAGTTAACATCCTCTGTGCGACCCCTAAATCATAGGGCTTCTGGAAGCCGAATATTTCCCTCATGTAGATTTGAATGGATACCCTCGCATTCTAACACTATGTGCCGCACAGTTTCTGTTTCTTTTCCGCAGACCACGCATACTCCATCATTTTGTGAATACTTCCCCACAAAGCTCTTAGTTCGCAAGTAACCTGCTCTATCCTTAAAAAGGAAAGCACTGCCCTGGGAGATATTGTGGAAATTTTCCTTTTTGATGTCCAATTTCTCAGCTCTGTACATCTCTAACGACGTGTTAGCTTCCATTTTGTCCCTCCATTTATTCGTTTCTATCTGCCTTGCCTCTTTTTTTGGTTACCTTGGCTGTTTTGGATCCTCCACTGTTCTTCCCGCATTTCATCGTTATCCTTCTAGTCTTCCTTAACCACTGCGTGTCCACGCTTTTCAAGTACAGGTACCTAGAAACCCTAGCTGCCCACCTACGTTGATCCATTGCTCTCAACCTCCTCTCAAAACACATTTTACTCTGCGCTTCTCGAACTTCAAACGCCGCCCAGCCCATATCTCCCTGCACTGCTTGGTTAGTTGTTTTTCCATGCGCTCCTAAGGCCAAACGGCCTACCGTTCTCGGGTTCACTTCAAGGCCTGATAGAACGTCTGATTTTAAGCAGAGTACAGCTTAAAAGTACCGGAAGTTGCCCCTTGGCCTCGTCACAGCAGCCGGTTGTTACTCCGTGTGGCGCAGAAAGTGCCTTACTGCGAGTATTTTGAAAGTTACACGAGTCGTTTCCGGGGTCTCGCACTTAATCCGCTTATAAGTTCCTGGAACGATGAAAAAAAAAAAAAAAAACTAACTTTGAAACAGAAGACGACGGCGCGTGTTAAGCGCAATCTCGGTTCAAAACGCGCGTGCGCGCGTTGACATCCGGGTCCGTCGCTTCTGCAGAGTGATACGCTACACGTCCTATAGTCATTCTTAACTTGTACCGGAGTGTAGTTGCTGTGGACGCCGCAAATGTCGCATGGTATTTTTTCTTCTTTCAGGCGTTATAAATTAAACACTGCTGTATCGACAGGGTAAATGATGAGAAGTGTTTTTTTGTGGCCGTCTATGCAATGGAAACAAAAACAGAAGTTTGAGAAATTCACTTTAGCGTCCCTTCAATGCACCCCCCATAAATATGAGCCCTATTCCCTGCTGGCCAAGTGTCAATCAAGTAGCATCTATCCTATTGGAAGCAGTCACGCAATACCAGTTTCTCACTATAATGTGTGGTTGCGAAGATATCGCATGCGCTGAATTTACTGCTTTAGAAATTATTGGCGAGTAAATTTCAAGATCCGCAACAGAGACGTTTTGTCTTGTCCTTACGACGGACGGTCGTTTGCGCCGTGACCAAGGCTACACGGCCAGCATCGACTAAAAAACAGTCGGTGGGTTATAATGAAGAGACTCATGCAGCGGCGCTGGGAGAGCCGCACCGCGGAAACGTAAAATTGCATAGAGGAGGAACAGCAAACTTTTTTAATTGCTAGGCACTGCTTAAGTGATTTGGACGAGTGCCTCATTCAACGAACCCTTGCTCCCCTGCTGATCGTATTGCACTGGCTACCAGCATCACATGGCCATTGTGGTTTGCACTAGCCAGCAGATCCTCCCATTGGTCTTCTGTTGACGGCGGGTCCTGAAGAGTCCTTGGTCTTTTTCTTGTATGGTGATACCATATGGTACAGGGTGTTAGAGGCGTCCGGGTAGTACTTGCAGATTCTTGAGTAGTGCTCGAATACATCGCAGTTAGCGATGTTTACGGGGGAACGTTTCCGTTTGTACAGCTACGGAGACTTGGGTTGTATTTTGGTATTTTAACGACGGAGCTACTGTAAATAGAGCCTTGCCTGTCCGGTGGTGTCACGAAGGGCCAGGTTCCCCCGCCAGAGGGAATGGCGATGGAGACAGACGAAGAGAAAAACGACGACCCATGCTGCAGGTTCGCGCGGTGCTGAGGAGATCGAGTGCACCGAGTTGGTGTTTTTCTCAAAACGTCGAAGCCAGCACTTTTGCGACGCTGCCCCACAGCACAGGTGAGAGCAAAGATACTTTTAACCGGGAAAAACAGTTGGCAGGAGAAAGAAGAAATGCTGGCGCTGAGACGCGGGTCAACACAGCAACGCTACAGGGTGATAGCTGAGGTGGTTAACAGTGTTGCCACATTATATAGACTTGCCAATTCTCGATTCATTTAGAGCTAGCTCGGGTGACCAAGTCGAAGTTAGTGGTACTCCGTTAACGTTAAACGGTCGGCTTGTGCGGTGCCAGTTACGTACATCCGCTAACAGCGCATGCGATGTCAGCTACTGAATCTCGGGGTGGCCGGGATGGGATCCTGCCTTTGTGCTTTTTTTCAACCCGTCGGGTGAAACCGACCAGGCGAATTAAAAAGATTCCTGGCGCTTGAAGGGGTTGATTGCAAGGAGGCCACAAAGATAGCGTTATGGGAGCCCCGTCAGCGCCACAATGCGGCACTCCAGGTGAAAAAACTAGGCGTAGGTTGATTACCCAAGTCGGATAGCCTGCTGAGACTGCTCGCAGCCTTTGCAGGAGAGTGTGCACGTTGCGGATTAAACTGCAGTTAATGCTTAATATTTTGCGTTCAATTCCCCTCGCCTATATCTCCCATAATTAGGCGTACTTATGTGCATGGGAACAATGTTAATTCAAGTTGTTAATACAACAGAACTTAGTGCCAGTGTGGTATTAGGAACGGTTCACTGTTAATTGCATATTGGGGACACTACCTTGTGCCAGTACGATACCAACGCACAATTTACAAGTATGTGCAGACCAAGAACTGTCCGTTAACAGGAAATGCTCTCTCTGCTTCTCTACCTCATTCGAAACAAATGTAGACCAGGAGCTGTCTATGGCACAGTTTTAAGACTTGGTCATCTTGTCGACAAAGAATACGCTTTGCGGCAAAAGCAATTTTGCAGTGAAAGCTTGCGTAGCATAAATTGAACATTTTGAGTCAGGGTCAATCTCGCGCGCCTGAAATGCATATGATCCGACTTGTGGCATCTGCAACCAACAAAGCCCTGCTCCGGTTTCTAGAACCGATTAGGCGCTCTCAGTGTGTGTGTAACGCGTGCATATCCTGGCGAGAGCACACAAAACTCGTGTCCCCCATTTGCTCGTATGATTTCGTACATGTACCCTTGTATTTACCTACATGTCCCTCCGGTTCATCCGCCACGCCCCTTTCGTTGCCCCGGTACATACGTATGTGTGTCCAGCACTAGGGAAGCGTTATACCCTTTCCGTGCGTGTGGGGTCCTTATGCTCACCTGACCGCCTCAGGTCCATCGATTCTTGCTTCCGTTTCTTCCCTACGCCAGAGTATAACGGTATTTTATTTGGGTCCGTTCATCGAGGATACATCTTTGATTTCATGCTTTTGGGTCAGCTGTGTGCCGCGATAATTTAACTTGCATACTATTCTGTGACAGGCGGTGACAAATGCTGCTGTAGATTGATTGATTGCGGAATTTAACGCGCCGACGCTACACAGGTGGTGAGGCGCACCGTAGTCAAGGGCTCCGGAATAATTCTGACCACCTTGGGATCTTTAACGTGCTCCGAAATCTCCAACACACGCGTTTTCGTTTTTCGCCTCCACTATAAAAGCGGCCACCACAGCCGCGAATCGAACCTGCGACCCTGGGATCTACAGGACAACGCCATTGCCAGTGACCCACCGCGGCGGTTGGTGACAAATGTTTGGCGGGACTGCGCCGTTTCACTCACGGAAAGGCAGAAGCAGTGAAAGCAGATCCCGTTAATCCGCCTTCTGAAAGCCCGCCACCGCCGTTCAAAGAGCAGCTGCCAGGGCAGCGACCACCAGCGCTCCGCTCAAAGTTGAGCAAGATTCAGCTGCGCTTAGTCGTTGGCCATAAGTGTCGCCGCAACGGCCAACATCCGTCTATTGCTCACGATATATTAACACTTGCATTAATTAACCCTTCTTAATTGTTCTAATAAGGGAGGTCCCTAACAGCATGGAGGAAAGAAATTAATTAATTGTTAGGTTTAACGCGCCGACGCAACGCAGGCAATGAGGCGCGCCGTAGTGAAGGGCTCCGGATTAATTTTGACCCCCTGGGGATCTACAGCGTGCGGTGAAATCTCGTACACACGGGCGTTTTTGCTTTTCTCCTCCATCAGAAAAGCGGCCGCCGCAGCCGGGAATTGAACCCGCGTCCTCGTACTGGGCAGCACAACGCCTTAGCCCCTGAGCCACCGCGGCATGGAGGAAAGAAAATCAAGTGAAGTCCTTTATTACAAAATCGGGCGGAAGTGGTATTTTACTACGGTTCATGAACACTGTTGCTTGATTTTTACAGCCACGACGGCTAAATCCCGGAAAATTCCACGGAAAATTTATACGTAGCTTCCACAAAGTTACGGGGGTGAACGGAATTTGCGGCGGAGAAGGCGAGTACTCCTGATTTCAACAGACTTCGCATGTGCCGAGAATCTTTTTCGGCGTCTATGTGCACTGGCACTCCCGATCAGCTGGTCGCTAAGTAGCGGGATAGAATGCGAATAGAAGCAGGGATTTTTGCGTTACGACTTTATTGACTGTATTTGCCCGGACTGGCTGCTGTGACATTAAAAAAACGCAAAAGAGGGTAACGGCAGGGAAAACTGATAAACGAGGTTCGACCGTCCGGGGCATTGCGGATGGAGGGCCCACAGCACCAACGTTTGACTGCGGAAAACTTCCGGTGCACCCCTCAGGCGGCATGCCTGGGGACGAGGAGCCTGGTACCATTTAAGGAAGTAGCTGGATCCAAAACGAAGCCCTCCAGCGCCCGCAAAATCTCGACGGCGGTCGCTGTTGTGTAGATGAGGCCGAGCAGTCCCAAGGTCTCAGAGAGGTCAGGTGGACCTCGCTCGACACAGAGGCCAGAAGTTGAATATGGGGCACAAAGTAAAGTGGTGAGACTCAAAGCAGATGCTCTAGATCCGCTCGAACTAGGCACGTATCCTACATAGCCAAGCTATGTAGGGATGATCCTGGGTGTTGTGGTCTCTATATACACTGCAGCAGAAAGGGGGTTGAGAGTGTGCAAGGCTGGATTGTCGGATCATGACTTGCCGCCTACGATTGAAGAGATTGCAGAAAAGAGGAGGGATCCCGAGGGTATGTAGGCATTCGTTAAAGGCACCCAGAAAAGCCTTCTGTAAAAGTTACAAAAGGCCTGTATTCTCGCGTAGCACCAATATAGCGATGCAATGCCATTGGAATTATTGATCTACATTCAGTATTAGCTGCGCCAGAAGCAATTAACTGCACCTCTCCCCACTTGCCGATCGACTCCTCCTCCCTCTCTGCTTCCTTCAAAGCAGCTGGAAACACTGGAAATAGTCATGTGACATCGCGACGCTCGACTTCCGTTCTACGCTAGCTACATTCCTGCGCCTAGGCACGCGTCAATCGCTGCGGACCCGCCTTTGCCGCCTTTGCCTCCGGATCGCGCAGGAAGGAGGAAGAGCTGCCGGAAGCCAATGGCAGTGACGCCGCCGGCGGCCGACCTCGCCGGCGATTGGGCGAATCAGGGGGCGTCTTCGCCGTTGCGTCAGCCGCGATCCCCATTGCGTGAGCCGCGGTCGCCGTTGCGTCAGCCGCGGTTGGCTCGCTGCGGCATCGGGCTCATCGGCTGAGAAAGGCGATCTTCAAAAATTGTTTACAAATTATCCGTACAACGTATGGAGCTCACACTTGGCTCAAAAATTCCCCGTTATGTGTTCTACCACCTGAATGCATTTGATTACCACCTTCACAAAGCTTTTCGGGGTCACTTTAAGTATGCCCGATGGCACTTCTTAGCTTGAAGGATGCAATTTTGTTGGTCGTGATTTGGTGGTGACGTCGTGGTTTCGGGCGCGATGTCTTCCCCCAACTAGGGCACACCGACTGCGCGAATGGAATTAGGGCACGCACAAATCGGGTTTTCCTTTCGTTACCCTGCATTATCGGTTGGCCAAGTATTCAGGAAACTGTGAAGTCGTGTCCTAAGCAGGGAACATACAGGCGAAGGTGTTTGGATACAGTCGATGTATGCCATTCGGCGTCACGGGCCCTGTACGCTTCATTCGTGTGCGTAAAGGCATTATATATGTGCAGTGTACTGTGGTCTTTTGAAGTGTGTTGGGGCTCAGGTGCTTAATTAAATCCAATACGACACAAAGTTCTGCCCCGTTTCTTTGCCGTGGTTTTCCTGTGCGGTGAAGTTTGCGTCCTTGCGACGTGTCGTATTGATTAACCTTAACCGTGGCGAAGTTGGGAAGCTGCATGGCTCATTACGTATCGGTATGGATAACGCGACTTTCTTAACCCCTTAAGGGGTGGTCTTTTAAAACAACGAAGCCACCAACCGTTTCGCAAGGGTGCCCTCCCCGTTACCTGAACTGCAAGCGGGCGACCTGTGTGTGCATTTCAACCTCGATGAGATCTACAACAGTATTTGTCCTGCTCAGTTTATCATTTATCCGAGCTCAGTTTTGATATTGGGCGAAAAATCTGCGTGACCAGCTTCACTGTGCCGAATTATGCGTGTGTGCCACGTGTTGGATGCGCATGCCTATAGTCTAAGAACATTCCAACCGGGCTGATTACGGCTTTCCGCTTTAGTGGGCTCTGCGGAAGTTGTAGATGGATAATTTTTTCCCCACAGTATTTGATTGCAAACGCCTGCCTCCATGTAAACGACGAATTCTCTGTTTTTGGGTGCTTCAAAGGCGCTATATAGCGATAAATATTTCACTACAGCGAACGTCTTCCGAGATTGCACCAGCGGGCCTAGAAGCCAATTTTTGTAGAAAGGCTGTCATCACAAGAATAGAAAGAGTGGGAGATATCACGGTGCCTTCAGGAACCCCGACCCAGGGTACACTCAATATTGAGATGAATAATTCCTTAAAGCCGGGTTATCGTGGTCAGGGTGCACTACCAAGAAAAACGCATGTGTGAAGGTAAACATTGTGAAACACTAGCACACAACCCCGTCCTATAAAACCAGGGTTTTGCAGGTATTTTTGGGAGAATTGTGGTAGATGCAAAAACTGTTGCGACGCCAAACGCTCCCGAATTATCATATGAAGAGATAACTGATCCACAGGTTATTGTTGCCGAAACACTTTATGCACGGATATCGCAGGCAAAGAAAACAATCGTGTACTGAAAAGCTCAAAGACCTCATTGTTGAAAACAATAAAATCTCTCCAGAACCACCAAAAACTTGTGAAAATGACTTACAATGACGTACTCTCACTCACTATGGGCATTTGCGACAGGCATGTTACGAAAAAATGGAACGAAAATGGCAGAGGCAAATGCAAGCTTCAATTATTTTTTTCTTAGAAACGAGGTATCGTTGGCCAAAACAATGCGCGTGATCTGAATTAAAATAAAAACGTAGTTCAGCCTTTGGTGTCCCTTTATTATGAAGCTTTCGACTGCGGTGCCCCTCAAAGCGTAGGTGTAGTTTCGTTGCTGAAAGGTACAATTTGGGCACTTTGAACCTAGTTCTGGTGTGAATGTATGGCCCGATTCGAAGCGCACTGGAACTACTTAGTAAGCAAACAATGCGTGTTTACCAGCTATAATTATAAAAAGGATTGAAAGCAAGGGATATTTATTAATTCGAACTTACGCTTGTCTGCAGCAAATAATCGTTGGAAATGTTCTTACAAAAACAACGGTACAGAAAAAAAATGACGTGCCAGCACCTAGCTTCGTCAAACCTTTTGCAGGCAAAATTACCTTGCTGTGTCATGTTACCACATACATTAATCCGCTTTCAAGGCAGACGTGATAGCCCTTGTAGAGCTTCGAAATGCGTGTTGCTAGCCTTTGTGTCAATTGCTGTAAGTTCTAGCAATTAGGCACACACCATTTTGTTTCCGCAGATAACCAGGTCCGGAGCTTCAGCCGGAGAGGATAAGCGGGTGCCCAGGGTGCTTATACCGCCAGTGATAATTCAAGCGACGACAACGCGCAGCAATGGACGCTATGGCGACCGGCGAACCGGCCTCGCCTGGAGGAGCGACGGCTACTAGTGTGGACTCAGAGCCAAGCACACAGGAAACCAACAAGGGGAACTGTGATGGCGGAGTTGAAGCTAATCACAAGGCCACCGTTGAATGCCGTCCGCAGGAATCCACAAGCGCGGATGCTTTTTGCTCGTTCCTCGCAGCTGGTGATGGAAAACGACGTACTGGGGGCGCCGCACGGAGCGTGGTGTCCAGCAAGACCCATGTGGCTGCTGGTGAACAGAAACGATCGGGGCAGGACACCTCCAGCGGCACTGGACACCGCTTACGGGCGCCTGCAATGTGGTACCCGTCTGAAGGCTATTTCGCCGACCCCGATGCGCGTAGAAATATTGAGCCGGCCTTTGGGGATCTTCATGCTGCACTGCGAAGGATCAGCCGTATCAACGAAGACAGGCAGACCAGCACGAATGCAGTTACAATGGGCAAGAACCACGATGGACGCAAAGACGTATACGCCGGCCGAACCGTGGATAATTTGCCCCGGGATTTCGGTTCGCTCCTCGGATTCGGCGAAATTGATCGACTTCATTTCTTGAGAGTTATGCGGGAATCCGAGCGAGAGGAAGAAACGAAGATGACAGTGGAAACTTCTTCAAGACCGAGATTTGGGACGACATTATACGATTGTTTCCTGCATCGCAGAAAATTTCCGCAATTATCTTTCCAAGCCTGCATTCGTTAGGGGCCCTGACATTTCAGCTTTCCCTCCTTCAGTTCATCAGCTTGCTTGCTTCGCTGGGCCACATCAAAATTTTACGCGCGGAAAGCGTATAATTTCCGATTAAGACGGTCTTTTCTGTGTGAGTCCTGGCAACCAAAATTATCGTCATCCCCTAACTTGCCTTACTCCATCCGAAGTGGGGAAGCAACCACCCTGATTTATTTTTCTCCTTTGTCTTTGTGAATAAAGCGTGTGGTTGTGGTTTATTTTCCCTGTGCTTTTGTTCATTTATCGTGGATGTGTTGGGCTGCGTAATGGAGCGTCCAATCTGAAATGCTGCTACATCCGGATCCAAGTAGGCAGTGGTTGCGATAATGCTGAAGCACCCATTTTGTTCATCTGTACAAGTTAAGCCTTGCAATTTGACCACCGTATTGCGGCACTTAGCTGGCAGACAGCGCGCCGGCACACATGCGGTGAGGGGAGTTCTGTCGCATGGGAGGAATCGTAGCCACAACGAATAGCGATCAAGACAGCGAAACGAAGTACCTTCGTGCACGACGTATTCGTTCAGGTTCATAGCTCTTAGCTTTTGAGTGTTAGCAAAACAATGCTGTAATGTTTTCTCAATAGGCGTGACACTTTTGGAGCTGAGTGTGAGTGTGTAACCCAGGAAGTTTGCACTGTGGCTGGAATTTTAGACAGGGAAATACTATAACCTGGAAGGTTATATGTTCCAATATACCCTTCGTTGTAGAGCAGCTTCAAATTGAGTGTCAAGGAAGCTCGACTCTGACCATGTCATGAAATATAGGCGCAGTTTGGCCCGATTCTACTTCCTATGGAGGTTCCGCTGGCATGCACGTGATTGACCTCGACCAGTTCAAAATTACCAAATTCAAGGGTAATACTGACAAAGAGTTTGTCACACGACGATCCAGCGGTAATGCCATCTGGATGTTGAATTCTAGCGCATAGAGATAAACAACATTAATGGTAACTAATAACTCTGGTAAGGAATCTCAACCTAAATTTCAAGAAAATTAATTCTGTACGGCGTGGCTCATAGCCCATGTTTAGCTTAGGCGCGTTAAACGTCGCAACACGGGATACTTTTAGTTAGCCAGGTTTCTTCTATCCCAAACAGGTGTGGGTCGTGTAGCAATGAAAAGCCTTACAGCTATTTGGTTTCGTTCACGATGCTTCGGATGGTACGTTGATTATTCTGAGCTTGTGTGAGCTCAGATGTCAATTGCCACGGCGAGAGACACTTGTGACGGGGCCTTCCCGAGAGGTACGTTTGACGCGATTTGACGGTGGTTACGACTTGTGCACATGGCCGATGATAACCAGCTTGTCATTTAGGAATCCAACCTTCAAACCTCTTCGTTTAGTGGTTTGGACGGCAAACCATGGAAGCTTTCTTTTCTTCAAAGTTTCTTGCGAACGACCATCTCGTATTCTTAGAGTGATTCCCTTAAGCTTGCATCAATGCTTAAAATCTTCCAACTTTTCGTTTAAATGAAACGGTATGACCAAACGTCGTGCTCTGTCTGCTGCATTTTTCCCAGTCAGTCTGCTTGTTCGCCGACGACAACTAGAAGACAGTTCTTTTAATTTCTTCTGGTCAATGACCTCTGGCTTTTCTCCCAGGCTCTGTGGCATGCCGAAAACTATGCAGTTATTTGTTGTATCTCTATCCTCTATGCAAGTTAGCCTTTCTTGTTCGCGCTGAACTGCTTGCTCAAATTTTTCTGGAGCGACTTGAATTGTTATTTTGGAATTGTCCATTCTGGCCTATTAACTAGGCTTTAACTTTTATATGACAGAAAACTTTATATATGAAATCAATATCAAAGACAGAATCTCGGAACCCAAGGTTAGAGTAGCTTGAATGAGACTTAAACATGAAACAAAATGAACTTCAACTGTCAATACTCATTATTTGGAACGTGCCGATGATGCATCTGTACGCAATATTGACTTTGCTTGTATAAGAATTTTACGGGAATATTATGTCAATTATTCCGGATGATATATTAAGCGTATCAGTGAGCACATTGTTTATCGTTTCGTGTCCCAGGAAAAGTAAATGCACACAGAGCACAAAGCTTGGATAACTCTAAATATCCATTTCCAACGAAGGGTAAAACGCAAACTGCATATCGTCATAACGTAGAAGACCCTATTACCCCGATTGGGTACATTTCCAACATGAGGAAGGATTCAGTTCTAGCGTGAACTATGTAGCTGGATACCAGTAATAAAAAAATTAATTTCGGGTGAGCTCTGTTTTGAAACGCGCCCGCGAAAAACCTCCGATAAGGGAGGTCCGTGATTCAGGTTCGAAGAGATGCACTAAAGTGGCTATTTCCGTGGGCTTGTTGATGGAACATAATCAGGGGGTGACAGCACAGCTGGAACATGGACAGAAAGGAAGAAAATCGAAATAAAATACAGTGGCTTGCGACACAGGGGAAAGGGGGCCAGCCCGCAGGAAAGTCGGCCAGGGAAATTGCATTGGGGTTAAGGTGGATTAAGATGGAGTATGGTAGATTGCAATGAATTAAGGTCAAAGAAGGTGGATTACGTGGACTAAATTCATACAGATAAATTAAGGATGATTAAAATGTATTAAGGGCGGTAAAACAGCCCGGCTACATTAAACGACGAAGTAAAAGCCACCTCATATTGTGGGAGTGAGGCGACAGGAGCTAACGGCGCGAACACGAGCGTAGTGGCTTCGCCCAATCAACCGAAGGGTTCGATCTGCTAGCGAATCATTACAAATTGTGCTGAAAGCAAAAGTTTTCTACGGTAGCTTGCTTCCTCACCTTGCAGGTGCAGTGGGCAGATTCACAATACGTAGTCCACTTCTTTAAAAAGTAACAAAGAGAATTCCTACTGAAGGATTGTGAATGACATACCTGCGCACAGATCAAAGCAGTCGGAAAAGACATCTTGCGCGCAATGTGTTACTATAAAACTTTAAAAAGCTGAATTCCCCAAAGTCGGGGTTGTGAAATTCACGGGTTCCGAACGACTGTTATTCAACAGCCGACTAGCGCTGTTGAATTGCGTGCAAATAGCGTGAAAACTGCGTGCAAATAGAACTGCGTGGCAATTGCGTTCATCCACTGCGTTCGGTGCTCGAAACCGTACGGTGCTCGAAACCGAACCATACGGTGCTCGAAACCTAACTGACCCTAAAAAGCCATATGAAGCCCTGTGTCTAAATGTAGGGCGGGGGTACTTTTAATCGGCAGTAGGAACGTACATGGACGTCAGTGAACGCCAGTACCATTCCTTCGGACGCACCCGGTGTTGTGCTCTTGAAACCCTGCCCAACGTAAAGAGATAAGCGAAGCTAACCTACCGATCTTTAAAATCTCCATCATAAAGGACGACATAGCTATTGAAATGTCAATACTAAAAAAAAAAACAGGGTGGAAATTGCCATTGCACCTTTCGTATCACTGGGCTGTGGCATTAACCCTCTGGCAGTAGATGGAACACGACCGTCGACACCCTGTGCACGGCTGCTCGATGGAAAGGAGGTCCGAACTGCCGAATCACGCGTCGGCAATGGGCTGGTGTGCGATTATAGAGTTTAATACTAATCTATACTAGAGGGAAATCTGGCACTACATTTGCGTGCCGCCGTGGGCGGCGTCAATGCAGCTAGCGACGTTCCTCGCCTCCTTGGCTTGATTAGCCACATGGCTTCTTTTTCGTCTTGGAGCCAAAATTAATAAAAATGGGTAGCATTGTTTTTTTTTGTCCATCTCGCATGAAGCTCCTAAATAATCCGTGACAAATACATCTTTCTGGAGCTTTAATTTTATGATAATAAAACAAACTCGATTAATCTTCTGCAGTAATATTGTCGCATGTTTGCAGCCAGAGGCAACTTTTAAGCCTATTCGTGAGCCATGCCAAGGACAAGTGGAACGTACCTGCCCGGTACATGACGGAACGCTCGCTGAAGGGCGGCTCCCCTAGACAGTGGCGCCAGATTTCCCTCTAGTGTATATTAGTATGAAACTCTCTGGTGTGCGACAGCGTAGTTTCCAGTTGGGGGCGCTTCTTTCGGCGGGAGCACCCCACGTCGGTGACAACTACAGTTCTTGGGTATTGTGCTGCTCAAGAGTTGCGGAACTGATTGCTACATGCCATGGGTTCCAGCTGACAACAGCGAAGCCAGCTTTCTGTGCTGAGCAGAAGACACTGTTTTCAGTCAGTTTTGCTCAAGTGACAGCCGGGGGTTGCGGTGACGGCGGCAGGGGCCGCCGCTCAGCTGATAAGCAGCCGACTATCCCCGCAGTCGCGCTGTCCCGCAGCTGTTGGCACACGCATCCGCCGACTCCTCCCCGCCACTGCCCCTGGCAAGGCGGCGGCTCCTCTCGACGGGTGATGGAGGATGCACGTGCAACTCTACAACCCCAGGGGAGATATGTACAGGAACTCTAGTGACGGCTAAGGTGGCTCTCGCTTCGGAGCGCCTTCGGAGTTGCGGCAATCATCGTTTATGAAGGCGGATTTAACTAACGTCCCATCTAACGTATAAGGAAACTAATCCTACTGCCAGTGACCGGAGAGATGACTCTGCAATATCTGAAAATGTAATCTTATGGGATGCGCGAATGCAGTCACGAACGCAGTCACGTAGCCGTGGTTTAAGACTGGTGCAATGATGCCTCCCACTTCAGCTGCCACACAATGTTTGAGAAAATGGCAGTACAGCCTCTTGAATTAAAAATTCGAATTAAAGATAGCATGTTTATGCTGTAAAAGGAAACCGTATGGTTGCTGCCATTTATCACGCTAAATTCTTAAAAGCTATCCTCAAGCGCAATTTGCAAGAAGGCTTATTTTAACATTGACTCACATATGTTCAGCTGCCTAGGGGCCCAAGCTCTCTCGCCGTGCAGGCAAACATGGCTCAGAAAGTCGAAAATTTTGGGCCAACAATTGTATCTACAAAAAAAGTTACCGGATGGTGCGACCTTCACGACATACTTTGGTGGGAAACCTGAGACTGTGTTTTGTATTAAGTGACGACGAGAGACTTGAGTTGTTCTTGGTTAACTTCTTCACCTAAACTGAAGAAATGAAACACAAAAACTAGGCCTCAGATGGCGTGCGCCCCCCCTCCCCCGTAGAAACCCACTAAATCATCGCCAAGACAATAAAGTCAACGGTTGCTGCAGTATGCATAGTTCCTGAGTGAAGTCGGGCAAGTACAACATTTCCAAATAACTTATTTTCTCTAATACACAGACTTACGCACCCCCCACCCCCGAATGAAATACAGAACTGCTATTATGAATGTGCATTGATTTATGAATTTTGAGATTAAGATACCTGTTGACAAAACATGTTAACCACGGTCCCTTGGAGTTGACCTTGAGCTGCTTTCAGTAGATAATGAGAAAAACGAGTGTGTTGACCCCAGAGCCGCATTCTTCAAAGGCGCGAAATGGCTCCGCGTTCATAACAACACTGAATTGAAGCGTCTCTTGTAGTGCCTTTGGTAAACTTGCAGGTTGTGCGATTGACCACGTGTTCGCAGCGGGGATTAAATGGTCGCTGAACGTTTATAAATACATCTCTTATTTACCGAAGCAATCGCGACTGCTTTTTATTTCATCGACTCCCAGCTATACGTGCGATCCGTCAGTTTAATATTTGAACATGTGCCCGTAAAGGTGATGTGCCCTAAATGCAAGGGGCAACTAAAAGCGAGTATTCACTAATGGGGAGTGCCAGTTTCTGTGTCCTTCGCAAAAGCGGGCTTAGCTAGCCACGTGTGCTAGCTGTCCCGCTGTGCTAAATAATACGCACTTCTGTGAGAAATATCTACAATCTCGGCATATTCATTACTCAGGGAAAATTTGCAGGCTTTTTTCCGACGCCTTCTTTCCACTTCTCGCCGACTGCCTGTTGATGTGTACCAACCGCAGGAACCCGACCCCAGCCATGAAATATGTGAGGTATTCCTAAGAAGTCTACTGACGTCACTGCTTGTAATCTGGACGGGTAGCCTTAAGTGCTCTCTGGTGAACATGCTGTAGATGTCACAAAAGCCTCTTTCAGGCCACACCTACCAACCAGCTCTTTCGTTAAATGAACTTCTTTCATCCTCCCTCTCCTCCATCTTTCTCTCCTCTTTACCGCAATGTTTTTTGCTTGTAATAATCAACTGGTGAACCATCGGAGGAGGTTACCTGTGCTACGCCGAAACGCCTATTTTACAGTTGACTACATAAAAGTGCGCCCGGCATAGATAATGCCACACACTATTAACCATCCGTTCGAAGGCTTCCGGCGGAAGGCCTTGGAAGAGGAATCATCATAATCAGTCTAACTACGCCCACTGCAGGGCAAAGGCCTCTCCCATTATTCTCCAATCATTCCGGTCCTGTGCTAACTGCGACCAATTTATCCCCGCAAACTTCTTGATCACATCTGCGCATCTAACTTTCTGCCACCCCTGCCACAAGTAATCTATATCACTGTATCTAAATTTTAGCAACCATGGAAGTTCTTATTGAATGTTGCCTAATCTTGCTGGTTCACATTTCGCAGCAATTTAACTGTAACCAATTTTCTTGCGAAGTAATTTTGGGTAGCCAACAAGAGATATCAAAAAGAAAGATCCTAGTAACCGTTTGCGGAACCTTTGAAAACGCGATTAAGGAAAGAAGGTGAAAGATACAGTCACAGTTGGGAAATGCGCAGTAAGAAGTGGAAGATCCAGGCACGTGGAAACCGCGAGTAATTATGGTGACGCTTTTCGCGACACCGCGTACGCCGAGCCCTCGCACTCACGCTGTAACTTAGCGTTCCAATGAGTTTTGAGGTGAATGGTAGAAGCCTCGAACGGTGGCTGTTGGAGTCCTTGTCAAGGTCCGGCCGATGGGCTCCCTGTCTGCTTACCAGGCAGGAAGCTTCGGGACCTCACGGCTCATTAGTGTAACGTCAGTGAAGAAAGAACCCAAGTCCTCCGCTTTATAGTATGGTGCATGGTATTTTCTAAAAAAAACAAACACGATCAGCCCCTGAAAGGGGCCGCACCAAAGTATCTTTTCCATTCTTTTGGCTACCATTGTTCCTAAGCCGGACAACTACTATCGCTTCCTTAGAATTGAGTCACTTGCCGCAGCAAGACCCCTTTCTTCACTGTCCGTATTCATAGTATCGAAATTCCTGCCAAGCATCATAGGAAAAAGTACCCGCAAAAAAGCTCCGGACAGCCGAAATCCTTGTCGAAGTCAACTCCAAACAACAATCCATCAACCTCGTTGCTGAAACCCGCGTCCTCATCTGGACGTCAAGGTCACACCCGACCGAAGCCTGAACATCTCCCAGGGTGTCATCTCTGAGCAAGAATTGCTAAGCGAAACAAATACCGGCCTGCTTGAAATTCTCAAGGAGCAGGGCATTACGGCCATGAGGCTTATCATATTCCAGAGAAAGAATAAGGACTCCTCCAGAAAACCCATAATCCTTACCTTTCTTCATACCGCACTGACAGAATTCATAAATACACGCTTTACGCACTGTTGTGTCCAGAAGTACAGTCATGGCTAAAATATACGCGAGCGCGAATATATGAATCAAAACAGAGAAATAGCGCAATATCTTTCTATGCGCAATTTCGGTGAGCGCAATTTCAGCGAGGGAAGGCAAAGTCTGTTTAATATCATCTGCCTGCTGCTGAGAGGATGCCACTTTTGTTTGCTCAGCCTTGCACTCTGCTCGCGCTACCACCAGCAGCATAACATTAAAACATTGGTGGCCATTCCTTTCCTGATGTTTTGACAATGAAGAGAGCATTGATAGCGTTGTGACTTGAAAAGTGCATGAGAAGTTGTGAAGTTTATGGTGCGTGAAAGAGGAAATCCCAGAATGGGATTCACCGCGCATTAGGAACCACGAATGGCTGAACTGTTTTCTAGTGAACCGGTAACCTTTATTCATTTTTTTTTTCGGTTCAGTAAATAACGGTCCGGGTTCGGGTCCAGTTCCGGCAAAAATAGCGGTTCGGTTACGGTTTCCGGTTCGGTTCGCTTCCGGTCCGACACGCTGACCGATCTTAGAAATGTCGTGAGAGTGCCATATCTGGGGGCTTTCTTTCTTCAATATTCAGTACAGACTACATTGTTGCAATAAACTCATGTCCATCCTAAATTGTGGTGCTTAAATAGTGGTGCTTATGTGAAGAATGAGCTTTTCTTACGACTGCCTGCACACGTTTTTCTGAATTTAGCAAAGGCAATTTTTCAGAAGGCTGCCACCGAGCTAAGTGTATCCTGTCGTTTGCAGGTGAGGATATCGCTCTTCCGTGATGCTTCGTTACTGCATGTGGCGGAAAACTGGGTTGAAAAAACAGTGTGTCTTAGAAAAAACAAGTTTTATGTGCCAGTGTCACACCAGCTGCTATCGCAATGTCACCAAACGGACTGTAGCAGAGTCCTGGCATGACCGTTAAACGATGAATTCAAAGCGAAATGACTGAACAATCCAATAATCAGGCTACTTAATGGACCGCGTCATAAATGTAAGAGGAAAAACTACTTACAAATAGTACAAGCTTCAAGTGTATCGCAAATCTTTCACGAAAAAATGAAAATCCCAATACAACAAACAACGCACAATTTTTTTATGCGAGCTATAAGGAACAGCACACTGGGCACGGCTAAATTCCCCTGCAGAGACGCAATATATAACAATGACATACCCTAAACGTGTTCAAACATTGTGTAAAGCTCATTAGGGCACACTCAAAACGGCCTCCCTTTCGGCCAAAATACTCCCAGGAGCTCTCTAAACATAAAGTGGTACTGCCAAAAGTACCCTGGTAGATCTGAGATGCGGTGCGCTAAAGTCAAGGCAGCAGTGAAGATAGAAGACCCGCAAAGTTTTGTTGGAAACTAACTATATAGAGTTTTGCAAGGTTACTTACTATATTAGTCGAATAAAACACATGCACATTACGTCCCTTGAATGAACTCTAAATTCTTCGTCACATAACTTCTTTCAGGGCAGTGTCGACAAAAGAAGAGTGCCAGCCGTTCTCTGTAAACATAGTCCATATGTTGGCAGATATGTATTGATAGCATACGGGAATTCTGCGACGTTTACAGCTTCAATGTGAACTATTTATGAGAAGTGGCTGCAACTCGGCGAAAATGCGGTCGTGTAGGCGACCAATCTTCATGTTTTGTATTGGGTTATTTTTGGAATAGTTTTGATAAAACAACAGCTACGCATCTTTACTGTAACCGTAATCTCTGCGTAGATGGCCATGTATGGACAGCAGACTGGAGTTCAGTAATGTTTGCAAACCCCTGTGAGCCAACTAATTATGACCAGTAAATAAAAGGGAGTGTAATTATAAATCGGCTTGGCGGTAAACTTCGCTTTAATTTTTTTCCAAGATTATTATAACAGATCGAGAGCCACGGAGCATCTTACACTGTAGCTCTGGAGCAGTGTTGCCGAGTCGCAAATCCGGAGTTGGAATGACTCAGGACTGATTCCACCTTTTTAAAATGCCAGAATGGAATGGGAAGGGAATAAGAGCAATGCTTGGAGGAATGGAATGCGAACGTAATTAAATGCCTTTATCCCGGAATGGAATGGGAATGGGCTTGTGGTTTTTAGACGACGGTGTAACCATCGCTGGCGCCTTTCGGCTAGTTAAGTAGTCGAAGGTTGCATTTCGGAAGCTGGTTCATACTTCAAATTCTGAAGACTTTTTCAGGTCTTGCTTAGCCCCAAAACGCCCTTTTCCCATCCTTGTTAGCACTTTGTTCTATACAAAAAAGTGTTTTAATGCTCACAGGGCTGCCACGCATGCAGTTAAGTGGGCGCGAAAAAGAACAGGGGTTCTGGAAGACGTGTTAAAGGCCTTCTAGAAAAAATATGTTCGAAGTTACTGGTTCTTGCTATTTCTTCCTTATTTGCTCGTCCTTATGTCTTCCTTATTTCTTCGTTTATTCTCCGGTCTGCCTTCGCAATTTTTGTGGAACGCTGTTGAAGTGTTGATCCCTCATGTGATGCACATTCTGCATAAGAGTGATTTGTGGGGTGAGTCACTGAATTCCGTTTTTACATATTTTCTGCCTTCCGACATCGTGCAACCGCTCAATCCAATTATTCCGCTTCTGTAATTGAAAAAAAAAAGCATGAAGTCACTGGACCTACACTGATTGGGCTGTGAAGAAATATTTTGACACCTCTTTATCAAATTTGCCTGCACATGGGGTTTCATTGCGATTTACTTTAAATTTGCAGGTTGCGGTAGCGATTTCTGATGCAACACGGAGCTGTCAGTCGCTCGGGCGAAATACATCCATTCCGTGGACCACCGGCCGCCCCCGACGAAACGCCTCAAAGAAGCTTTTTGTCCCTTTGGTATGAAGCGTCACGTCTGGGCGCTGGCGCCGTTAGGTCGGCTCTTTGTGCTTTAGCAGGCATTTTGAGGCATAGCTTTCTATGTACAATTGTCCGTGGCGACGACAGCAGACGGGCGCCTCAGTGGAAGTCGCCGTGTGACCAGGCCATATATAACGCGTCCGCGCATGAAACGTGCAACAACGAGTCTGCTTGGAATTCTCACACCCTGCATACCCGGCAGGCAACGGAGAGCGTTGTGACTTGTAAGCCGACCTGGTAGGCATCTCCCAGGAATACGGCGGCAACCTGTCGACCGTCTGTGTGTATGTTGCAGCGGGGCACCGAGGCTCCATTAACAGCATCGGCATGTAATGTTCAAATGTTCACGACGTCAATACTCCCGCTTGCCTGCCGCCCCCTATGGACCTCGAGACAGAGCAAAATCTAAACCAAGGCAGCAAAGAGAAAATTGTGGGTGAGGACCCGGTGGGCCCGGCACCCGCCATAAACGTAAGAACAGAGCTTCGGATGTATTACTAAGCATTTTACCTCCACGCTCTGCTACAGTAATGGGCATCTGGGATGTAGGATTACGTTATATAATATATACGAAAATGCAGAAGACACAGCTAACAATGGACATTTGTTTCTAACAGTTCCGTCTCCAGCAGCGCCCTTGTTTGGGAGTACTTTGCAATCTCTCAACAGTCCAAGAACAGGCTCTGCTTCGATCGGAGTGTGCGGCCCTCTTCTCCGGTTGCGCAAAACTCGTTCGTTGTTTGGTTGCTGTGTTTATGTGCACGTGGCCTTTGCGCCTCATTTCTGAAGCCTCAGTCGGCAGCTTGAAAGCTGGGGCATCGCCACTAGTTAGGTGGAAAGGCTTTGTTTCAAAATTTTGATAAAGTCATGATGCTTATAGGTTGCTCGTTCATGGAAACCAACTGCCTGGCCATACTTTTTATTTGTCCAGCTAAGGCTCCCGTCACGATGTGGTTCTGTCACCTTAAACGTCATGGCGCGTAAGTGATCTTTAGAACAGCTGACCCAAGGGCGTTAGGCCTAACATATATGGCAGCCTGATGCTCAATATCAGCAAACCCGATTATGCATTTGTTCAATTTGTTGAGCTCCGTGAAAAAAAGCCAAGCTCTTAAGTCGGGTCCAGAAACGTTCACTAAAGGCTCCCTCCACACCTTTCCACACACAGAAAAATGAGGCGGTAATAAATAATTTCCTGTGCTGAATGGCTTTTGCTGGGGTAATGCCAGGCCAATACACAACCGAAATGGAGGTCAACGTGAAAGCGATGGCGACTTTCCTACGGCAACTGCAAAACTGCTAACGGTGTTCCGTAGCACTGCCTTGCCGCCTCTCGCGTTGATGCAGAATATTACTGCTGAATACTTTAAATTCACTTGAAATCATTCAAGTGAGCATTTGAAGTGCGTGTAGATGTGAGAAAGGTATGCCCGACAACCTCGTGAGTTGGCCACAGCGTACTAATGGCGCGGGTCTGATGGTACGCGAAGATAGCAAGATAGGACACGACAGGCTGTGCAACAAAACTGAAAAAAAAACAGCCGTGAATGCTTCATCTTGCGTCGTGCAACAACAAACCATTAGAACAAGCTAGCTTGCTAAAACTATAATAAGAAGCGGGACTATCTCTACTTATAATACAAAACACATTGCCGCTTTTTGCATCAGTAGGGCGGTTGTTTTGCACGAGATATGTCAAGAAGCGGCCACCACCTCCCTACTTCGGTGACAGGTGACACGTTTTGCATACGTTTGTAGTTTTCAATGTGTGTAATAACGTCAGATTCATGTTGCGTTCCTCGGTAAATCGATACAGCACCATGAGACAGTTTTTACGTTGAGTAATTTAAGAAATGAAATTGAACAGCCCGTCCACTGCAGCAGTGTGGTATGGGCTAAGTTTTGTCATTCCAAAGAATTCAAGGGACAGAATTGCCACAAATTCTAATTCCTCGTAATGGAATTGGAATGGAATGGGGATGCCCATCCCGTAATACGGCTCTGGAGCGAGCGAGTGAGAGTCTGTCGACGCGACCCGACAGACGCACGCTACCTCGGTCAGAACATAGCGCAAGACAGTTTTTAAAAGCAAACAATTTTAAAGAACAAAAAGCGGCAAAGAAATATAGTGTTGTCGCTATAAACCTCAAAAAAGAAGATCGCACGGACTATTGCTCGTACCCGAACAACTTCCACCTACCTTAACCCCACGTTGTCACAAGAGTAGAGGATAGCATTATACAGCACTTACGACAGAGCGTTACTTATCTGATAGAGTATCCAAACCCCTACCATCTGGAAAAACAGAACAGATACCTTCGCGCAGGCAGTTTCAACTGAAACACCTAGCAACAGTTCCTTTCCAACGCTAAGGAAGAAAATGCGTAATTCTGTAAACACAAATTTCAACCACTAAGGCCACGTTATACACAGCGTAACTCCTTTCTGAGTTCCAAATGGTGCCTCAGATGGAAATCGTATGGAATATTGCACGCCCCGTACCATTTCCCTTGTGCTTGAACCCCCGGAATTTCTGGTTGGAGTAGCTGACTCCTGCAACAAAGCGCAGGCCACAAACTCGCTTTGGGGACCCTAAGAATTAACCAGAAGACCACCGCCAACCACCTGTCGATGACAACCGTGTAATGTGCAAAAGATACTACCTGGCTGTAAGGAAACTCGCAAAAGGAAATATTTATTATCTTTCTTTGTTTGTCTTTCATTTATGAGTAGTACTTTTCCCGGAATAAAATCTTGCTGCTTTTTGCAATCGCCGTCGCTGGTCCCTTTAGCGGCGCTACTAAGCTGGGTCACGTGATGGACAGGGACACACAGGTTACCGACTAAACAATTTTTTAGTCAGTGGCCAGGTAGCCTTTTATACTTTGCATCATAGCTCATCGGTGCTCTCACTCAAGTTGTGTCCTGCCACAGCAATTCCCATGCGCCCGAAGCGTGCCGTCGCAAGAATGGCGGGCGGCGCCGCGGATATGAAGCCCATACGACAAATGAAATCATAAAAGCGTATCAGACAGCGTTGCTGTAAAAATACCGCATCTTTTAAATGTATCGGTGGATAATTTTGACCTCATAATGGCTCCGCTACTTGCGTGTAAACTATCTGAAGGCTACCGCACCAGCTCTTTATTTCGCGCGAAAATGGAGGCGTTTATATTTCGGTCGAAGGAGACCTTCTGAGGGCCTAGCTCGAGGTCACGGCCGTTGATGTGCTCTGCGGCTTTTTCCTCCTCGTGCATTTGCTGCGGCTGCCTTGGTGGCGGAGAGCCCCATAACAGCTTGTCAAGACGACCCAGGGGGGCCTCGCACGCCAGAAACAGACACAGCGCCAGCAGACAGCTCCACACAAACGCCACCACGGCGGATGAAAACTGGAAGGGTGAGAGCGGGGCGCAAATTACCATTCTTTCAATATGCTGAACTCAAGAAGGCACTGAAAATGAACAGCTGGTAAACATGGACGGAAGCCAGTGCAATTGTTGCTGCTACGAGAAAAAGCTGCAAGCCTGGGAACAGCGACGACTCCACTGCTTCTGGGTCCATCCATATTTACAGAAGCTGTCGAAACGTTGAGCATAGATTGAAAGCTCGCATTGAAAGAGAGCAAAAAATGACTATTGGGCGAGCGCCCGATTTGCCACGCCTGCAGTACACATTTATAAGGCGAGCTCGAAAAAGTTTTTAAAGTGTCGCACTTCACGGGACGCAGTATGTAGTAAAAGATGGCAGAGGGATAATACTGTTATAACATGACCTGTAATCGCTGAAGGGAACATAAAAGTCGCAAAAGATATCGCATGCTTGGCGGTCAATTTTCATAGAGAAAATTTTAAGGCTAGGCGAAACGATCTACTTGAACAAACCCATGCATGTGCCCTTAGGAGTCATTTGGGATGAGCGCTATTATTTTTGATTGTGCGTAATTAGCTAAACAATATTACTTCATCCGCTCAGTTTAATTGATTAAGGTGCAATGTTGTGAATAAAAATTTATAGGGTGGGCCTCAGGAGGTCCGGCCTGTGGTTTCCAAACTTGGGACCTTCTCTTGTACACCTACGCTACACAGTACATTACATTGCACTTTCAGAAATAAACTTTGAAAACATTGAAACTTTTAAAATAAGTGACTGAGATATAAAATTCTGCATATTGATGCATAGCATAACGTCTTTTTTATTTTTTGTGGTTGAATTGACAGTTTTCCTTCGTAGCGCTGTTAATATAATTTAGCATACCTTCAGGAACCGCATTAATCAAAAGTGCCAAGTGAACCACAAAAAGAAAATAGTTATGCCGTACATCTATGGTGTATCACACAAATTAAACAAAGTCACCGAGCGTGTGAATTTTCAGGTCCTGTTACCTGCCCCGCAAATAGTTGTGCAGGTTGTGTAAAATAAATAGGTCCAATTCGAAAGAGGATTGTTTTTGCCCCGTAAATCCCCGCACAAGATATGTTGATTGTGTGGAAGGGGTAATCCATAAGATTCCCCTTTCGTGCGGCAAGAATTACATAGGGCAGACCGGCCGCTGTCGGAATAAAAGGCTGCGGGAGCATGATAATAATGAACGGAACAGGTTGGAGGGGCCTCTTAGCCGGCATTGTCGTTCGTGTGACCAGGCTGGTTGCAAACCGCTGTTTGACGAGTGCCTTGTTGTCAGCCGCCATGTTCATATACTTACCCTACCGATTATTCAGGCAACTGTAATAGAATGCGAAGGATATAAGTGCATAAGTGCCCCATCCATTCTATTGTCAAAAATGAGATTAGTTATTAAGGCACCCTATTGGGAATATTATCGTGACTGATCGCTTTGTCGTCATTTTCGTAGTTTCTACGTCGGCTGTCAGCGGGCTTAATCTATTTTTGCACACGTGGCTGTTCTGCGGCTATGGAATCTGCCAAGACGTTGCGATAAAATGTATATTTAACTGTTTGTTTTCTTTCCACAAAACTTAACTGGATGTCAGCGCCTGTTTGCAGCCCCTCTTGGTGTCCGTGGTCCAATTTCGCGCTGTGAAGCTCATAGATTACCAACTAGCCGGCACCTTCAGGCCCTTGTTCATGTTTTGTCTTTTCTTGGTCCGTCACTTTCCAAGCCTCATATCTCTACATACCCGCCGTGGTGGCTCAGTGGTTAAGGCGTTGCGCTGCTGAGCACGAGGTCGCGGGTTCGATTACAGGCCGCGGCGGCCGCTTTTCTGATGGAGGCGAAAAGCAAAAACGCCCGTGTGTACGAGATTTCGGCACACGTTAAAGATACCCAGGTGGTCAAAATTAATCCGGAGCCCTCCACTACGGCGCGCCTCATCGCCTGCGTGGCGTCGGCGCGTTAAACCCTACAATCATCATCATATCTCTACATACATTACATTCGCGCTGTGAAGCTCATAGATTACCAACTAGCCGGCAGCCTCAGGCCCTTGTTCATGTTTTGTATTTTCTTGGCCCGTCACCTTCCAAGCCTCATATCTCTACATACATTACATACATACATGCACGCATGTACACATGCATACATATATATATACATACATACATACATACGTGCATACATACATACGTACATACATACATACATACACATACATACATACATACATACATACGTGCATACATACGTACATACATACCGTTAAAGATCCTCAGGTGGTCAAAATTAATCCGGAGCACTCCACTACGGCGCGCCTCATCGCCTGCGTTTCGTCGGCGCGTTAAACCCTACAATCATCATCATATCTCTACATACATTACATTCGCGCTGTGAAGCTCATAGATTACCAACTAGCCGGCAGCCTCAGGCCCTTGTTCATGTTTTGTCTTTTCTTGGCCCGTCACCTTCCAAGCCTCATATCTCTACATACATTACATACATACATGCATGCATGTACACATGCATACATACATACATACATACATACGTGCATACATACGTACATACATACATACATACATAGATACATACAAACATACATACGTGCATACATACATACATACATACATACCGTTAAAGATCCTCAGGTGGTCAAAATTAATCCGGAGCACTCCACTACGGCGCGCCTCATCGCCTGCGTTTCGTCGGCGCGTTAAACCCCACAATCAATCAATCAATCAATCAATCAATCAATCAATCAATCAATCAATCAATCAATCAATCAATCAATCAATCAATCAATCAATCAATCAACATACATACATACATACACACATACATACATACATACATACATACATACATACATACATACATACATACATACATACATACATACATGCTTGCCCTGACTTTCCCTGACGAAGGCAAGTCTCTGCTTTAACGTTGGCAACAATCGTGGTTTCTACCTTGTTCTAAGTTTCCTTTTCTTGTGTTCTCTACTATCTTCCAAGTTTTATGGCTGCATACACACATACATGCATATATACATACATACATACATGCATACATACATGCATACATACATACATACATACATACATACATACATACATACATACATACATACATACATACATACATACATACATACATGCGTACATACAAGCATGCATGCATACACCGCAGTAACTACCACGGAGATCAACTTTTCTCTCGAAGGACAACGGAGCCCTCCGATTTTTTTCTGTATCACCTTCCTTGGATAGGCATTTAAAGGAGAGGAAAATTTTGCATCTGATTTCCATCTTCGTCAAACCCAAACCTTTTAGAAGCAAGAGAAGGTGTATACAAGTGGGCTGCTCTGAAGCCTATAATATAACAATGTGCACCGTTAACAACGTTGCTTTTGTCGTATACGTACACTATTGTTTGTCAGGCACTTACCATGTTGAATACGCCTAGATACGTCCTCTCCCTGCCGGCGTTCCTCCAGACGTCGAAGAAGGGGAAGTGGATGAGGTACACGCCGAAGGACAGGCGACTCAGCACTGCTAGCGGAGCGCAAGACAGCATGGACTGCACGACACCTGGGATGGATGAGCCGGCAGTCGGTAAATGGCGCCACACGGAAAAGGATGGTGCAGTGCATTGTTTTTTTATAGATACTTCTCAACATTCCCGCAAAGTAGAAAAACTCTACGACACCCAAGCACACCTTATGAGTGAATGCGACGGCATTGATGCGGAATTGGTGAAAGGATGGGCCGCCATTGTGCGCGCCGCCATGTTTCACAGATAGTGTTGAGCAGATGGTAGATCGCCGCATACACCGCAGCGATGACATTTGTATAACAAGTGTCGCGTGCAAGGTGGCTCCGCGTTCATTCTGTGGCCAGCATTGACGTGAGGGGCGTATACAGCGGCACGTCTTCAGTGCTTCGTATCCATCACCATTCGTTGCCCTTGGGATGTTCTCTCTTTTTCGGTCAGTGAGAACGAGAGGCACGATCAATGGCCGTTTTTCGCCCTACTGTAACGTGGAAGTAGTGCAGATCACATGAACTATGGCTAATGATAAAGCGATGTATTTACACGATGAGACCATCTATTTACAAGGGGCTATATCGGAGCCCACGCTTGCTGTGTCCAAAACACAGCTTCTTCGTCGTTGTCATAGTCGTTCATGGTAGACCATGGCACTATGCGGATTGTCCGCCACGACCTGTGACATCCTAGACTGGAAGAATAGAAAACCGGGAGCACCAAGTTCGCGCTGTCAAGTCGAGTGAGAGCGAAAGCGAGAACCGGCTTCTTCGTTCTGAGCGTTCCGGATGCGGCTGCCGTTGATTTGTGCGTCTTGACTGCACTGATGGTGTTTCCGTCTTGGTGAACGTACCATCTCAACGCGGATGGCCAGTGCTAACGACACTCCGTGTTCTCACACTTCAATGGCGCGGGCGACAGACTTGATTACGCTATAAATATGGTATTACCGGGAATGCATTTTGCTGCTGTCCATATAGATTAGTATGGAAGGACGGACAGTATAAAGATAGGTTTCTTCCAGACATGTCGTTTTAAAAGATTTGCAACTGATCCTATTTTGAAAACCCACGTGAGACCAGGATACGTTCGCCAACATTGTTAGCTGCCTTCATAACACTCAGGGCTTAACCTTTGCATAGGATTTGTCCGAAAAGCACTAGGCGTCTGGCTGGGTCTAAGCGCATTCCTTTTTTATCAATCTGCAGGGTCTCTCGACGTGGTTGATCGCGCCCTCTCTGAATTGCTGTTACGGCCGATTCCAGGGAGTTGGGTTGGGTGACTTGTGTTGTTTCATTCGGAGGAGGTCCTCCCCAGACTCGTTTCCTGATTTACGAACTTCCTTACTCGTTGGTTTTCTTGTCGACTCGGTGCCTTCCCTCCTGTGGTTTAAGGTTTATTTTGTGTTGTACACGCACAGATAATTAGGATCGGAACAGTAAAGTGCAGACACGGGATGTGCACAGTAGCAACAAGAGGTAAATGGATGAGTCAGTGGTACGATGCTTCTGGATATGTTCCTTTACCGCACTCATGGAAACAGGGAAGAGGGCACTGCTGCTGCTGGGGATCGATGTGGTGTGCAGGGTTTTGGCCCACAAAGGGAGACGCGGCTCTCAAGTGGAACCTATTAGAGGCTACGTTATCCAAGCACCATCGCAGTGAACCTGCCGGTCAGACGCGGCGAGAGAAACTGCTACCGGCGTTGAGATGGGATCGATAAAGAACAGTACCCCGGCGATAGAACACTCTGCGGGAGTACATTGAATGCAATAATATATTTGCCTTTTTTCAAACCGTGACGTTTTCTTCAGGTGTAATTTTGAAATTTCGGTACACGTGAGAGTTAGCCAAACATTTCGAGGCGTGCGAGTTTTCCTGTTACTACTGTAACATACGAAGGGAGCATCAGCGCTGGGATGCATGCAACGAGGAGCGAATTGGGTTAAGCCATCTGGCCATACGTGAATGTATCTTACAACACTTGAAATGTGCAGTGTTGAAATAAGCTCTCCAAAACTATTCATCGTTTGTAGCATGAAACGCGTTGAGCTGAGGCGGCTTGACGTGGTGCTGTACCTTACTTGCTAAGCCCTGTACACGCCAAGCACGTGAGCTCACAAATTGGCCTCCAAAGTGGAGAAAAGTGACGGTTTAGGTTATCCCCACGCCTGTCACATGCGTTCTTTGTGTAAGACATTACACAGTGTGACGTTTGCAATTCAACAATACAATTTAATTCGAGACGTCCCGAATTGAGGAGATCTGGGCTACCCACCGCTGGGACGTAGAATAACGGAGGACACCTTAAATTGCGCAAAGCATTACTCTCGCTGTGCCCGTGGTCCCGATGAGACATTTTTAACGCCAATGTCACACACTGTGTAACCGCAGGCTCAGCAAAATATTTAGACGTTTGCAATGAGGGGAATAAAAGTTAACACCGCACCGCGCGATTCGCCTCTAAGACTTACCGATAATTTAAGTAGTTGCTCATAACAGGTTTTTATTTCTCCGCTGTCTAAAATATATGTTTTTATGACTCAGGTGGAGCGTATCAGAATGTTTCTCTGGTAATATTTAATCGCAGAAAGATGAATAGCTTTTATTTGCGGGCGTGTTACGCGGTATTACACTGAAACGTGAAAAGAAAATGTTTTGTTACGTGTAGTTTGGTAAAATAGTACTGATATTTTGGTCATGCCTTTTTAACATAAAGCGATGGTCTCTCGATTAAAAGGACATTCCCAGGATTGGCATCATGCCTACGCTGAATACCGTGTGTATGGTCATGACTTTTCTGTAGACCCAACTGGGGATTTTGGAGGTTTCTGGATTTAGAGTTACAAAGGCGAAGGTAAATTTTATGATTACCACACCGCAGGCCGATCGAGTGCAGAAGGAGCACTGTCCAATTGAAGGGAAAGTTTGTCTTGTCTTCTGATGTGATCATGGAAAGATTGCATGTCTCTCTTCGTTCTTTGAATGCCAATTTGTCTGTCCATTTCTCCAAAGATAGGTGATGAACACCTCATCAGTTTCTTCCGTACATTCATTGTCATCTGAATGCTGGTGGCAGCTGCAACAGCTGATGAAGGCACATAGCTGAACACAGCGCCAGGTTGGGGCGTCGATATAATGGTTTCCGCCTCGCATAGCGTCGGCTGGTCATAGTTTTCGCTTTGCCCCTAGTTCTATGGCATGACTTCTTTCTGTATTCTCCCAGGAACATTGCGGGAATATTTTTATGTACTTATACTGCCATGCCTGGTTAGGGATAATTGCAGAAAGGGCCCCCTACATTGTGAGGCGACCAAATTTACACAAAAACTGCTCACGTCACAGGTCAAATAGCACTAGCCTATGAGAGGAAACAGACGGCAATGAATTTCAATACTTAAATGCTAACACAGTCGAAAGAAATACGTACACAACAATACTGACCGCTTCAATAAGCAGACAAAGAACTCAATTCGTCACTCCAAAGACAATAAATAACATTCTAGCAGGGTTGAAAACTGTCCCATGCCTGACTGTTTTTAATACTGATGGAAAAATTATTCCATTCACTACTTGCTCTAAGAAAGAATGAATATTTCTGGCAGTGAGTCAGGCATTGATATTGAAACAGTTCTGTGAATGCTTTGTCGTGTTGGCCCTTTTTCTGGGAATGAAATGGACCTAGAACTGTCTATGGTCAAGTGATCGGGAACTAATTCGTGCGGAAATTTCTGACGCGAAAGTTTAGCGCGGTTTTTTATTGTTAAAATAACTGTTTTTTTCAAAAGTTCTGTAGAACTGTCTATGTTCAAGTGATTGGGAACTAATTCGTACAGAAATTTCTGACGCGAAAGCTTAGCACGGTTTTTTATTGTTAAAATAACTGCTTTTTTCAAAAGTTCTGTTGGTGAACTCTGTTATTCTGTACTTGTTTTATACAATCTATTCGCTATCATTGAATTACTTCTGGTGAGTTTATTAGGTTCTTTGCGAAGGGAAACCACGCGACATTTGCATATTCTAAGACGGCCTGATAAATGCGTTGTAGGCCAGTAGTTTTGTTTCGTGTGGCGCGAAACCGAGACCTATACAAAGCAAAAACTGTCGTTTTATTGCTGATGATGTGACATTGCTCACATGAAGATCGCATCTAAGATCTTTTAATATAGTAAGGCCTAAGTATTTGTCTTCATTCACCACGGGAAGAGTAGAATTATTTATAACGTAAGTGAAACCAGATACATGCTGTTTGGACGTTATCATCAAGAGAGCCGATTGTTTTGCATCCAGCGTCACTTGCCAGAGAGCACACAATCCAGATATGTGCTCTATGCGTTGTTCAATTTTACCTGATCTTCTGGAGCATTAATTACATCGTGAGGTATACAGTCATCAGTGAATAGCTTTATGATACCATTGATACTAGCAGAGAAATCCATATAGGGACCATTCAGACAAAACGCAGGTTTGGTTTAAACGAAAGATTTCGTGTTTTGTGGTGCCCCGAGCTTTTGTCCGGAAGCAAACGATGCTTTATTCACTGACAAATTATTCACCTTAAATTAAAATCTTGATTCTCCTCCCAAATCGTGTGTTTTTGAAACCTCTGCAGTGGTGTCATATGTGCTGGGGAGCCTTGTTTACCGTTAGTTAACCTAGATGACGTCACCATACCGCGGTGGGCCGTTTCCTGCCCTTGTTTTTTACAGTATTTTACGCCTGGTTTGTTTTTGTTATTGTAGAAACTAATCGTTTCGTGTAACATGGTGTTCGCTCGACAAATATGGTCACGTAACAAATATGGTCACAAACAGCTGTAGGCATCGGTACTTCTATGTTTACGTTTACTTTCGTAACTTCCCCTGTTCACCCCACCGTTAATACTCGTATAAAAGGAATGTTCCCTGCCTGTGGGCTCAAATAGCTCGTTCGCCAAGCTTATATGGCCCTTCTAATTTGCGTTTGCTTTTGCCGGCCTCAGCCAATCGCAGAACTATCACATAAGACACCTTAGATTTTGTTTGCTGGAAATGAGCTAGGGGGTCGCAAGGTCATTCCCTTTTTTCCTAATTATGTAGCTTATTTAGCGAAGTTTACGGTTAAAGTGGTGTCAGTATGATTCTAATGAGGCAATCTTTCGAATGAACCAAACTTGCGTTTTGTCTGCGTGGCCCCTTTAATGAACATCAGGAATAAAATGGGAGCCAAAACACTGCCTTGCGGTACGCCGGATGTTAAATTGGTTATGGTGGAGTTTTCGCAATCGACTTGCAGCACGTACCGCGTTCGATTACTCAGGTAGTCATCGATCCAGTCGGTATGTGGGCCTGTCCCTACCGGTGCGTGTAATTTTTTGCTGCTTCTAATAATGCCTGTCCTCGTGTTGACTGAAAATTAGTCGTCCTTTATTGACTTTTCGCTATTTGAGCATTTTATTGCTCAGTACACCTCAATCGGACATTCAACCTTCTTTTCTGCATGCTGCCGGAAACAAGAACTCTTTTTCTTTATCCCATACTTTACCCCACACGAATCTATTCTTGTGCTGTGATGCGGTGCGAATTGAGCACCTCATTGTATGCCCGATAAAGCATACCGATTTTCTGCTGTGTTTTACTGCTCAAATCGTTATCGGCGTTATGGTGCTGGTTAGTGAGCTGCGCAAGGATGTTTCTGGCACAATTTAGAGATCACGGTAATTCGTTCTGCCGTGAATTCTAGGTTTTATGTTTGGAGCATATTTTGGCTGCATGATCAATACCCGTCACTCATATTTCAAAGTTTGACTCGTGCCACAGATTACCGCTCGATGATACAGACGCGAGCTGCCAGCCCACGCCATCGTATCAGCGGCCATTTTAGCCATTTCAGAGCGCTTGTAGTGTGTATTTTTCGTTTCTATTGGGTCACTTTTTTGCGTTTTTTTTTTCAAATAATCGTGAACCGACCAGACCGAAAGCAAGTTTATTTTGGGAGAAAGTGTTACTCACGGCCCCTTCTGGTCGCGCAAAGGAAGGTGAACGCTCCCAGGGCGATGGTCCCAATGATGCGGTCCCAGAAGGCCAGCGACACCTTGGCAACGTCACCGTGCTTCTCGCCGCGCGTCCAGTCGTACCGGTAGGCCACGCAGGCTGTGCTGAACGCCGCTGCTACCACCCAGGTAACCGCCTGCATCAGCTGGACATATAAACACATGGGAGCTTCCCGAAGGCCACTTGGAAGCTTCTTAATTGATTTTATTTCGTTTCACAATTACAGGCAAAACTAGACAGCCACTTAGCCCCCAACCGACCTGCGTTGATTCCGCAAAACCAAATCTAATGCCCAGAAATAATGCCTAATCTAATGCCCAGAACAAATCTAATGCCCAGAACAAAACGGCAAAGCCTGCTTTCTTACGCCGGGAACAAGGCTGTTGTAAAGTGAAGCCCTCAAGGTCACTGTTTAAAAAAGCTGGCGCAGCTTGCATTAATGCTGCAAGGCTGGAGAAACAGCAGAGCTGGAGGCTCCTCTCCCTTCGTCGGAGACCAGGCTGTTGCATCATCATCAGCAGCAGCACCAGCAGCAGCGCACTAGGTCCAAGCAGGACGAAGGTTTCTCCCATCGACCTTCAACCGCTCATGTCACGCGCCGCTCGAGTTCATTCTTTGCCTCTGAATTTCCTTATTTCGTCCCTCTATCAAGTAATTGGCCTTCGTCTTTTTCTAGACTCATCTCTCGGTGTTCACTCTGTCATCTTGGTAGTCCACAGATTGCCATTTCGCCCATTTAAGTAGGCAGCCCAAGTCCCTTTTCTTTATTTGAACTCTGATAACTTCTACTCTAGTTGGTTCTCACATCCAGGAAGCTCGTTTCCTGTCTATAAGTGTTACTCAGATCATTATTCGTTCCATGGCCTGTTGAGCCGACTTCAGTGTACTTTGAAGTCGTTGAGTAATAGGCCCCAAGTTCCCGCTCCATATGTGACCTCTCTTTTATGGCTGAACTTGCCGCTGAGAGCTCTCCATGACTGGCAGGCCCGGACCATTTCGTCCGCTGGCTTTCATATCTCTCATGAAGTGTACCTACTTGCCACGTGCTAGAATCCGCGGCCAAGTTCAAAGCCAACTCCTGCACTACGAGCCCAAAGGTGATGCTGCGTGCTCGGACTGTGATGATATCTGAACCGGACAGACGCCGTTTCACATAATGCAAGGGACCCACGTTCGATTCCGGTCATGAAAAGCGTTTCTTTATTTCCAATCGGCTGCACCCGTTATCGTTCCCCACAGTTGCTAAACCGTACCCCTCGGGCCTTCAAGGCGGCCCAAGGGTTAGGTTGCCGGTTTTAAGGGGTAAAGGCTGCGGGTCGAATTCTCGGTACCTCCTTAAGCTTCGCGGTTTTTTTGATGCGATGGACGGATAAAGCTCGACATAAACAGCTTTTCTGTTAAAAGTATTGAATACGACTAGGCATCGACGACGACATCATACATCGTCGCGTCCTATCTTTTGGACCCCGTCACTTTGCGCCACAGGGGAACTCTAGACTCCTTATAGCAACAGGGGACGCGTCTTCCTGACCGACGTGTTCTTGTTATTGAGTGCCACGTCGTACATCGCACGTGCGCTGCATCTGATCGGAGGCGAACAGCATCGGTAAGCACTTGAAGAGGCCTATTGGTAAAGTTGCGGGTGCGTTTTTTTCAAAGATCGCGGTGACTCCAACCATGCGCTGTCCTACAGTGCATATGCTCATTTTCATGTGCCGATTCTGTCCTCGGACGCAAATACAACGCCATTGCGGAATTGACCGGTCGGCAGCAGCAACTAATCTGAGCGGCTATGCGCTGTTCCTGCATGACGTGCATCATCGTCATCCAGATGGCCTAAATATTATCATACGCACCAGGCCAGAACGAAAACCATAGTAGGCGATCTTTGCGATTGGTCCATTCGCCAGTCACAAGGCTGGCCAAATAGAACCAGCCACCTATTTTCTCTAAAAGCTGTTGCGTCGTGACACTGTTGGAAACACCCACACGTTAGAGAAACGATTTTCCAATGCCAATGACTCCCGCAGACAGCCGAAGTTGACGCCTCTGTAATTTGGTGAAGCTTCCGGCAGCTAAGCCCATCTCCAGAACATGGCGCCCTGCTTCAACTGCAGCCAGGTGTCAGGACTCTGACACCTGTCTTGGGTGTCAGAGTCCTGATACCTGGCCCGATGTCAGCACTCTGACACCAGGTTCAGGGGCACCCAGGGGCGTCACAGCTGACACTTCAGTAGTGCCATACTCCCAGCAGCTTCCACAGGGGGTATTGGATGTAGCATAGAGGAAGCTAGAACAATTCCATCGCGTTTCTAGGTTCAACCAGTCGCAACAAAAGCTCGTGAATGTTGACTTCGCGTTAGGGGGCTGTGGGTGGACGTTGTTCGGAAATCAAGAGGAAACATGCTGACTTGACATGACTTTCGTTAAGAAGTGCAGAACACCGTTGACAGCCACGAAGGCTGAAAGCGCGTACAAAGCCAGTTGGAATCGTACAGGTGCCGTCATGAGTAATTGGAATAAGGATTTGTGAAGATCACAACATACTTGTCTGACTGGCTTTATGACCGCCATTAGCGGTTTACAGGAAGCTGTTTCTGTCAGAAAGGACTCCTTTAAACGCACAGCAATGCAGACAGCCAATTTCCGGAAGAAGAAATTCCTGTAAATTTACCAGACCGTTTTCCAATTACTTTTAACGGCACCTGCACATACAACAGCCAATGATAAGCGTCTATATTTTTGCAATGAGCGTATTTTGATGATGTCTGGATGTTAATGGCGCAAGGCCAAGCAGGGCAAAGAGCACCAAGAAAGAAAGAGCTTATTCTAATCTACTAGAGCATAATAATATGCGTTCTCTGATTCCGGGCATGTAAGAAGAGCTTTTTGAGGCCTGGTGCATAGGAAAGCCCAAACAGAGCGAATTTAATAAAATGACACTGAAGTTAGTTTGTCGAACATCTGTTTTTGTTCGAAATACATTTATGGCTCAACTAAACCATTCGGGAAACGCAGCTCGAAGAAGTTCAGCAGTGCTGGGTGTTGGGCTAAGTGGTGTAACATATTTTGACATAACATATATTGCCCGCGAAGAGAGACGCAATAAAAACGTACGCTTCGACGCGCGCTGCCTTCACAGAAAGCGTACGTTTTTCTGTGTGCGTCTAAGTATGCAACAGCCCGCGAAATGTCTCTTCAAAAAATATTTGACGAGTTTGACGAAGAAAACGACGGAGACTGAAACGAGCCGTTCATTGGTCACTATTATGTGACCGCAAACAAGGTTAAGAAGTCCTTGGAGGAACGCATCCAGAGGTTCAACAGACCATAGAGAAGAAGCAGGCATGAGGTATGGAGAGTATCGCGCGCATTCAATTTAACCCAAATGGTGTCCTCGTGATCTCTTTATGCAGTAAAAGATTCCCAGTTTACTGCTTATTTACGCCATGACCACCATAAGGGCGAATTGTATACTGAGTCTGGATGAGGACGATAATTTTACAATTTTCTTTCATATGAGCACTTTGATCACGGGCGCACTCTACGTAATAGTTCTCCCAGCAAAGGTGCTTTGTGAGTGGTGAGTTCTACGCCGCCCAATTTTTCCTCCTACATAAGCAGAGCGACGATTCCTGAAGTAGCGAGCCGTGGGAGGTCTCAGAACGTGCGCAACGCATGGTCATATCTCCGCGTTGCGCATGCAGAAGTGAAAGGCACTGGCAATTTGGTTTAGAGAGCTATCTGCGCAGTTTTGCTTACCTTCGACATAGGTTCCTTCTGGTATTTTTGCACGATGAAGTACGTTATGCATCCTCCAAAATGGCAGACAGCGTGATAGGTGGGAAGCATGTAAACATCGGTAGCCATGTTCATATAGTCGCTGGAAAGGAGCAGAAGGAATATAACAGTTGCAACTATGGAGTTGTACTTGCTCCTGAAAGTGCACGGCATATTTCAAACACATCCACTTTATGACGTTCTCCATGATACCTGTTGCTTCCTACCGTTATAGCAAAGGACCTGCCACGGGCGTATCAGTGCAAGGCTCTAGTATTTTTGATGATTTGCTCCTAGCCAAGAAATAAATTCTGGTCTCGGGCCCATAAGGACGCCCTCAAAAGGCTTTCTGCTTCCGCGGACTGAGACACTTATCCGGGTCTCTGGCAAGCGGTTTGGTGTTTCGTCACAATTTGGTGACCTAAAATGCATTTGAAAGGAAGTGTGATGACCAGTTCTTTATATTTGATAGTACATACGTGCACAGGAGGCCACCCGAACTTCACATTGCTGTTTGAGAAGGCCTTCTAGAGTTCAAAGACAAGGAACAGCCGCTAGGAAGTATTCGTACTGCTGTAGTCCTTGTACCGCTAACGCTGGAGTTCGTGTATTTAGAGTATAGAATCCGCAAGACAGTCGCTAGAAATAGAGTGGCCATGGAGGTGGCAGTCGCGCATGAGGCGAATATTTTTGAACAAGTATATCTCAGGCAGTACACACACAAGAGAGGGGAAAGAAGGGCGCCAACAACCGCCCGGTAGCTTGTGGCCTTTTTATTCTTTTCTAACCTTTGATATGCCTCCGAAACATCGAAGGACAGTTGTTATTAGAAAGTAATTATATGATGCTAGTGTCTCCCATTTCAGAAAAGTGTTCCAGACTGACTGTATGTACCACTCGAGGGTTCCCGATGGTGGTCTTTGTGTATTATATTCTGCATTAGTGGCTGCCACAGTTACCGTAATGTCTTGGCAGAACCTCGGGTGCCTGATCCCATGCGGAGCACTAATTTGCAGGCGCTTGTGTGCCGAACTGTCCGTTTACCTCAAAGCGTACTGATTCGTGGAGCTTTTCTTGATCCGCCTTTTGTGACATACAGCGAACATTTAACCATGAAAAAGCAACATAAGACGCAAGGTGCACGGCCTCGCAGGCAGCGTCAGAATACATCTGCCTGCCTGTTGTGACTCCAAAGCTTGGTACAAAGCGCTACGAAGCTCTGTTTTCAACAGTCAAGTGCTGTGTACGAAGTTCCAGCGAATTTGCCTTATACACACAGTCGTAGGCATGCGTACTAGAGCACCTGAGCGTTGTGCTCCGCCGCAGTTGTCAGACTCCTACTGGTGGCGCCTGGGTTCGGGACAGCTTGCTTTCCGCGTATGAGGCTTCATAAATGCTTGCAGCCCTTTCAGTTCGCAGCGACGCAGTCAGTGCCAGAGTCAGGGGCTGACTGTACGTTATACTATAAAAGTTACAAGGGCACAATAAACTAAGTATGAGGCTACCGTAATCGTCGTATGCAGCGCTAGGCAGTGTCACGCTGCTGACACTCTATATGCACGCGTTTCATTATTTGCCCGCACTTTGTCGTGCTTTGCGCGCGAGAGAATTAGTCAGAACGACCCGCCTAAAAAAACATTTTAAACTGCAAAGCTGCATTTTTGCGCCGTATTTGCATTGTTTTACTCCTGCCCAGCGGGTGCGTTACAGGGGCGCATGTGTAGTTCCCGGCAGTTTCAATAAGACACTTAGGCTGTTCCCGGCAGTTTCAATAAGGGCCTTAGGATGAAATAGAAAAAGTCATTTTCGAACTTCAGCGCAGAGGCAGTCTCTCCACTAAGGAGCAGTCCAGTCAGCAACTTGAAACGAGTGATGCGGCAAAACTACAGCGGAGGAAATTTTGGTAAAGGTGCATTTGAAAAAGGCAGCTGTCCCGAGCTGAAGCGCCGCCGGCATGCACTTTCGAAAGGCGGCAAAGCGCACCATTTTTCGGAACTCCATGCAAGCCTTTGCACGGCTGAACCTATGAGAAGCAGCAATGTTTCGCACAATCATGATAATAAATTTGCAGCCTTCCCTTTGAATAAAGACTATTGCAAATGTCACGCAGACACCTCACGCTAAAATCCGTGCGCTCTAAGTATAGTGTTTCTCTTTTGACCACACAACGTAATATCTGTTGTTACGTACCTATCGCAATATCGTTCCTTTTTTCCCCGGTCACCGAAGTAGGCTCCTGCTCAATCCAACACCTCGTTGCTTCAAGAAGGTAGATACTGCCAGCAGTTGTGGCGCGGTGGAATCATCGGCATGACATTCCAATGTATTACAGGGTGCTGTGACATTTCATTACATGAAGAAGTTCCATCGTGTAGCCCATGTAAGTCTGTTTTTCGCTAGTCAGCATATACTCTTGTGCGTTATCATCAATAATTTTTTCATGGTTTCTCGCAAGCTGACATTGAAAGCCTTCATTGAAATATTTGTTCCCATCATCCGTGTTAACATAGCCACCTCTACTTTGTTCTCTTCACTTGTTGAGGGACCCAGATAACTCATTTTTTCCCACAATTTCGTTTTCCAGCGTCGGTTTCTCACTTCTGTTTAGGGATATACTCTACATACGTGGTCAAGCGCACTCCTTTTTCCCTTTCTTTATTATTCAAGCTTCGTAAACATTCCTGAGTGTTTGTTTTACTTAGAGTTGCCCTCGTTTCCGTGACACTCAGCCGATATCACCCTGTTATTGTAATTGCCGTATTTAAAATGCCTTAACGCGGCTCGTACACCGTGTAAGCCCTTCTATGAGCACTGTCTCTGCAGTCACGTTTATAGCCTCTAGTCACTTTTATAGCCTCACGTTCATAGCCTATAGCCACATGCACTTAGTTTATAGCCTCTACATTTATATTTCTAGCATTCAAAGTCAGTTAAAAAGCACAAATACAGAATATTTTCTGCCCTCGGCCATAAATATGTTAATTGAATGTCAAGTACGGGCCTGCAAGTTCAAAGAGTGAGTGTCAGGCATGACAGGTGCAGCTTTCCGCCTCATGGCAGTCCTTTCAGTAGCGGTTACCCTGTAGTTATTCAGCGGAATGCAGTATATTTTGGCGCCTTAAAATATTTTGGGCGATAGCTTGCTTTGTGCGTAGTTTCTAGCTTAGCCCATTGGACGACGGAACTCCAGAGCGATGGATACTATTCCATAAAAATGCATGGGGTGTAAATTTTTACAGTGAATTACACAAAAAATATTCAGAATCCTGGAAAGTATTTAGAGTCCAGCTCCAGTAGTATACTTTCATAGCATCGTTGTTTAGTGGTAGAATACGCATCCCGGGGACTGTGCTCATAAAATGATTTGATGATGGCAACAAGAAAGACAGCCGGCTCACTCCAGTGTGTCGGTGAGTTCAACGATGACGGGGGTGTACTTGGTGCCGCACACCTGCCATGCCGTGAAGGAGCAGCATGCGACCGAAAGCCCCGCCAGGATCACCACGGTGACTCGCTTTCTAATAGGAAAAACAGTCACCGTACGTGATATGACTGAGATGACTGGAACAATGAATTTCTTACGACGCATGACTATATTCCTGTGATATTTTTACTTTATTGCTCTGGAATGCTTGCAGGAGACTCTTGCGAACACAGTTCATTTCGATATCTGACAGTATCTTGTCGGTTTTACTGCCAGTGTGCACCGCTAAGCGATTCGCACTCGGCACAGTCAACACCCCTACAAGCAGCAGGAAACAAAAGCCTTATAGAATACTGATAAAACAAGTGTTAGAGTTTTCGCTCTTTTCTAACAACTTTCCCCACATTTCAGCGCGCCGAAGTTGCCCACACGGGCTGCTATAACGGGTGCCCGAGAAGGGGGAAATGGAACGATATCGACTTATTATTATGCTCGTTATGTTTCTTTTGGGTATCCGTAATGTATTCCAGTGTAGTAAGGCTGAAAAAAGTTTGGCTGAGTAGTACGATTTCCCTAATTCCATGTTCCAGCGCAGCGGGAACTGCAGGGTCTTCTCGGCGAGGGCGCATAGCTGCTGCGTCGGCTGCGCTAACCCTCTGCTCGGGCTGCACTTCCTTCGTCTCAGGAAGTAACCCAGTAATCAGCAAACGCACGATGGCGCACGCTACTCTGGCGTTTTACCGGAACGTTTTACCGCCGCGGAACGTCTCTCACGGCTTCGGCATACTGCCCTCCCCCTCACACTTTTTTCCATACTTCCCTCCGTTTTTTTGCGCGCTCTATCTTCGGTGTCCTTTTTGTTCTCCCGTTTACAACGAGGCCTACAGCGAGGCACGACAAGAAACCAAAAGACGGGCGCATAAGAGCTACGCTCTAAAGTAACAGATGGTTCCGCTGCACCAACTACAGAATAACGCGCGGAACCTGTGGATCCCTTCGAGCTGCGCGCTCGGAACGCTAGTGCAGCGTTTTCCAATGATTTATGACCTTATTCAGCAGTTACTTTTTCACGCACCAACCTCAAACCATGTCTGCTTTGTGAACAGCCGCGATCACTTGGCCCCATCTTCGCAGCGGTATCTTCCAAAAAATGTCGCTTGCGCTCTGCACCAGAAGCACGGGCGAAGTTTGAGTATTGACGAGGGGCACGCATACGTTATTGTTCCCGCTGAGTTCCCTTGAACGTCGACTGAGGATTTGCTTGAAATAGCCATCGGGTTGGACGATTATAGGTAGGTCGCTATTCATCGCACATTTTTTTTCTGGGATGGAGTTCACATAGCGCGGCCTACCCATGTGAAAATGCCATTACAACTAGCACAAGACGTCAAGTCAGATGTTTTGTACCAACCATGTGAACTTTATACCACATCATGTCACATTATCTAGTGGCCGTGGTTCATTGTTTATAAGGAATGTCCAGATTTTAAGTTAAAACTGATTACGCTAATTTCACTGCACATTGTATGAAACCCACTTTCTTATAATTTCAAAACTTTCTGTCTTATATCACCCGCCCCGCTGGCGGAGTGGCTAAGGCGTTTTGCTGCGGACCCCAAGGACGTCGTTCGATCCTGGCCGGCCGCTTTTGTGATGGAGGCGAAAAGTGACATCGCCTTTGTGTCGAGATTTCTGCGCACGTAATGGTCCCCAGGTTGTAAAAATAAATGTGGAGCCCGCCACTATGCGCGCATCGTAGAACCGGTGTAGCTTCGGCGCGTTAAACCCAACAATCAATCAATCAATCAATCAATCAATCAATCAATCAATCAATCAATCAATCAATCAATCAATCAATCAATCAATCAATCAATCAATCAATCAATCAATCAATCAATCAATCAATCAATCCATTGATCCGTATATCGATCAATCAATGAATCAATCAATCTATTGCAATGTTCATTTATGAAACGTGTCAAACAGCACCCCATTTCCCTTTTCTATCCGTCGATGCACTATTAGAACTCTGGCATTTTCGAAATTGGTGAAGATTTTCTCTTGTACATTCCATGAAATTGAAATGAACGTTTGCTGATCTTTTCCTTGGCCCAAATATTGTTTCGTAATATACAGTTCTCACTCGCTGACTCGAAGTCGTAAAATCCGTTGAACATTTCCAGATGAGCGGAATTTTAGCTTAGCGAAATGCCGGAAAGTTGTGGCCACGTCAAAAAAATAAGAGGTTAGTCTGGTAGCAAAAGCTCCTCTGCACAAGGGAGCCTTCATAATTAAGCCAAAAACTTTCGCAGGAAAAACGAATATTTATTATTCCAGAAGACAGAACTGCGTGATGCTCGCCTATTTCGCGTTCGCATGTGGTCCCAGAAAAGAGTTCTTGAGCTGCTCAGTGCAACGCATCAATAGTTGGTCGCCATGGCTACATACTACCTTTTTGCGAAACAGACGCACAATCTTTGTTTGTTTCTGTCTTTGTAGGTACTTCTCGAGGCTCGTCTTCGTCCTCATGATCAGCTGCATTGTCCACAGCTGTCTCAACTATGTAGTCCGGGCAGCATTTCGGTAACGGGAACATAGGCCTCGTACAGCGTAAATTTGCAGTTTACGACGGCGTTCGGCGCGAAGTGGGACCTAAGCGTTAGAACGGAGACCTAGTGCGGTGTCTGTAGCGGACATTGCCTGTGCGTCCTCTCTGTCAACATTTCGAGATATCTCTGGTCCTCAAAAAAACTTTAGAGATAAAGTAGGCCAAATACATGGCTCCCATGGGAGATGAATTCACGGCGAAAAACGTTTCGAGTGTACCTATAAGTCAAGATATCCGAGTTGGAGTTAAGGAGGTATCACTGTATTTTTACCACGTAAGCCATGAATTTGCCTCATGCTATTTAACTTGTGTAACCATGGTCATTACCCTGAAATTATTCCGTTGCTTTACGCAAGTATTGTGGCTCCTTATGGAAGGATTTATTAATCTTTTTTAGCTATTATGCCACCTTATGTCTTGAATTTGGCGTAACTATAAATTAAAAATTAAAAATAAATTAGCGTATCGTCATCTCTCCGGACCAGAGGGGGATCCACCACTTTCAGCGCATTCCGAGCAAAAGCACACAAACACTGCTGCTAAGAAGGACCCTCGGATATCCAACGCATGAAATTATGTTCGCCCCCACATATACATTCAATCTCACTAGGAGTATTTTGGAACTGTTCAGGATCATTATACACGAACCATCACTAGCAAGCTCTAATAAAATGCAATAAAAATCACTATGCTTAATAATAATCCGAAAAGGCACTACCCGTCACTAACAGCACTTTTCTTACTACCAAAGACACAAAGTGGAAACTAACAACAACTATGATATCATTTCCTGAGATCGATATTCCAATAAGGAAAAGATTAACCCACGACCAACACGCTGTTTAACAAAAAAAGTGCGTTTCAAAAGATGTATGTTAGTTTAGTGTTCGAGAGGAGCTTCGCAAGTGAAAGTATTTGTCGGTTGAAGCTTTTGACACTACAAATGCCGGGTACTTGAAGCGTGCGGGGTTTAAAAATATTCACCTTGCACGTTACCTTGGTTTGGTTGATTAATTTATTCCGTAGCCCACATTACGTTCCTCATTTGTTCGGAGCAAAAGTCGGTTGTTGTAATTGCATACAAATGCCATTAACTCCACTTTAATTTGTTTGTTAAATTGTCCAAGTTGTCTTGTTTTTACAGCGAAGCTGTTTAGGGCTAGGGCACACCACCTGCATGTCAGCGCCCAGAAAACCCTCCGAAGCATAGAGTGGGCATGCGCGAAAAAAAGACTATAGTACGAGGGGCCCCAAGCCACAAAGGGAAATGCAACGTCGAGGTCTCTCGCGGAGAAACGTAGCATGGTCATGGCCACGTGTTAGTGGCGTAGTTGGCCAACCACAAAGTGAAAGAGCAGCAGATGGCGGGTTAGTACAAGGAATGACGCGGCGAGCAGCGGCGAGAATGTGACCGTCGCCGCCATGTTGCCGAACCTGGCGGTGATGGAGCGATTGAGTGAGCGAGCGCCCGAACCGGCGATTCTAATCATCGGTGTTTTGCCGATCCGGCAGCGTGGGTGAAAGTGCGGCGTGTGACGGCCTGTGGAAGATACGGCGACAAAATTGCGTACAGAAAGAAACCGAAAATGGGAAGTAAACGTATCCGTACTGCCGTACTGTTGTGTCTCAAATACAGCTTCGCTGGTCAGCCACATTCACATAGTGGAATGGCCGATGAATTTCTTTTCTGGTTCATTTAATGCTTCGCGGCTCTTTCCCTAGGGGATCTGCCGTAGCTTGATGTTTATTTTTCTGTTGCTATTCTCCCGTTCTTAATGTCCTGTAACCCCAACCCTACCATGTACCAGTGGGTAGCTCAATAAATGAAATGAAATTCTTACTAAATTAAACACGGTGCAGATCCTGGTAGCTTTCTGATTTAGTTTTCGGATTTAACTTTGTCTGGTTTAACGTATCTGATTTAATTACAATTAATGTGTTTCACTTAGGCGTCATGCGGTACAACCCTCAGATGAATCGAGAAAAGTGTTATACGGATAATTGATAACGCGCCGAGGAATAAGCCGCAAGCTCATTTGTATTGCCTCTTGATGTACTTCAGGACCACTGTTTAGCCTAATTATTCTCCAAGTACTGGCCACATATCATCCCTCCGACTTTTCAGGGCTAGCTAATCGTAAACGACTTATTGTGAACGTAACAATCTCCACCGGCGGGAAGTATACATTTAATATGGTCAGCAAATTTTGCCTTTTGTGTGAATAAAAGCATTGATTAACTACGAAATTGCATCAAAATATTACGAAATATTCTGCCACCTCCAAAACTTCACTTCGAAAATTAAATAATTAAAAGAACGACTGACAAATACTAGGTATGAGTTCCTAAAAAAACACCCTAACCAGTCGAACATAGTGCACATTATTCCTACTTTTATGTGCCCAGGTCTTGTTGTTGTAAAGAATTAAAAAAATAATTTCAATGACCGAACCCCAGCCGTATAGGCTATAGAGCAAGTTTCCTTATTAACATGTTTGCCCATTGTAAAATACGCGAATTAGTGCGATATCATTACAAATTTTGCTATATTTAGCATAAAATGAGTGTGATCCGAGCAATTAGCGTTGCTCCGGCGCTAACACGAACTCTATGGATGCAATAAAAGCATACTGTGGGCATATGTAGTTTTTGTTCTGAACTGATATCAAATATGGTCGTGCCATTTTATCTTCGTGGTCATCCTTCGTTTTCATGAAATTCCAGGCCGATCAACTTGATTTCTAGTGTGGATAAGTCACTGACAAAAGTTTTAATTGGTCGGTTGAGTGGTATGCTAGACTTCAAGCCACCAAGCTAAGAGAGAAGCTATAGGAGGGGTTCTTTACCAATGCATCATATGCCTGCACCAAGTCAGCTAACCAACAAATAGGCGGAGCATCATGACCCTGTATAGGCGCCACTTATTGATAACGAAAACGCATGTGGTTCAGTGACAACCACATGGGTGTTTGAGTCACGATTCAGAAATCGTGGAATTCTACTTTGAATTCTTCAACGGTATTTGTGAAGGTGGCATGCATATGATTCTCCAACGTAAGAGGACTAAAACTTTGGTTATTAGTGTGGGTGTCAGTCAAGGAGACCCAATATCAACGCGTCTATTTGTTGTCTGTCTTGAGGTGTATTTATAAGTCTTATAGGGAAGGATTGATTGGGAATATGCACCAATAAAAAATATTTGTATCATTTGAGGTTTAGAGATGGCATTGTCGAAGTAGGTCCTTCCCACAGGAATTTGCGGAAAATGCTGTGAATACTGCCTGCAAAATACTTTTCTGCAAGGTTTAAAGGTGTTGTGCCACCAAATTTTAACTCTGTAAAAAGCCTGCTGTAGGCTTCCTCTGCATGCAACGACCCTCAACACGAAGTGCTGGGTACAGCAAGCGCTTAATATATATTTTAATTCGCTTCTAAAAATTACCTAAATGCTCTTCTGGAAATCGGGACCCGTCGCTAGCGCCACTAACCATGACGTCAGTGAATTGCCAGCACAGCAAAGTTTGTGACGTCATACAACGTTAGCGACTCGAGCGACGTCAACGTGAACTCCAGTTACCACAGTTTGGTCGCTTGGTCGTATCGACACACTATGCCGATACGAAGGCGACGACGACGCGACGCCGACGAGTCGCCAAAACCTCGCCCAACTGCCGAATTGCCAGACCGCGTTGTCACACTACGCCGACGGCGACACAAACACGTCGGCCGATGGAAAGTCGCCGTAGTGTGACTGACTCGCCGACCGAAGACGCCAACAGAACCGGTCGCCTGACTGGTCGCACGACGCGTCGTCAATCGACCGAGAAGCGAAAACTGCGCCCCGACAACATTCGTGCCGCAATGAACGCGGCTCTATTTTGTTAGTTTCTGGAGGGTAATAAACTCAGTAAGTTCTATGAAGTCCATACAACTCAACACTAGCGCTAATGCGATCCGTATTTTGGCGTTCGACGCTTCGGCCGTGCTCACGGAGAGCCGTGCTCTTCGGCGACGCCGCTACCCCGGAATGCGTGTGCGATCGGCTCGCCTGTAGAAAATATAAGGTCAGTTTCGTGCAGAAGAACAGTTACGTAGGGTAATTTGGGTAATAAGAGATCAGTATCGGCAAAGGTTTTTAACGTAAAACGTAAAACCAAAGTACGGCAAGCACTATCCCGGCAACGGTCTAATTAGTGTCGCATGATGGCGGCGATGGGAGCAGTCTGCCTTGATATTTACCTAACCGGCCAAACCGCTTCCGCTCACTGACTAGCCAGAGTCACTATGAATAATTAACAGTGACTCTGGCTAGTCAGTGAGCGGAAGCGGTTTGGCCGGTTAGGTAAAATCAAGGCAGACTGCTCCCATCCAGTACGGTAATCGTCGCTGGTGTGGTTCCGCAACAGCCATCGGATCAGTCTGTCTTGATTTCACCCAACTGGACAAACAGCTGCCGCTCACTGACTAGCCAGAGTCACTGTTAATTATTCATAGTGACTCTGGCTAGTCAGTGAGCGGAAGCGGTTCGGCCGGTTAGGTAAAATCAACTCTGACTGCTCCCATCGCCGCCATCATGCGACACTAATTAGGCCTTTGCCCTCGATCCCTTCAGTGCAAAATCGCAGTCGCAGCCGGGCACACTTATTTTTGCGAGCGCTTTCGCGGAAGAGCAGAGTTGATGGCGATAAGCTGTCGCGGGGGCTTCGCGGAATCTTGCTGCGCAAGCGCTATTTAAGAAATTTGAGTTTACAAGCCAGGAATTCTGTGAACTAGCTAGTAAACACCGACGTACGACTGCAAGGATGGGCCTCCATCTAGTACACCGGCTATATCGCGGTGAGAAAATGTTGTTTCGCTGGCTCAGTGGTCTCGCGCGTTCCGCCCGCACGGTCAACATTGCGGGTTCGATTCGCGGCGGGGGCAGCTTTTTTTTTTCTTTTTTGAGCGTTTTTTTTTAGCATTTTCATGGTATGCATATCCGTGGTTTTCATTTGTCTGCATCCGAGGATGCAGACAAAGAATCCGCGTCGGAGCTGTCGCGGCTTGACGTGACGAGTCGGTGTGTTTACTTCCGTGGTGAAGCACGTATGTGGGAGAGCAGACGCCGCAGTTAAGTCGCAACGTACCGCAGCGCCGCCGTGGCAGAGTCTCCTCGCAACACTGTGACGTCAGTGCTTGAATCGGCGCCCAGAAACCGAAACCGAATCCTGTTCACATGAATCGTGCGATAATAAATTTTTTACTCAGAATATGTGCATGTGAGAGCATGTATCATGCTTTCTAACGAATTATAAAACGTTTGCAACAAAGAATGCACAAGCAACAAATTTGGTGGCACAACACCTTTAACAGAAATACTGCGACATCAAATACAGTGTTAAACGGACGTGCGGCGAGACACAGTTTCAAGATTGATTGTCGATTGAAGATGCCTTCGGAAAATTGTCGGTAGGCATCTAGATCACGACAGAGATATCATTCCGAACCTTAATAAGGTCTGGGCTGATTTCGGTAAGCATTCCAAAACTTTCGGCAGTGATCTGCTTTTGTCGCTAGAGTGACGGTGATAAATCCAGTGTGTAGATCAAGTGACGGCATATGGGTGTAAACATGGGGTATCACTAGACATTTAGAAAACCAACTTTGATGGGCCGAACGAGTCATGAGATGGGAAAAGACGGTAAGCGTAGAATTAAGCAATAAGAAAACGGCAGACTTACTATATTGAGGTATAAAGTCGAGTGGAAGAAATTCGAGTTCAGGTTAAGCGAAGGAAATTGGGTTTGGCAGGTGAGTAATGGGGAGGAGGAGCAACACATGTACAATTCCTTTATCGGAATGTTTGCCAAGGGGTGGGATACGAAACAAGGGATGAAAAATTACAAGACGGAGGGATGAACGAAGAAAATTCGATGGAAAAGAACTGACTCAGCAAACTCGCTATATGTGCGGCCGAAAATGTTTGGGAGAGGTCTTTGTCCTGCAGTGCACATAAAAAGTCTGATGATGATGCACATGAATGGTGGGCTCCCATTCAACTTCCTCTTCAACTTTCGCTTTTTCATTAGGTGCCAGCTGTGATCTGACACAGCTACATGCTTTCTCGTATTCCTCATAAGATTGCTCAAGATGCGCTAACACGGCTAGGTGGTGTAAAAACACTATGTGTAATATGAATGTCCCAAACCAAGTTTAAATTTGGCAGCTAGCCTGAGGTCATTTTTTAAAGTCCCTTGTCTGGAGTGTACCTTACTTATGGCTACTCACGACACTTTTATTTGTGGTGCTGCGGCCGACTACAATTTGACGCTGCAAGTCACATTTTATTTCCTCCAAACGGCGCATCACATCTGAAACCAATAAGAATTGAAGTGTGTTGATACATTGATGTGCGGATTCTATTCTCGCAGTATCCAGTACTTATTCACAGCCTCGTAGGTTATTCTATATAATGCTTAAGAAAGACTAGCCTCGACCATTAACCTCGCTTGCAGCACAACCAAACCAGAGCCAGACGTATACTTACTCCTAGTCGTATCAGTTGTAGTACCTCTAATACTCGTACCACGTAATATTCCATCAATATACATTATCAGGTATTCCGTTGGTAATCTGTTGTTCAAATCTGTCACTACAACGCTTTTCTTTCCATCATTATTTCTGGATTTTCTATGTCACTGGCTCTCTTAGGCAAAGCACTGTAGTCTAATGGCTACCTGTACCCCATCATTTTCTTTTCCTAATAATAACCTTCGCGACTACGTCGGTTCACATGTAAGACGTTTGGCGATGAGTGGATAATTTATCAGAAAATTTGCACCCTTTTTGGTGTTTTGGCAGTTAAGTGTGATCGTAAACCATATGTATTGGTGTAATCGTTGTTTAATGTTCGCTCGCCTAACAATTCGGCTCGACATTTCACGGTTGCGCTGCTTTAAAAAAATTTCAACGAAATTGCCAACCAATCCTTTTTCAGCCCTACACAGTACCTGTCTTCCTTCTTAGTAGCAGTACCAGGTAGCAATACTAATCATTATTCTGGCTGACTGGTTCGGGCGACCAGTTGGGCCTGGAACAGCCTTCCTTCCTCCAGCGTCTCTACATTCGAACTTTAGCGATTCCCGCCTGGTCTCGACAATGGCAATTATTGACCTCCTCATTGTTTCTAGTGTATCATACTCATTTTTAATACTCCATTTTCAGTGTAACCCTTGAGCTACCCTCAGAGTACACGAATGAAATGAAATAAAAGAAGTTTGCTCGTCACACGTCTGCTTCTTCAATACAACATCCGTGCTCCTTTAAAACTTTTTTTTTACTCGCCAAGCTTAACAACTGCCACGGCACACAATAAGTCAATTTTTTTGACATACAGGTATATAGCAATAACTTATAGTTCAATATAAAAGTTCATGCAACCTAAATTTATCACGGCAGCCTACGTATGCAATGTTCTGCAAATTATCGCAATTGCGTTTGTAATTTATGTTTGAAAATTACAGTAACCAGTGCCTTATTTAAGTATAACAATTGTTTTTTTATGTTTTTATGATTAGTACTGGATGTGTATATTCACGGTAACCGACTTTAGTGATTCGTGTGCTGTCTGTATTTACTATGAATTTTGTTATGTGCAATACAGTGAGCGAACCTGAATGCCTCTTACGCCATGTTTAGAAGGACGTGTTGTTGGGAGAGGTGGTACATATTATCAAAAGGTGTGAACTGCACTAAGGAAGACGCCAAACAGAGACAGGTACACTACGACCGGTCAGTCTTTGCGCCTGTCCGTGTGTACATCTCCCTGTGTAGCGTCTTCCTCAGCGCAGTTTACACCTTTTTGCTACAACGTGTTGTTTATGTAGCATTGGTACACCCACTGGTTTCTTGTGTAATGCAGGCATTTTTGATTTACGTGCCCAACAATGTTCTCCTGTCACTTTTATTTCTGATCCAGCAGGCGTTGTTTCGTGCGAATATCCGGTCTGTCGTCTCCTCAAGGTGCTCGCACGTTTTCACTGATACTGCTCTTTATATTCACTGGTATCAGACTTATTCAACGCGAAAAGGGCAATTTTCCACCCCCTTGATGTGAAATCTGGTTGTGTTCATTTTTTTGTTTGTTACTCCACTAATTGCATGAAAGCTTACATCGCGGACTGTGGATATGCCTACATGGTCCGTCTGTATAAAAGCTTTATGAAGTCTACTCTTACAAGAGAGCACTTCTGAGTTTTTATCAAGGGTACTGGTAACCACTATCAGGCCGTGTGTTCATTCATTACCAGCCTGCTTTGCTAACCAGAATGTTCTCCAGATACAAAACTGGTACGATCAGTACAACTGAAACCAAGTGGTTACCTAAATCCTAATTGGTGAACAATTAGGGCCACAAGGAAGAGCTGGTAGTCAGCAGAGATGAACCACAGGTGACCGCCAACACCCTGCACAGAAAACGCACGAACTCTTAGAAACGAGCATGAATAAAACGAAACACATTCTCTTTTTGTGCCATTACATGTTTGCAGGTAAAGCGTAGTAATTATTTGAAAAGTGTGTCTTAAGAACAAACGGTTTTTACGACGCCTAAGTACTGGAATAAAGTTGTTCTGCTTCGTCCATTGCTTTCGAACTTACGTTCCTGCCAAAATAAGGGGTTCGATTAAAATTATATGATTCTGGTCCAGACCTTTATTTCCTGAATGCCGCTAGTCCACTAGGAGAAGGGGTGACGTCATAATTGAAACTAAAAAGAGTTCTGCGGAAGCGTAGAGCAACCATCCCTACGTACGTATCAATCAATGCTTCAAAATCCAGTCAAATATCCAATGTTTTCTATGGTCGTTGTCAGCAGCAGAATTACTATTTGGTGGGAAGTGCCACGAGGGCGTTGACGGTTGAATTATAAATATCTTTTATTAGTAGAGCTCGCGCTTGGCATCACATTCCGTCCGACGTATTGCGTACAACACACCCCAAATGAACAAAACTTTAAACCTTAGACAGAAACACTAATGTTACTTCAATTTAATATAGTGGACATTTATTGTCTTTTGACTAAATTTCACACAGCATGTTTCCCCCGTAGCGATGGCTTGAGCCGGGGTTACGCCATTCTGAAAATTGTGAAGAGTAGTAAATAACCTCGATATCTAACAATGACACCGACCATGGATGTAAATTAGCCACTAAGATGTTGCGTCGCTCAGCCGAATGGCACTGATTTTTTGCCGGCCACGGATGCTCTCTTTCTGATAGAGGAGCTGCACGAAAGTACTTCTGTGAAAGATATTTCGAGCTACGTCATCTAGGTAGTCCGTACTATCCCGTAGCAGTTTTTCACGGGTCACTGAGAGGCCAAGTGTTTTTCTGCGCGGAACACACTGACTGAATTCCAGAACGAAATTACGACTATCCCGAAATCCTTAACTGGAGCTTCCTACTTAACAGAAGCAGGCTTGTATTAATGTCTCTTCCTTTCCACGGGATGAAAGAGCAACCTACGGACGATTCCATTCTTTGAATAAGACGATGCTTAGGGTTACCTGTTAGAGACAAGAGCTTCAGCATTTGACATTGTCGGTGTAGCATTGAAGAAACTTGCACTAATTGAAAGTGGCGATTGCTGCTGGCATTACAATGTTTGATAACGCAGGAAAACGTTTATCTTACCTTGGAATCATCAGAAAAATACTTCACTTTTACACAAAATTAAACCCGATGCCCGGGAGTTCATCGGCACAACACATGGGCAGTTACAAGCACGGGCACTATTCAGTACGTACGGTCGCAGGTTTATGCAGAGAGTTGGCGGTAACATACGCGTGTGTGCAAGAGAATTGATGAGAAATAGGATGGTGTATTGTACCCACAGAAGTCAACATTAAAATGCGTCGACGCCGCCTGCCGCAGTGTAAGTGAAGTCATGACGCAGTATAAAACGGGCTTGTAGCGGCGGCTTAGGGCATGCAGAGTTTTCCTTGCAAAAATACACTTCTTTTCCCGCAAAGACCACAGAAGGATAGAAATTGGTTGCAAAGCAATGATGGATATGTCTGTTCTCAACTCACTTTATGCTTTTTTTTTCGTGAGCGCTTCTGACAATGTAACGCGTCAGGCTTGTGCCGAACTAGCATTTTGCTGATCATCATGTAGGGGCTTTGCCACAATTAGAGTTTACAGCTACAGGGGTGTATAATTGTCATCAGGGAAATGGAGGTAAAAAATAGTACATTTATTGTGCAAACACTTCGTCCTTAAACGTCTGGTTGTGGCGGTGGCCAGAATAAAAGGGAAAACCAAATCCCTATGTTTTGGCGTCAAGAGTTGTAGGCTCATCTATACGCTCGGTATCCATGTTGAATGTTATGAAATTTCTGCGAGAAATCTAGTGCACCAAAAGGGCTCAGAAGTGCCGAAGGATACATCCCCTGTTCTTCAGCTGCCAAGGTGCAAATAACAGCAACAGCGCGCCAACATGTCATCGCCAGCGCGGAAAGTTTCAGCAATTCCTCTTCATGAGTCGGTTTCATACATAAATTTTGGAAGTAGTGAGGCCTCTGTGGACGCTAATACAAGACGCAGTAAACTACAGCACCAGCACACACTCAGCCACAGGCAGGATGTTGTTGGGCAAGTTGGTGCCACATCTTTCAAGTCGCGTCCTGTCCCGTTCGCGTTAGTCCTGTCTTTTACGCGGAGTTTTTCAACTCAGTCACCCACAGCGGTGATGTAGTGGCCACCGCATTCTGCTGATGCACACAAGGACTCGCTTCCCGGCAGTTGAGGCTGTTTCTTACACTGGCCGAGACAATAAAGCTCATGCTAACGATATTCACCGCATGGTGCACAGACCGAGGTGTTTTGAAATTTTCATGAGCCTCCGTCATGCTCCACAGCACAGGCGAGGGTAATTCGAATGCATTAAAACACTTGTAACTAAGTTGGGCCCGTGCAAAGGGAAGAAGAGGGATGCATAGAAATTCACCCCAAATATTTATACTTGCTCGGATTTAGACATAGCTCAGTGGGAGAATCTGTCTCTCCAGTATCGCTGTGTGTACGCGGACATCGTCAGGCGGCCGGTACATAAGGGTTTGGCCGCCGGATGGTTCAGAAGCATGTAGTAAAGAGCTGCCTGCCAGCTACGCACTCAATTCAAAAATATTCTTATAGGCGTGATCTTAACAGAAACGGTGAGTAAATGTAAACAACCTTACCGTATTGGTTCTGCATGCCACCACAGGGATGATTTCAGTGAAAATACAGATACCGTGACCACATTAGCTGCTTATAGAAGTTTTTTTATCTACCTAGAGGTTAGCAGCGGCTCCGACCAAACTTTGGTTGAAGAGCTTGAAACTCCCATTGAACTGATACACATGTGAGAATTGTTTATTTTAGTGCTTTCTGCCCTCGGGGTAGACCGAACCAAGCAGAAAATACGCGTATATATGCCTATCGATCTTTTATAAAATAACTTAAATCTTAATAACATGGTGAGGCTAGACGGGATAGGTCGCGAGGAACAAAACTATGTATACCCCCTCAGAACCATTTCAGAGTCGCCTGCTTAGATTATCTACAAGCGTTTTTCACTTAGGTAGGGACAGAAACAGCCAAAGTGGGGTGACTAGCGGGTTATCCGCAGTATTTTTGGTGTACCCCCGCCTCGCCACTGATGAAAAACGTTTTACCTGCCTCCACGCCTTCAACTTCTTTATCGTGCGCCCCTTCGGCAATTCTGCGTTGTTGACAGTCACAAAAGATCGCGAGAACGGCCCTTGACGTGTTGCCAGTATGCTTGCGGCCTGAATTTCCAATGAGATGAAAGATCCGCCCAGACAGAAGATCCAATCGAGCCTAAATATCCACCGAAGTAAAAGGTCCCCGAGAAGAAATGTCCAACAATGAGGAAGGTCCACCCATGTATTTGAGAAACGTTCTGCTCATTAGCATCTCACTTCCCGCATTGCGCATACTCGCATCGATCAATCCCCTCCCCGAGCTGTACATCGTCTGGACCCCTGGCCACTCGTCCCTCGAGGGAAATGAGGCGGCTCACGCCGCTGCCCGCGCCCTTCCACACCGGGCATTTCCCTCAGGAACAGAACCCACGGTCCAGCCTCCTCCACCTCCCGCTGTTCCATCACGCTACGACGACATCCTGCACCATTATCGCAACCTTCGCCTCACTTTGCCTCAACCTCACCCTCAACTAACCAAGGAGGAAGCAGTCATCTGACGTCGATTACAAACACCTATTACAACGCACCCATTCTCACGCTATCTCCCCTACCCAATACACTCTCACCTGTCCATTCTGCCCCTCTCTTAATACTACCTACCACATGGTGTGGGCCTGTCAAAACACCCCATCGCTTACCCCCAATCCAAGACCTCTCCCAGAGCAGTGGGAGGGCCTGCTGACCAGCTCCCGTCACGCTGACCAGATCTTTCTGGTCACCCGTGACAGGGCTGCAGCCAAGGTCCAAGGGTACCTGGACTGAGGCGAACCCACCCAAGCGAGTGACGGCTCAACCGCCACCGTTTGCTCTATTAAATGTTTCTTCTCTCTCTCTCTCTCTCTCTCTCTCTCTATATATATATATATATATATATATATATATATATATATATATATATATATATATATATATATATATATATATATATATATATATATATATATATATATATATATATATATATCTGCTTATTAGAATAAAGCGGACAGCAATGAGTTTGACTCAGTTGTGGCAAACTTTAGTACACAAACATAAATGAGCGTTTTGAATATTCCGTAATTCGTTTCCACGCAGGATTCAGTTCTGCGTCAATGTAAGCTGTTGCACATTACCATTTTGTAACGCGAGGCCCTGCTCAATTTCGGCAACATCGTTTCTCACTAAAACAAAGCCCCGAAATCTGTCAGGGACTAATTCCTTCGGCACCGGACACACAATATGGTCGTGACATAAATACTTCTAAAGATTGTTGTCGGATAATCCCAGTATTAAAATATTTACCCGGTGGAAAGAAACACAAACTTTTTGCTCATGTCATTTTCCTCGGAAACAACGCATGGTCTATCGTAGAGTTTGCCGATGCACTACAAAAACTTACTTCAAATGGTTGCTTGATGGGAATAAATCTGCATACAAAGCAGCTCAACAGCTAGCACCAACTAGATGTTGCATGAATTCTCCATTTTGATAACCCAGTGTCATCCCTGGCCTCGTGACAATATTTAGATCCGCGCAGCATCGGAAACCAGCTCTGTTACTCTGTCGCTCCGTCGTTTCTAGTAAAGCCGTCCGCCGCTGAGTAGTCGTAGTCTACTCCAAGGGCGGAAGGCAGCAAGTGATTAGACAAACATCTCCAAAGCGTGAAATTTGGTCACAGTGGGAATTTTGAGTAAAAGATACAATAAGGCTTTACAATCAGCCGTAAGCGGAGATGAGGACTACGGATTAATTTATGTCACCCATTGATACTGAACTCCCATTGAACTTGTCATTGAACTAGATGCATGAATGCTTCTGAGGTGTTTTTTTTTCTTTCGAAATGAGCCAAATCCAGAAACCGAAGCTAAGTCAGATAAAACTGCGGTGACAAGAAAACTCGGAAACTTTCGTTTAAAAAAAGGGGTGTCAAGAAAATACGTCAGATAACGCCCTGCTCCGTGTAATCAGATCGTAGTTCGTATCGAAAATGTGCCAGGCACTGCTATTTCATGAATCAAAATGAGCCGAATCTATTTGCCCAATGGGAGCTTGCTTTTGGCTCGACTGTTTAGGCTGTTTCGTGGTTGTTCTCAGAAGTTTTTTTTCGTGCTTTTCGGAGCCGCTTGGCCATGAATTCAAATGGCAATTAGGAAATCGCCGAAAGATCTGTCCTGGGATGTCAACGACGAAGTGAACGGGAGGAGGAGTGAACGAAATGAAAGGGAGAGATATGAAGCAATGATTTCATCTCGTACCCTACCCGTTCATACGGAGTAACCGATTATATTTATTTTTTACTCTCACATTTGTCATTTCAGTATTTAACTAAATAGCCACCGCTGACAAGCCCTTCCAAATCTCCCCCATCCCTATGAGGGCACGTGGGCCCCTATGAGGGCCCCCTATGAGGACACGAACTACTTCATTAACGTGGAGACAATATGAGCACCCTTCTTGTGAAGCTTTTTGGAAATACATGGCAAGGTATTGACGAGCTTGCTTTTAGCCGTACACAAGAAAATTATGCTAGCGAAGAAATCGAAACTGATAATTCTGCCAAGAGGACTCACCTGCTCTCCATGTATAGTTGAACTGTTCTTGAAGCCCGGTTGCATGTTTACTGCCTTTTCCGCCAAAACTCAATCGCACCAGAGTATATTTAAATAAAGTTTTTATCAGAATACCGCATAAACTTGAGTGTTTCAATTCATCATCATCATCATCATCATCATCATCATCATCATCATTATTACCAGCCTATCTACGCCCACTGCAGGGCAAAGGCCTCTCCGATTAATCTCCAATTACCCCGGTCCTGTGCTAACTGCGGCATATTTATCCCCGTAAACTTCTTGAGCTCATCTGCCCATCTAGCTTACTGCCGCCCCCTAAATTCAATATGAACCAAATCCAGACTTCGTACCCCGATATTGCTCAAACTTAGCTAAGAATTTTTAATTACTTGTGGGCATAAACTGCCCCTAGCTGACATGTGAAATATATCATATAATAGCTGTGACAGCGTTGCATATAGGTCCGGTAACAAACTCCTGTTCGTTTCTCAAATTCGCGTTAGGTGGATGTGACTGATTTAGAAAAACTACGCCTGTTTTGCTTCTTCCACTCGTACAAGTATTTTGTTTTTACTTGATGCGAAAAAATGGCTGCTGTTGCTGGGAATCAAACCGCAACTTCATTCTCAGTAGCGTGACACCGTATACATGCACTTAGCTGCCATATTTTACACGTAAAATGACTAGAAGTAAGAAAATTACACACATGCACCTATACCTATATATAAAAAGAAGTGCCCGACCAACCGACCAACTGACCGACAGATTGACTGCTCAGCGTCCAGACAAATCTGCTAGACCCATTGACTTTTATCCGTCGTACTACATTTCATAGCACACGGGCCGACGAAGGCGAGATTTTTGGAAACTAAACCCCTAACACAGGAATGCAAGGAAATGATGTTCTGAAAAAGTCGTGAATACCTCGCTCACCCGTATAAATATAGAAGCGCTTTTTGCTGGTATATGTAGGCTAACACAATTTCCGAAGAGCAGATTTGTGGCTTTGCCATAACCTACACTAATGGTGCGATCCTGTATTTCTGAGCAAATCCGTGGGTTTCAAATCTTTCCCAGTATACGTTTTCCATTGTGATATATTCGCTTTATTTTTGCGGATAACTGTTACTGAAATGAACCATACAGTTTTTAAGAATTCCTCCATACGACGCCGCAAAACGGGTGAAACGTTGTTTTGTACCGCAAGCTACACTACACTACCTCGGGCAGTCTTCGTGGGGCGACCAGCTTTGCCCTTGAGTGCTGGAGGTCAAACCACACCCCCTGTCGCAAGCGGCCTGATTGGAGCAACGCCCGATGGCGGGAGAGATAGGCCAGGAGGGAAGGGAAACGCGCGCGGGACCTGCGTCGCCACGTGGCGGAGGAAGGTGAGGGCGCCACCGCCGTAGCTGTAAGCGCTCGTAACGAAGGAAAGCGAGCAGGCCACAGGCGGCGCGCAGTCGTGTACGATGGAGTAGGACGAATATCCAGCTGTGGTCGCTCGTACAGCGGCGACGCTTAAACAACGCCGTGAGGCGAAAAAGAGGAAACACGCTACTGTTGCGGCCAGCTTCGCTACCTTCATGTCTTGCGCGTTAGTGTGAGCTTCATGCATTTTTTAGACTCTTAAAGAGCCGAAAGGCCTGACAGGTGATGTTAACGTCCAGATAAACTGCTGTTTCTAGAGGATTCAGATTTTAGAAGTCAATTTCTATTATGGTGTAGGAGCTCAATACTACTGATTTATTTTAAAATTACACTCCTGAGAGAGAGAGAAAACCGCTGAAATATTTATTAACAATTTTTTATTGCAGGGCCGCTCAGGTATCGAACCGGTTTTAAAGATTGACAGACTTATATGGGCTACCTAAACACAAAAATATTGGCCGGTACATTTTTTGCCCATCCTTGAATTCAGCCAGCCGGCCAAACGCGAGCATTACACTTTTGAACAAAGCGTTTACAGCGTCAAACATTGCGGAGCAACTCAATCTGGAAGCATACTTCATAATTTTGGACACTGTCGAGTAAACAGAAAACATTCAGGATATTTGAGGCAAAACATGAATACATAAGTGGTACATGTGGTGTTCCTAGAATTCAAATTAGACGTGGGCACAATTTGTATCATTTTACCCACAAAATACAAAAAAGGGCTTGCAGGCGAGCAATGAGCTCGTGGCTCCATGCTCGGTTTCGTGGCTCCAGCGCAAGTGCAGCAGTAGGACCGGCGTGCAAGTCGTGCGAACGGTGAAAATTGAATTGAAATAACAAACGTTCATTGCGGTTATCATGGCAAGACCGACACCGCAGAGGAACATCGTGAGAGGTGGGCAGGGGATAAAGGAGAAGCAATTGCGGGGCACGGGCGGAGAATACTACCGTTTTCGGACGGCATTTGCAGCAGCTAAGGGAGCAGATTCGCGGGCAGTGTTATGGTGGCATTTCAAGGGGTGTACAACAGGGTAGTGTTTTGTCCTCTATTCCTTTCAGTGTTGCCATGGGTTCGTTACCTGGAGCTCTCAAAGAAAATCGAAAACCAGGTTACACATCCATGTACGCTGACGATCTCTGCACCTGGTTGTCTGGATGCCAACATAAGCGACGGGCAGGGATGACTCAACGTCGTGTTCACACCGTGCAGAAGTATCTGTCCTCAGTAAGCCTTATGCTTTCGGCCGAGAACTCCTGTTTTGCTCTCATCTCTTGAAACCAGCGACGGTCCACTCGTCTGAGCATCGGGAAGCCTGTCAATATGTCAAGCCACCCACGTGCGGTTCTTTGGGGTCACCCTGTACAGCAGTTTGCAATGGCGACAGGCAGAGCATACGACAGTTTCGGTTCTAATTCCCCGTATGAACAGTTTGCGGATATTTGCAGAAGATAAGGGGGGATCACTCTGCGTCCATGATTAAGCTGCACTCAGCACTGATTTTAGGTCGTGATATTTATCAGCTGCCCCTCATTTACCCTTCGGCATCCCAATAAAGCCTCAAAACGTTGCGCAGGGATGCGATGAGGACAGCAGTTCCACAGAGAGCGGCGAACGAGAAGGTCTTACGGGAGAGCCAGTCTTCTACACTCCGCTTGCTCTCGTCACAGAGGTTACTCGCGAAGATAATGTGTTTAGGGGATACGAATGCTGGAAGATCAATAATAAGGCGGCTTCAAACAAGGACGGCCTCTCACGCGCACACGGCTGTTTACACTCTGAGAATTTTGTACCATCAGTGGCCAAGGAAAACTCAGACCTCAATGCCGCCATGGGTTTACGAGAGCCTCCAGTGGAAGCGACATGTTCCTCACATGAGAGTTAAGCGGTACACGCCAGTGGAAACAGCCAGATTTTGGCCAGATGCTTGAACACCGGGAAAACACTTACCCGAACTACCTTCAAATTTTACGGATAGTCCAGCCAGTCACCATAGGAGAGCCAATCAGCATTGCCCAGTCAATCTGCACTGCCCGGTCAATCACACAGGAAATGGGCGCATATATTCTTATCACTCTTTTGTAAAATAATTTAAACCTAAATAACATGGTGATGCTAGACGAAATAGCTCATGATGAGCAAAACTATATATACCCCCGAAGAAGCATTTGAGAGTAGCCTGCTTAGAGGTCGTACAAGAGTTGTTCACTTAAGCATCGACAGAAACAGCAAAAAATAAGGTGACTTGCGGGTTATCCGCAGTATTTTTCGTGTACACCCGCCTCTCCACTAAAGAAAAGCGGATGACCTGCCTCCACGCATTCAACGTTCTTATCGTGTGCCACTTGTTCCATCCTGCGCTGTTAACGTACTCACAAGAAATCGCGAGATCGGCCCTTGACGCGTTGCCAACATGTTTGCGGCCTGAAGATCCAGCGAGACGGAAGATACACCGAGTTGGAAGATTCAATCGGTCATGTGGCGTCGAGAGGAAAGATCCACTGAGGCAGAAGATCCAAGCGAGCCTGAATATCCACTGAGATGGAAGATCCACCGAGTCAGAAGACACAATCCTGATGATGAAGGTTTAAGTTTAATGGCGCAAGGCCGACATGGGCAAAGAGCGCCAAATACAAAGTTATTTGATGAGGAGGGAAATCGAATAAAGTCAGTTAATGACTAGGAGCACGGCTGGTGTAAAGGGCCAGGGTGAAGAACGTGTCTGGTTAAAATATAAATAAGGTGGCTGGTGTATAGGACCAGGGGTAAAACTATGGGTGATATGAGATGAGTTGTAAGAAATGAACTTCAGATAGGAACTTAAAGGTGGGCTGAACAGAGAACATGGCATCATCTCCTAAGAAGTATGACGGGTGTGGTGGAATATGTCGTGTGTGTAGTTGTGGGAAGTGTTTGCGTCGCGTAATGTCGAGTGCCTTACATTGTATCAGGATGTGGATCACGGATAGGGCCTCTCCGCACCTGCTGCACAGAGGACTTGGAGATCCAGTGAGCAGGTGCGAGTGCGTTGCATGTGTGTGCCCTATTCGTTATCGAGCCAAGGCGACTTCAGTGTATCTAATACGTGTGTCGGTGGTGTATGGTCCTAAGAGTGGTTTTATTACGTGTAACTTGTTGTCTGTTTGTTTGCTCCAGTGTGTTTGCCATGTTTTGCGAAGTTGTTGTCTGATGTGTGGTTTCACGTCGGTGTAGGGTAATGTGATTATGTCTACTGTATTCAAGAGTGTAGCAGCAGCAGCCATTCGATCCGCTGCTTCATTCCCGGCTATACCTCAGTGGCCAGGGACCCAGCAAAGGACTAGTTCAAATTTGTGGACATAAACAGACATAATACCCTTGACTATTAAATTTATAACGTGATTTTTTGAAGACTTTGTTGACGACAACGCCCGCACAGCACTGAGAGAATCTGTATATATAATGGATTGTGGGATGTGGCTTTGAAGGATATGATTAACAACCAGAAGTACACCATAAGCCTCTGCCGTAAAGATACTTGTATTAATGTTAAAAGTTCTAGTGACACTAAGGCCGGGCCCATGCGCCGCGCAGGACACCGAGGTGGATGTTTTAGAGGCATCCGTATAAAATTCAGTACATTGGTACTTCTGCTGCAAATACAAGAAGTGCTGCAGAATTGCACATGTGGGAGCTCGGTTTTTATCTACATGTGTGAATGATGTGTTGCATGACACAGGGCGGAGATGCCATGGTGCTATGAAATCTGTTACAGAACTTTGGATGGTATCTAAAAAGGAGACAGCAAGCTCTCACGCTTCCTCTCTAACTCTGTAAGAGAAGGGCGCAGAGAACGATGGTTGATTTAAAGGAGTTCAGTCATGGAGGTATCATGAAAAACTGATTTAAAAGGATGGTGAGGCATGGATGAAATTTTAAAAGCATAAAGGAGGTCTGTGTATGCTCGCTGACGTTGACGTTGTAGGTTCCATTTGTTGCACTCAACATACAGGCTTTCGACCGGACTAGTTCGGAAGGCACCACACGACAAGCGGAGCCCTAGATGAAGCACAGGGTCCAGCAATCTGAGGGATGTTTTAGTGGCTGACCCATAGACAACGCTACCATAGTCCAGTCGTGAACCTATTAGGCTGCTAAAAACACGTAAAAGAAGTTGTTTGTCAGCACCAAAAGAGATGTGCGACAGAACCTTCAGGATATTCATTGTTTTTAGGCATTTATGTTTTAGTTGTTTTATTTGTGGGATGAATGTCAGCTTTTCGTCAAAGGTAATACCTAAGAACTTGTGTTCTTTTTTTACAGGAATAGAGACACCGTGGAGTCGAATGTCTGGATCCGGCCGAATGCCACGCCTCTTGGAAAACAGAACACAAGTGCACTTTCCTGGATTAAATTTAAAACCGTTGCTATCTGCCCAGCCGGCTAGCATGTTCACACCAAGCTGCACTTGGCGCTCGAAGATAGATAAGTTACACGATTTGAAGGAGAGTTGAATGTCGTCTACATAGACTGAACAGGAGATCGATGGTGGCAGTGCCTTCTGAAGAGAATTCATTTTTACAATAAACAAACTGCAACTCAAAACACCACCGTGCGGCACGCCGTTTTCCTGCACATGAACCCTAGAGAGTGCAGCTCCAACTCGCACGCGGAACGTCCTTTCAGAAAGGTAACTAACAAGCGTATTCATCATGTTACCCGACATGCCAAAGGGCTTCAAATCGCTGAGGATGCCGTACCGCCAAGCAGTGTCGTACGCCTTTTCAAGATCAAAGAATACTGTCATGCAGTACTGCTTATGTAGGAAAGCACCTTTAATATATGACTCTAGCGCAACGAGTTGATCGTTCGTAGATCGCCCCGCCCTAAAGCCCGCCTGGCAGCCCTCGAGAAGACCGTTGTACTCTAAGAAGTACACGAGTCTCCTGTTTATCATCTTTTCGAAGAGCTTACACAGGCAGCTTGTCAGGGTAATGGGACAATCACTGGCGGGAGAGGAAGGGTCCTTCCCTTCCTTTAGGAAAGCCACTACTATGGCCTCCCTCCAAGAGCGTGGAATGTGCCCCGAAAGCCATATTTTATTGTATAGGTGTAAGAGTGTTTCAAGAGTGTCTGGGTGTAGGTGCTGTATCATGGTGTATGTAATCTTATCTGCGCCTGGAGCTGAAGGTTTGCACGTGCTCAGGGCAGCCCTCAACTCATAGAAAGTGAATTCAGAGTTGTAAGGAGTTTTTGATTTGTCTTTGTCGTGTAAGGGCTTTTTTTCTGCAGATGTTTTGTGTTTCATGAAAGTGTTTGTGTAGTGTGCTGAACTAGACACGTGTTCGAAGTGTTGTGCAAGTGTGTTAGCCTGGTCTTCCAGTGTGTCCCCTGTTGTACTAACGAGGGGCAGGCTGTGTGTTTGTTGTCCTTTGAGCTTGCGTATACGTGTCCAGACTTTGTGTGTGTCTGTGTATGAACTAATGGATGTTATGAAGGTGTGCCAACTATCTCGTTTTGCCTCACGGCGCACACGTTTTCCAAACGCCTCGGCCCGTTTGAATAAAATAAGGTTACCCGGCGTGGGGTACCGACGAAGGTTACCCCACGCCTTGTTCTGGGCCTCTCGCGCCCGCCTACAGTCCTCATTCCACCACGGCCTCCTCTGGTTGCGCGGGGCACCAGAGGCGTGGGGAATGGACTTTTCGGCGGCGTCGAGGATGTGCGCCGTGAGCAGTTGGGTAGCTTCTTCAACGTGTAGGTGTCCTATGGATGAGTGGTGTAGTTTGGATGTCTCTGTAAATGTATTCCAGTTAGCTCTTGCTTCATTAAACCTTTTATGGGAAGGTGGACTGCATGGGCCTTTGCCTATATATGTTAGTGAGGTGGGGAAGTGGTCACTACCATATGGGTCAGTGCACACACCCCACTCAAGACATGGAAAGAGAATTCCCGAACCAATAGCCAAGTCAAGATTTGAGTATGTATTGTGTCCTATGTTATGGTATGTAGGCTGTTTCTTGTTGAAAAGGCATGCTCCAGAGGATGTTAAAAACTTCTCTATCAGGCGACCTCGGGCATCCGTGCGAGAAGAGCCCCAAAGAGAATTGTGTGCATTGAAGTGGCCTGTTAAGATGTACGGTTCAGGAAGCTGGTCGACCAGCGCCTCAAAGTCAGAGCTCAGAAGTGCAAGATCAGGAGAGATGTAGATGGAGACGGGCATGCTAAGGATTTGCGGGCGATTATGGCCACACCACCAGAAGAGTGTGTGCAGCCATCCCTGTCTTTCCTGTATAACAGGTAACTATTCAAGAAATTTGTGTGTTTAGAATTCAGATGTGTTTCCTGGACACACATTAAACTTGGCTGGTTGGCATGCAGAATCTCATGCACGTCGTCAAGATTATTCAGAAGGCCTCTGCAGTTCCATTGAACTATGTTTTCTCTTCCCATTATGATGTGTTAGAGCTACTGGAGTGTGATTATTTATGTAGGGTCTTTCGGGGCTTGGACTCTTGGGAGGGGCTTTCTGGCCTTCTCTACTGACCTGGACGTCGCAGCCCGTTCCTCCCGCTGCGATGAAAGCCGGAAGGGCTCGACGTCCATGTCGTCATCTGAAGGCAAGGGGGTGCCCAGCGGACTGGGCCCCCTTGACGTGGTACCCTTTCGGTTGTTCTTTGCCAGCGCTGCCAGTGCCGAAGGCGTGGGGAGCATCACAAATGGCACAGGCAGTGAGGCGGGGGAGGGGTCGCTGCGACTGCCTCCGCCTCCATCTCCGTGCCCTTGCGTGTGCTCCGGGTCGGTGGAGAGGAAGCAGTGGATGCAGCGGCATCCCCAACAGACGTTGTTGCCACCACAGCCGCTGCTGGGTGAGCAAGCGGTGCGGAGGCGGGTTGGGCTGCCAGGGGCAACCCAGGGGGGGGGGGGGGGGGCGGGTGCGGGACTAAGTCTGACTCGCAGTACTGGGTCTCCGCCGAAACCAGACGCCGCTCCGCCCCCCGGCGAGCTGCGTCGGCGTACCTCCCCAGGGGGAAAGAGGCGAACCTCTTTCGCGCCTCTGGGAAGGTGATGTTTTCGGTGATTTTGATGTTGATTATTTTCTTTTCTAAATGAAACTTTTCACATTTTCTGGAGTAGGCCGCATGTGGACCCTGGCAGTTTACGCAAAGAAATTGTTGAACGTTACAGTTGTCGGACGGGTGGTCGTTCTGGGCGCATTTTGCGCAGGTAAGTCGGCCGCGACAGGAGTTTGTGCCGTGCCCAAACCGTTGGCACTTGAAACAGCGCCGCGGGTTCGGGATGTACGGCCGGACTGAACATCGGATGTAACCTGCGTTGATTAATTCTCGAAGGGTGGACTTGTCAAAGGTTAGGATGAGGTGCTTTGTCGGTATTTGTTTATCGTCTCTGCGGATGGTTATGCGCCTGACCGCTGTTATGCCCTGACTACGAAGGCCCTCCAGCAGGTCAGCTTCAGATTCATTTAGTAAGTCATACTCCGAAATCACGCCCTGGGAGCTGTTTAGGATGCGGTGGGGCGTGACTAGGATTGGCAGATCGGCGATGCTGGTTTGAGCAAGGAGTTTATTGGCCTGATCCTGGCTACTGACCTCGACAAGAATTTCACCGGTCGTTATTTTTTGGCCTTATACGACCCTCCAACAATACCATCAAGAAACTTTGAAATGAGAAATACAGACTGTGAAGCAAGAGGTTTTGATTGGTCTACAGATTCCATCACGATGAAGCGAGGATAGTTGTTCGGTTTCGGATGACTCAAGTCAGGAAGTGGTGGAAAAGAAACTTCGGTGCGGCCCCTTTTCGGGGGCCCATCACGTCTGGGGGGGGGGGGGCGGTTGAAAATGCCATATGATACATTGGAAAGCAGGGAGACAGGGGTACTTTCTCCTTTGACCTTACCCTGGTAGTCAAAGAGGTCCCGGAGCTCCCTGCCTGATAGACAGGCAGGGAGCCCATCGGCCGGAGCTTGACCAAGGCTCCGACGGCCCCCTTTCACGGCTTCTAACCCTTCACCTTTCAACTTCTAGCCACGGTAGGTAACAGCTACAGTATGGGGGGCTCGGGGTACCCGGTCACCAAGATTACTCAAGGTGCCCCGTGCGGGGAGAAGACACAATCCTGCCCGAATATTCATCGAGATGAAAGGTTCACCGAGATGAAATGTCCAACGATGTGAAATGCCTACTGATGTATTTGAAAAACTTTTTGTTCATTAAGATAAAACGGACAGCAATGGGGCTGACTCAGTCCCGCCAAACGTTACTACACAAATAATAAATGAGCGCTTCGAAAATTCCCTTATTCGTTTGCATGCAGGACCCAGTTCTCCATCAATGTAACCTGTTGCTCATTGGTATTTTGTAACGCGAGGCCCTGTTCAATTTCAGCAATATTGTTTGAAGCGGCGTACGTAATTAGAGATGCGCAGGTTTCCTGGGCTCAACGAATGGATCATTTAGTGTTTTCCACCGAAGCCGGGTGTATTGCGAGCGGGGCTGCTTTTAAAAAACTCAAAGAAAGTCTTTGAGAAAGTCAGACGATTCCCAGGAAGCTCTCATTCTGACGGATTCGAAAACAGCACAACTTTTGCAGCGTGTGATCTCACCGAAAAAATTCTTTCAGCGTTCCTTACGGCTTGTGCAATAGTTCAGAAGCAAGGGTTTCCATGTGCAGTTTAATTGGATTCCATTCCATGCAGGCATCAGGAGCAGTGAAGCCGCTGATCAAATGGCACACAATGCATTGTCATTTGCAACGACTGTTAGGGTTTCCGCTAATCACTGAACCGACTACAGGCGGGCAGTAGTCGACCATTTGAAGTCCTCGGGAGATCTCGATAATCAGCCTTGCGTGAAAAAGGCGCTGACAAGATCAAATGCAACTTTGGGGTACCGCCTCCAAAATGGGCTCAACGAAGACCAAAGCTTGGCTATTTAAAGTGGGCCTTGTAAGACCACCCCTGTGTTCGTCATGTGCAGTTCTTGGAGATGTTTCCCAGTACGCTGTGTGCAGCCCAGAACATGGTGTTGAACCATGGTGTTGAACATTGACTTATTAATGGTGTTCGTGCGGAGCAGTAGTCGGCACATCTTGCCAGGCTAACACCACCTGATCCAAGAACCCCCTCCATTATCACCACGACATTCTGTTGGTATGGGTAACGCGGAGAGATGTATAAGAGCTGTTTGACAATGTTTTTCCGTAACAACTCCCTAATATCAAAAATGAGAATTTATGGCACAATCTTGCGATTTTACAGATTTCTGATTAGTGGTTCAGCGTATTGATATAATAAATTCGTTTTCGCTGACAAATACTGCCCATAAGAATGTCCAAACCAATTTCAGGATTTGGTCATAACAAGCACGGAAAGAGGCCAGCGGGTATTTTTACATCTCACTTTTTAGGAAGACGAACTAATTTGAATTCTCCTGCATTATCACAAACGTCGCACGCAATAAAGACCACGGGAGCTCTTTCTAGTAATACCGTATATACTATATGTCAACGCGGCGAACTATCGAAATCATGACACATACTCAGTGCCAGCAGTTGGCGGAACAAATGCCCCCTTTTCCATCTGTACCATGTGTCCTCCTACGGCGGAATAGAAGGTGATTGCAGTAGCCTTAATGCAACGACCAGCCTCCCCTATCGTATTCTCATATTCGAAGACAGCCATTCAAAATTTCACTCGGCGACTAGTAAACCCGCAGACCCTCCAAATGTTCTGTAAAAATACAACCACTACCCCGATCGAGCTGGTCTTGACCCCGGCTGAAACCTGTACGGAGAAAAAACGCGGCCCACACTACTGCTCGAGTGCTCACTACACGGGCGGTCCCCAGCATTGTGCCCTCACACGGTGCGAAATCGGCTCAAGATAGCCTATTCAGCTATCACGACTTAGTTTATTTTAAATTGGAATTTTCAAGAAAAGAAGAGATATATTGGCATGTGAAAACGCAGACGATCTCGCTGCTATTTTTCGTAATTAGGAATTGAAGGTGCTTGTAGAGTGGCGTGGAATTTTGTATGATACGAAGAGCCTGAACATCCAACGAGACGAAAGATCCCCTGATGTGACAGATACAATCGAGCCTTAATATCCACCTACCGAGTACCGAGGCGGGAAATTCACGGAGACACAAGGTGCAATCGCTCCTGATTATCCAACCAGATGGACGGTCCTCTTAGGGAGAAGATCGAATCGAGCGTGAATATCCAACGAGATGAAAGATCCACCGAGACAGAAGACCCATTCCTGGGTCTTTCGACTCGTCAGATCTTAAGGCACTGAATCTTGCCAACACAACCCGTCGGGATTGCTCGGGCTAAGAGAGCGGCCATCTTTTGCTCCCGGAGCTGACGTGGGTAAGTACGTACCAGAGCAAGATTCCGGTAGAAGTTGCGCAGGTTGAACATGAAGGCCCACCAGTGGCTGTCAACCAGCTCGTAGAATTTGTCGTACACTGCGGCGGTCGTCGGACCCTGGACAAAAAGCGGCAGTAGCGAGACCCCGCACGCCACGATCACCACGGGCAGCAGGAGCCTGTCAGAGGTGACAAAACAAGAACAGCAGTTGTTCACATCGGAAAGCATGCCACCTTGAGAAGACCATTTAGCACGTCATTGGCACCTATTCATGCGACGCGAGTTTTCGCGTGAAAACGTAGCCGCATCGTTGGCTCATTTTGACGGTCGCCTAGATGTCGCTGGCTGGATCCGCAGCATCACACCAGGCATTCAACGCAGTGCTCACATTTTGTGCACGGCTTGGCAGCTACGGTGAGCGGAGTAATGGGGAACTATGATTGTATCGCAACTGCGTAATACATGCGCATTCATGTTTGACACATAGGCATATACTCATCTGTACGTCATCCTCATATTTTACGCATGCCTCTTGCTTTCCCCTTTCTTCTTTAACCCTTAAACTCCTGCATGGAAGCTGAATCCCACTTCATCCAAATGCCTCCATGGCCCAAAGAGTTGCATATTTCCACACAGTATTGTGGAGCCATATAGGGCGCTGCTTTGCAAACACGAAGGGAAAAATCGTTTTATGGTCATTCCTCCAGGTCGTGCAGCCGTTTTTGTGAACCTATGCAGCATGTTTCTCCCTTTCGGAACTTGCGCGCATTGATCACCATGGGGGCTACAATATATAAATAAGGAATCGGCTGCTAGAAAATGGGTAAATACTGTTGATATATGTTGTGGTCTTCGCCATCGTACAAGGGTGCTTCTTGGCTTCATTTAATATAACTACGGCTTCAATCAGACCTACAACATGGAAACTCATTTACCTACGGGTGTCAGCGCTTTTAAATTGCTTATCGGTATTTGTTTGGAGGACCCGGCGTCTGACGGCTGAAATGGCTTTAGAACATTGTTATTCCTTTTATGACAATGTAGGCCACTCGACGGATCATGAGGAAGATCATATTGATGATGCATCAGCAAAATTTACCAATTCAATGGCTGCAGAAGGTGATAGCACTGCAGTTAGCGTCGGCTCGTCAGACGCCAATTCCAGCAGCGTCAGGGTTGAAGAACGTGAAAGTAATGATGACCGCCGAGGCTTATGCTCCTTTCCATAAAAAAGCATTTTGAAGCTTTCTTTACAGCACCTAGTTTCAGCGAAGCTTCCCGCTAATTCCACTCCCTCATATTTGGCGCATTAACACATTCTTTCGTGATTCTGAAAAATATCTTCCACACAAAGCAAAACTGTTTGAAAGCAATAAAGGCATGGCAGGATTGAGCAGATGCGTGTCCCTCTGGGTACGATGATCAAGATGGGTTTGCATAAGCCACGCCCCACTTCCCACATGCCTCAACGCCATAGGAGGGCTGCGGAAATTGCTCTGCAGCGACAAGGACAAGCGGGCCAAGATAACTTCCACAACATGCAAGGTTCAGCTCTTCACGGTTCTGGTTTTGCGAAATTTCCGCAGAAATAGGGGGCCTCTGAATTCCCACGAGGAAGAATATTCCCATTGCTTTATTTTTTGTTTCTTGTATCTGCAGGTGTTTTCTAGGTAGTAGTTGTGTTCTCAGCCTAATAACTGGTGGTTTTTTAATAAGTTAATCATTTATATTTTTAGGAAACCCTATCGGCGTTTCAGGGTTAACGCACCGGGTAGCTGGCTGGAGCCTATGAAATCAGACTCTGTGCTTTCGCCCCTTTGGGTAAAATAACTGTCTCTGTTTTGAACCGTTTAAAATCAGTAACGTTTGTCTGCTACATTTCTGCTACACCAAACTTATTAACTGAAAAACTAGCCCAAAATATTTTTGTTGCCGCATACTTCCCAGTCAGGGCATTTTTATGTGCTGGCGTTACTTATCCCAAGAAATATCCTCGCCATTGACAAGATTTAAATCAGTTGTCTCCACTTAAACACTAAATACAGACTTTTAATAGTTGCCACATCATCAAAGTACACATAAATTGTTGTATTTGCAGTCGCAAGCTAATCATAAACTGCTGTTGATGCCGGCCCTGACATATATGTTTCGCGAGTATGGCAGGCACGAATGTGAGAAAGGATTTATCAAACTAGTTGCCCCGTAGTTTTATTCATGCCATAGCCAACGAAAAAAGTAATATCTTGAACAATATATTCTTAGAATGTAAATATACTTATTGCTTGGCGAGTTCATTATTTTTGCCAAGAAAGTTGGCGCAGAACACGCAAAACCTAGGAGAGACGGACGGCACCAGCGTAATGCAACTGATTTTATTTCCGAGCCATACTTTGGCATGTATAACAAGAGCCGAGCATGGGCGCCATGTTCCGCAACATGGACAGTTCACAGAAGTCATCATAAGTTAATGTTAAAAAATTCGGCCACTTTCGCAATTGAGAGGCAGTCTGAAGAAACAGCGGATCTAGTGGTCTTCACGACCTTTAACTTGGATTCTCCTACGTCTGCCTATCTTATCTGTAGAGCGCACACTGATGCTGCCGATCACCCGCCGTCTCTCTCAATTAGCAGAACACCTGCGCGTCAGAGCTGACGTCATCACTAGGCACAGCCTATCCCCGAAGCACGCCTCTTCATCAGAACATCTGCACCGCGACGCGCACTCCCCACACCTGTTCGTCGCCTCCTTGCCTCCTGACCACTCTCCCCCAAACTCCTTGGCCTACCATTTTCCTCCTCTCCACTTTGCTGCGCCACGTTTTGAAGGACGCAAGGCACGAATAGAACTCAAGCTTAAACAGCTCCGCTGCTAAAAACAAAGCCCTTTTCCTAAACTAACGATTGTGAAAAAGCGAAGCTTTCTCCATGCACACTGAGTCAAACCGAATCCACAGTCCACGCTCCTTAAGCCCAAAATCCAAAGTGCAAAAGTACGAAGCGAAAGTCCCAACCCAACGATTGCGCTGCGAGCCCAAAGGAAGTGCTGAGCAGTTCGACTGCGATGATAGCCCAACCGGCTAAATGCCGGTTTCGTAACGCGAGGGACCCAGGTTTCAGCGACGCAATGCACGGATAGAACTGAAGCTTCATCAGCTTGGCTGTTAAAAGTTCGCACCAGGAGGTCAAGGGCGCTACCGACGTGTCACTAATGCAACTTTCACCAAAGTTTTTATTTGTATCTTTCCACCAATTCACATGCATGTGTGTCATGGCTTATACCCATTATCCTGACCTCGCAAAGCCGAACATCTCCACTGCAAGACCCGGAGTGGGCAGTGAAATACAGAGCCCATCCATTTCTTCAAGGGACACATAAGTAATTGATAAACATTGTGGGGTTACGTGCGCAAATTGTAGTTTGGCGTCCCTAGGCCATGTTTCGACCGCTGTCGGTTCATTTACGCAGCTTTATTTAGCATAAAAATAAATTCGAAACCAGGGTCTCCTCCCTACATCCCCCTTGTAGGTTTTCCAAGACATTTAGTATGACGCTCAATCGAGATGGTTCAGTGATTGTAGGATTTACGTGCCGACGCAACGCAGGCGATGTGGCGCGCCGTAGTAGAGGAGCTCCGGAAGGCTCCGGATTAACAATTTTGACCACCTTGGGATCTTTAACGTGCGCCGAAATCTCGTACACACGGGCGTTTTCGCTTTACTACATCGTCAGAAAAGCGGCCGCCGCGGCCGGGAATCGAACCCGCGACCACATGCTCAGCAGCGCAACGCCTTAGCCACTGAGCCACCGCGGCGGGTCTCAATCGAGATGGCTTGGCTTGACTGCGTTACTGCACGGCTCGCCGAGCCTGCGACAGAGTCAGTCGGCCGGCTACCGGCATGTCGTCACAATTCGTTCGTTCAGTTTTAATTAGGCGATAACACGATTTGTGCCTCGAAGAATATGCCTTGAGTTGTTGAGTTTGTAGGGTGTACCAAGCTTAGTAAAGCATATGAAGGCCTAGTCATAGGCGCAAATTTGAGGCTTCGCTGACTGACACGCTAGCATAAAAATTTAAGTCAAATTAATTTCGGGAGCAGTCATGTTCCGCACTGGGGATAAAAATCTCCATTTGTAAGTTCAGAAATTTCCTATTTTTACATCTTCCCCCGCAGGTTTCTCAAAATTCGCTGCGAATTCCCCTCCATTTTATTTTTGCAGCTGATAGATTTTTGCGTGTAATCCTGCCCAGTTTTGGCGTTAGCGAGTGCCAGCCATGTCTACTTTACGGAGCCTTCTGGACGCGGGCCATGCTCAGAATATTTAAGTTCTAGCGTGAACTAAATTCCTCAGCACCTGCAGATCAGCAGCATTTAACTATGCTTTCCATGTTTTGTACGAAGCAGCATGTTTATAAAGGGTCTAAGTCAAAACAGCCCGTATAAAAAAAGAAACCAGACGTTCATGGAAATTTTAAGCAATTTTAGCACAGCCCCGGGACTCCTAGCACGCGGACAGCACGCAGACTATAGTGCATCCGAAGTACATTTTTGTATGCTGCAGAAAAATACATGCGAACACACTTCATCTGCCGCCGCTTTATGATTTACTAGCTGTTTCTCGTGGGGTATTTTTTAATCTATGCTCCATCCTGTTTCATGAACTGAATCGGAAGCGGCCTTGGATGCTTCTTGCTTGAGAGAACACGATGGCGGATATGTCAACATAAATGCGACGAACTGTAAATGAAAATTTTCAAAAGAATACAGTCATAAGTAACACAAGGGCCAGTTTACTGACCATATCTTTCTTTTTTACTGCATGAGTAAAATTCTGGGCATCTGTTAAACTTTCCCTTTTTCCCTTTCACACAAAATAACAGCCGAAAAAAGAATAATTCTCCGCACTGAATATCCCAAGGGCGGAAGGAGAGTCAGCGAAATTATTATAAGTACCAAGAAATTAAAATCAAAGAATTATAATTATTATAATTATAGTTATTAAATTATTATTAATATAATTATTGTAAGTACCAAGGAATTAATTAAGGAATTAAACTTTTATTTTAAAGCATAACACCAAGGTACGGGAAGCACGTTTTACGTCGGGTGAGCTCACACAGCCGGCAGCAGTACGACCACACATTTGCGATCGCTTTTCTGCCTAAATTCCCGGCCGCGGTGGCCGCTTTTCTGATGGAGGCGAAAAGCAAAAACGCCCGTGTGTACGAGATTTCGGCGCACGATAAAGATCCCCAGGTGGTCAAAATTAATCCGGAGCCCTCCACTACGGCGCGCCTCATCGCCTGCGTTGCGTCGGCGCGTTAAACCCCACAATCAATCAATCTTTTCTGCCTAAGGGATGCAGTTGCTATAGCGGATATATTTGTGCGAATTTGGAGGATGCTTACTGCACAAGCGTTAACCAAGAAATAGTCATCTAAGCTGGCGAGAATGCTGAAACTATAGAAAAAATTAAACAGGCTAGAACATGTATACTTTATATTTCCCTCTCCGTGAAAGCTGTGGTTATGGCCGAGTGGTCTAATGCCCTGCTTGCATTCGATGGCACTTTAAAAGGTGGAATCCTCGGTAGTGCATATGTTCTTTTTCTGAGTTTCTTAGTTTTTTGAGTAATGGTTTTTGTACTGAAATCACCATTTTACACTGCAACCTTCATTACTCCGCGAGCGAGTAAGCAGAATGCGTACAGGCTGACGTTGCCGCGCTGCTGAGTTCTCGTTAACGTGGAATTGATATAAGCACCAACTGCTTGCGGCCACAGTGCAGGGGTGCTATTCCAGAAGGCCCGAGTTTGAGCGAAACTCGGGCAAGGCCGAGCTGTGGTGATAATAATAAGGCCATGATAATGTTTCGGGGCAGGTTGAAAACTCTTTAAAAATGCGATTCATGCTATTTGCTGATTTTGAGGTGACGTACTCGATCCAAGGCAGCGCGCACCAAGGATACGCCACTACGGCGGGACGCATCTTTCAGTGCTTTCTATCGCTCCCCTGCTGCACTGGTGGCAACTGGGGGCAAGCAAATACAACTACTTTATTTTATTGTACTTTTACGTTGTCTATCTGTATTTCACTACAAAGCTCATTTTATTTCTTATTCCAGGCGTTCGTATGAGCTTTTCGTTTGAAATTTTTCGTCCTAAGAAGTAGTTTCTGCCGTCGGTGGCAGACAGTATAATCACGTGACTATGGCCAACTATCAAGACACAATGTGACACCGACTAGCAGTTGTGACACAATGCAGTTCGCTTACCCGTTCATCCCAACAATGCAGGTGTTCCTTGTAACCGTCGTTCGCCTGCTGCTGCCTGGCCTGACATTAGAGAGTTTTAGCTGACCGTTTTTGACGCTCCGCTATGCTCCCGACGGCCCGCTTAGCACAACCGGAGCGTCAGCAGCCGAAAGGCTTTTAGCTAAGCGATAACCGTATCTCCCTCGGCGGGAAATGATTCGCGTGACTGGTCGTTTCGCGTGCGCGTGTAAACCAAAACTTCATCCTAAAGGCAACATAAGAATTTGTATTTGGTCGCCCAAACAAAGCAAAATACCGTTTTTCTTGGCCTAATTTAGCCTTTTTCTTGTATATTGTAGTCGCTGACATGGTATAATTTTTCTAAATAACAATAAAGAAGCCGATAAACTTTGGAATAGCCAAGCCAAGGCTGCCTTTCTCGGCGCTGCATAGAAGCAGCCCGGCGCTTCGGTCAACGTTTTTCGCTTCCGTTCTAAAGATATTTGAGGTGTGTGGCACCATTGCCTATTCGGAAGCGCTTTCGCGGCTTCGCCGCTCGTGTTTAAACTGAAGAAACGAAGTTCGCCGTAGCGCGCTCGCACCGCGGGGGCAGCCATGTTAAATTTCCGTACGGTAGCGTAAGCTGCCGCAACGGTCCGCTAAGAGGCCCCGGTTAGCGGAGCGGGGCCCCGCTCCGGTATCTACGGTAGCGCGCTAGCGCGCTACGCATGCGCAATGGCACTCCCGCTTGCTACGGGAGCGTAGCGGACCGTCAGAAACGGTCAGCTAAAACTATCTATTCACTCCGTTGGACCCATCGTCGGAATGCACCTTCCTGCCTGGCAATGGCGAAGCAGCCACTGCTCCTCCACCCTCCGCTACCGCTCCGACGCGGTTGCCAACGCCGAGGCTAGAATACTCCTCCCCCACTTCACCTTGGACAGCCCCATCGAAGTCAACATCACCACTCTGAGTACCTATATATCGCGAACGGTCACCGGCGTCAGCTTGTGGGCTTGGCAGCTGTGACACAATGCAGTTCGCTTACCCGTTCATCCCAACAATGCAGGTTAGTAAGCACAGCAGTCCCTACGCGAAAAAATCAAGTGATTACTTTCTAGTGCAGCTGCCGGACCCACAGTGTCTTGTCGCTATCATTGCCGAGTGTTTACATGCTGTTTACTCTGTACTCTTGTTGTTATCCGGCGACATTGAAACTAACCCTGGTCCGGAAATGAACGAAATCCTCGCAGAACTCGAAAAAATTAGCGTTGGAGAAAACAAACAAATATCCGATTTTGAAGAAGTAAAGAAGCAGCTCCTAACAACCCACAAAACATTGTCGGATCTGGGGAAGCGCAAGACCGAACTAGAACTCCATTACCAGAATATTTTGCCCATACGAGCTGACATCTCCGCAATTCAAGCCGACACAACCGCAACCACACACTTAGTTTCCGAACTTGGAAAACGGCTGGATGTCGCAGAAAACCGGTCCAGCCGCAATAACGTAATCTTCTATAACCTTCCAGATACGAACGCCAAAGAAACAAATATTCAAACAGAAGAACTTATTATTAACCACTGTCTTGAATACTTGGAAATAAATTTGACCCGAAAAAAATAGATGAGCGCATCGTCTCGGCCGCCACACCAATGATCGTTGCCGCCCGATAATTGTCAGGTTCACATTCTAAAAAACTAAAGAAAACACCCTCTCAAATGCCAAAAAATTGAAAGGAACAGATTTCAGCATTGGCGAAGATTATTCCCTCTCAGTTCGTACTGCCCGTCGTCACGTCGTTGCTTTCGCCAAGCAGAAATCAGAAAAATTCCAGATACGTTTCAAAACTTTGCACACGGGCTCCAAACGGTACATTTTTGACCACGAATCACAATCGGTCATAGAAGTCGCATAGCGATCACCGTGCCCGCAGACTAAAACCGCACCACCGCCAAATCCAATCACGAAATGAACTTCCTTTTTCTGTTATCTTTACTAATATTCGTAGTTTTATGCCGAAGTGCCAACTCGTGTTTAACGTTGTGGCGTCTTCCAACAGCAATATTTTGGTACTAAAAGAAAGTTGGCTAACCCATGAAGTTACTGACGCCGAAGTGCTCTCGGATTTACCAGATTTTCAGTTATTCAGCCAGCGCAAACGCGGCCGGGGAGGTGGTGTGCTAATCGCTGTTGGCCCAGAAATACCCTGTTTTGCTGTCGACATAAAATCTGACCTTGACATTTTGTGGCTGATTTGCCACGCGTCCCCTCAAACATTCCTACTCGGGGGGTGCTACAGGCCACCCAACACCAATACCCGGTTTTTCACGTAATTTAAACAATATAATGAGCACAAACACGACCACCTACCCTAACGCTCACATCTTACTTTTTGGTGACTTTAATTTTCCGAAAATTGATTGGCATATTCCTGCACCCTCGTAGGCATACGATGTCGAAACGAGAAATTTTATAGGCGTTTGTTTGAATTTTAACTTATTTCAACTAGTGTCAGAGCCCACGCGCATAGCAGGCGGCTGTGCTAACATCCAAGATTTAATAATAACCGACCGTGCGGATTCCTTATCGTTAATTCCATACCTACCCGAAATTAGTGACCACAAAGTAATACATGCAGATTTTTGCTTCCCTCTTGAGCGGCGCGACAAACGCAAGGAAACAATTACCTTATACGATAAAGGTAATTATGAATCCATAAACAACGAGCTCGAAAACTTCTTTCCAGTCTTGGAACATAGCTTTCATTCCAGATCTGTGAACGTTAACTGGGAGATAAAAAAAAAAAGACGAATGAATTAACTGGGAAATTTATCCCCACAATATCATTCAGTAGCACGCCGCAGAAGCCGTGGTTTGCAAACAAACTGAAGAGACTAGCGAATAGAAAAAAGCGCCTTTTTCGCACAGCAAAAGCAAAAGAAACGCCGGACGCTTGGGCGAAATCCAACACAGCCGAAAAAGATTATACTACCGCTATTCGTAACGCGAAATGCACGTTTTTGAACCAGGATTTACCAGGCATGCTAACTGAGAACACACGTAATTTTGGCAAATCGGGAACCCTCGGTCTACCAGCACCATCCACCTTACTAATGACTCCGGTCACGTGCTTGCAGATAAATAATGTGCTGATGTTTTTAACACCGCGGTTTCATCTGTATTTACTAACGAATCTAGCGTACCTTCCTCTCCTGCCGCGGCGCTGTTGACATCCTGTATGTGTTGAATTGTTTTTTGCTCAGATGTTATTTCATGTGTTATTAAAAACATGAAACTGTCCTCTTCAGGTGGCGTGGATGATATTAACTCAAAAGTGTTAAAAAACATCCATGACACCATCGCCCCATTTCTGCGCTTGATGTATGCGCAGTTGCTCTCCACAGGCATTCTTGACTGGAACTTGGGCAAGGTCGTTCCCATCTACAAATCAGGTGATAAGAACGGTTCATTGAACTACCGTCCCGTTTCTTTAACAAGCGTCCCGTGAAAAATCATGGAACATGTCATCTACTCTCAGATTGCAAACTTTCTAGATTCTAACAACTTTTTTCCCCCCAGCCAGGATGGTTTTAGGAAAGGATTCTCCTGCGAAACAGAACTAGCAATATTTCTTCACGATCTGCATGCTATCCTTGACAACAACTTACAAACTGACGCAATCTTTCCAGATTACGCAAAGGCGTTCGACACAGTACCCCCCCCCCCCCAAAAAAAAGTAATGCTAAAACTATCCCAGTTAAACTTAGACTCAATTGCACTAAATTGGATCAAAGCATTTCTAACTAACCGTTCTCAGTTCGTGCATGCCAATATTAAATCTTCCGTGTATCTCAAAGTAACATCAGTCGTACCTCAAGGTTCAGTTCTTTGCCCCCTCCTGTTTCTAATATGTATTAACGACTTACCCCTCAGCGTATCCTGCAGAATCCGCATGTTTGCAGATGACTGTGTAGTCTGTCGGACAGTAACTAACACTCACGACAAAACTCTTCTTTAGAAAGATCGTAACCACATTCAAGAATGGTGTGATAATTGACTTCTGTCTCTTAACCCTAACAAATGCAAACATATTACGTTTTCCCGCCGTAAAAATCCTTTCATTTTTTCAGATCATATCGCCAACGTCCCTGTATACAGTCACAGCCATCTTTCAAGTATCTAGGTGTCACATTGTACTGCGATCTTACTTGGAATGCGCATATTACTAACGTCATTTCATCGGCAAATAAAACTCTGGGCTTCTTGAAGTGTCACCTACGTCATGCACCAACGCATGTGAAGTTGCTGGCATATCAGTCCTTCATCAGATCGAAACTCGAATATGCCACCCCCATACGGAACTCGCCCCAAACATACCTCATTAACGACCTCGAATCTGTCCAAAATCGCGCCGTTCGATTCATTCCCTCCCAGTACTCGTACGACATCAGCATTTCATCCTTGAAAGCACAATCCGTTTTATCACCCCTCTCTGTTCGCCGCAGTATCGCCACCCTTTCCCTCTTTCATATATTTTTAAATTCTTCCCTCAATGCATCTCCTTACATCCTCCCCCCGACATACAGTTCACACCGCACAAGCCATCCACTTCAAGTGTCCAGTTATTGCAACAGAACTGCCACTTTTTCCGCTTTTTTCCCCCGCGCCGTCAAGGATTGGAACGACCTTCCCTGCTCCATTGTTTCAACCACCTCCCCATCATCCTCCATTGCAAATGTTACAAATCTCCTGTGCTGCGAAAATTAATGTGTTCAAATGTTTTCTTTTCCTGTGTATCCACCCCTTATGTAATACCCCCAGTGGTGTCCTTAAGGAAATAAAAATGAAATGAATGAAAGTAAGCGGGGGATGGAAGCGCGCCAGATTCAAAACAATTGCTGCTCGTATTAAGTTATCGAAACCCTCCGCTTTTTAACACAAAAGTTCCTCGGCGCGGTCCAGTCTGCTTACGTGCTTTCAAGGCAAACGCCTGGCGATACGTATTAGCAACTGCTTTTTGACAAATTGTACTTGCGCGTTTTTCCTCGAGTTAGTTTCTTTGTCTTTTGGCACGGATTACTTTAAACGGCTTCTTTTCTGGATTTACGTGTTTGCGTCAGTTTATTCTCTTTCATTTGTTCGTCTTAGTGTGCGAGCAGACTGCAACACGCCACAGCCTCCCCAGAATCGGGGTTGTGCGAGGGTGGTGTGCAGCTGTCCTACTCCCGTGACATCACGTTCAGGCTTCACGCTTCACGCACTATTCCACAACGGTTACGGTTCCAATTTACAGTGTTATAAATTTTGCTAACTGGGCACGTTAGTTCCTCAAAGCTCCCAATTGCGGGCCAATGATAAAGTGGCCATGTGTGACGAAGGAAGGAATAGCAACAAGGCAGCAACTTTTCAGATTTGTTTGCTTTATTTATTTTTCCCTTCACCGCTCTTGTTCCAAGAAGCTCTCCAGAGTCGTTTTTTTCAAAGTTCAATCTCCTTACAACCCTCTCTTCCTTCGCGCCCTTCTCCTCTAGCTTCCCCTCCCTCTGGCGTCACAGGGTTACTTTAATTCTTAGCTCTCCCCTTTACTCGCTTTCCATGCTCTGCTTCCTGCCATACGACGGTGACTCTGAACAATACCCGTTGAAATGTGTAAAGATTGCCTCTGACAATAGGCACGCACCGTCGATTGCGTTGTAGCGAGGATAATGAACAGATGCAACAGGCCATCAAGCTATCGGGGTACGCGCCGTACCGGCATCAACCATGTGGAAGGGGAAGGTAGGATTATGCCCAATCCAGTCGCGCGGATATGCGCCAAAGACATGTCAGGGGAAGATGAACCCCATAAGGTGCATGCGCGAGAAAGGAGCTGGGTTGCTCGAACATGCGTTCCTATGGGCTTCACCCCTGCGAATAAACCATCTCAAACGGCTCTCTGTGCGTCGACTGTCTCCTTGACAATATATCTAATACGTATAAGCTATCCTGCCAGTAACGTTTTCACAAGAAATGCGCGTCACGCAACGCCTCGAGAGAGACTGTCTGCCGCGCTGATGATAAACAAAACGCGCGGTCATGCAACCCTTCGTTCGAAACTGTTGTGCGAGTAGGCGATAACTGAAGCGCACGCTCTGGCTGCAAACGGGTAGACACGTGGTAGGAACCTGCGGAAGCCATGTCTGCCAAACCACCTAAATGAAAGGCGAGGTCTGCGAAACACATCTTCACGGATTATATTGCGCACATACACGCTGAAGTTCGACTGGTGGCGGTCGATGGTGAGGTGTCCACCAACGCTTCTGTAAGAGCTGCCCGTCGCGTAAAACCGCAGCGCACACCACACTTGCTCCTCCATGGACATGGAGCGAAAGCGGCCTCTAAGTATTTGTACGCTGGGGTCTGTCACCAGACGACTGCACAACGAATGCAGAGCACTTTTCTAGAGGTAAAAACTGGCTCGAAATTCCTTGTTCGTTTAAAGACCTGTTGGGGTAGAAATATGCTTGCTACGGTGACCATACGCCGCAGCAGAGGCAACCACGGACGTCCCGAGTTCAACTCGGCCGTGTGCAAAACCATGCCCGAGTTTCCTCCGAGTTTGAATGTCAGTCAAAAAAACCCAGCCCATTCGTGCGCGGGGCGTAAGAAGGAGTACTGTTGGGCTAGTTGGTAGGACATCATTATAATACTATAGCGCAAAGAACGGGAAACGAAGACAAGTAAGACGACGGGAGGAGCGCTAACTTCCATCTGAAATTTTAATCCAGAAAACTTGCACCTTTTATATGCACCACCACAAAAACCAAAAACATTCACCTCAGACAAAAAATAAATAAATAAGCTACAACACTCTGCCACCTCACACACATCACGCACGTGTCCCAATCTATACATGTCTTCATGTCACACACGAAGTACAACGCGTGTTGGAAAGGAACCTAATTTCTTTTTGTGACAAGGTTATTGAAGTCTTGCTGACACATTTACTGCCCAACCGCCCAATTTCAAGTGCTTCAATTATCTCCCGCGTAGTTTCATTGCCACTTCTTCCTATCACTGTGCACTTGTCAAGCTGTGGTTTGCACTTACGTGTGCAATCCTTGCAATGAAGGGCCAGGAAACACTCCTTGCCATTTCGAACATTGTTATTGTGCTCCCTCAACCAGTCATTCAAACACCTGCCGGTTTGACCGACGTAGGATGACCCGCCAGTTAGTGGTATATGATATACGACACGCTCAGTGCACGGAACGTACGGCACACGGTGGTTTGTATGGCACCACAGGTTATTCACACCTGTCTTAGTAGTCGCCTTAGCGATGTTCACAAGCTTGTGGGGAGCACTAAGGGCTACCCTCACGTTCACACGGTTAGCAATCTTCTTTAATACGTGCGACAAGCCGTGAATGTACGGTACAACCGCTACCTTTTTCTTTTCGCTCTCACGGGGAGGCTCGTCATGCCCATCTTTCCGATGGCACGATTTCAGTTTCCTGAGGATGCCCTCAGTCACTGATACGATCAGGTGTTGGGGGTATCCAGCCGCGTCGAACGGACTAACTTGTTTCTTGAAAGCGGTTTGCGCCGCATGGGGGCACGACTTGGTCAAGGCGTCCGAAATGCACAATTTAACAATTCCCCTCTTCACCAGCTTTGAGTGTGCCGAGTGATATGGAAGAAGCGGCTTGTTAGCACGTGGCTCATACTGCCAACACATATGATTCACACACAAAGCGATAGACAAGTCCAAAAATCTAATCGCTCCATTCTCCGGAACCTCAAGCGTAATGTCTAAGGGGGCTAAACATTCCTTAAACAGACCAAGGGTATCAGCGACACACGTGTCAAATGATTCTTCACTACAATCCAGAAACACAGGTAATCATCGACATAACGGAACACCTTCGTCACCCGTGATGATACCAGACGCGTTGACAACACCGTATCACACCGTGCAAGTATCATATTACTGAGTATAGGGGCAATACAGGACCCAATGCAAATTCCTTTCTTTTGTAAGTATACACTGCCATTCCAGGTAGCAAAGGTGGACTTAAGATATAGGGCTAATAACTCCAAAAAATCAGTAACACACAATCCGGACCCGTTCTGGAACGCAATGGCACCAAACCGGTCTATGCGTTCTTCAACGCAGGACAGAATCAAGTGGTGGGGTAGCGAATAATACATGTCTTTTACGTCTACTGAGAAGGCCTGATACCCGCGGCCAACATTCGATTTAAGAAAAGAGGTAATGTGGCCAGAATTCTTTGTGTAATAGGGGTCCTCATAGCCTAGTTCATTTAAATGCTTGTGTAGAAATACCGCTACTGATTTTTGCCACGTGCCTTGCTCAGTAACAATAACACAAAAGGCGCAATCTGGCTTATGCGTTTTCGCCGAAAAAAACATCGACAAACTGGAATTTTTGCAATTGTCCACCATTTTGGATAGCTTCGTTAGCTGGAGTTTTTCGCACAACTTGTTGGCTGCAGACTTTACCTTTGACAAAACCACTTCATTTCGTTCATTAAAGCTGGACAAGATCGCCTCTCTCGCTTTGCTGATAAACATTACCTTAGGCATGACACAGAACCCGCCTTCTTTATCTGCTGCTATGACGGACAAATCTTTCTCTTGTAAATAAGAAGAAATGCGTTTCAGGTTTACCCCACGGCTAGACGGCTTGTAACGGTTAAGAATGTCCACACCTTCGGAAATGCAACGTTCACTTTCACACACAGGCGCCAGTCGGGACACTTGCCTGACGTGAGTTAGCAGCTCAGGGGCCGAACTTCGTGACTGGACGGCAAATTTCGGTCCCAGATCCAGTACTTGGCGTACGTCATCCGGTAGAGAGACGTCACCACAGCACCGAGTCCCACTTGTGGTCGGCTGTGACTTTACGGGCTGGGTTGCACGGAGGCTTAGAAGGATGCACTGCCATAGAACTTCCGCGGTTTGGTCCGCCAATCGTGACAATTCCTGAAATCTTCTTTTCTTGGCTCTGGGTTGCAGATTCCCTCTGTAGACTTGCGTGCGAAGGCAATTTCTGTAGATCCGAGATTGTCGTGACCACTCGGAATGAAGGATTTTACACATCCTGGTTCTATGTCCACGTGACGGAGCTATGCTTCCAAACAGCTGTGCTACATCGGGTGGTAACGTATTGGTGCGAAGGCAGAACGACAATGTGTGGCAGCGACATACCGCGACTGCAATTAGTGTAACATAAAGGAGGGGTGCAGTGTTAAACACGAAAAAGAGCCCGATGAACTAGAAATATAAGTTAGCAAGGAGTACTGTTGGGCTAGTTGGTAGGACATCATTATAATACTATAGCGCAAAGAACGGGAAACGAAGTTCTATGGCAGTGCATCCTTCCAAGCCTCCGTGCAACCCAGCCGGTAAAGTCACAGCCGATCACAAGTGGGACTCGGTGCTATAGTGACGTATCTCTACCGGATGACGTACGCCAAGTACTGGATCTGGGACCGAAATTTGCCGTCCAGCCACGAAGTTCGGCCCCTGAGCTGCTAACTCACGTCAGGCAAGTGTCCCGACTGGCGCCTGTGGGTGAAAGTGAACGTTGCATTTCCGAAGGTGTGGACATTCTTAACCGTTACAAGCCGTCTAGCAGTGGGGTAAACCTGAAACGCATTTCTTCTTATTTGCAAGAGAAAGATTTGTCCGTCATAGCAGCAGATAAAGAAGGCGAGTTCTGTGTCATGCCTAAGGTAATGTTTATCAGCAAAGCGAGAGAGGCGATCTTGTCCAGCTTTGATGAACGAAATGAAGTGGTTTTGTCAAAGGTAAAGTCTGCAGCCAAAAAGTTGTGCGAAAAACTCGAGCTAACGAAGCTATCCAAGATGGTAGACAATTGCAAAAATTCCAGTTTGTCGATGTTTTTTAGGCGAAAACGCATAAGCCAGATTGCCCCTTTTGTGTTATTGTTACTGAGCAAGGCACGTGGCAAAAATAAGTAGCGGTATTTCTACAGAAGCATTTAAATGAACTAGGCTATGAGGATCCCTATTACACAGAGAATTCTGGCCACATTACCTTTTTTCTTAAATCAATGTTGACCGCGGGTATCAGGCCTTCTCAGTACACGTAAAAGACATGTATTATTCGCTACCCCACGACTTGATTCTGTCCTGTGTTGAAGAACGCATAGACCGGTTTGGTGCCATTGCGTTCCAGAACGGGTCCGGATTGGGTGTTACTGATTTTTTGGAGTTATTAGCCCTATACCTTAAGTCCACCTTTGCTACCTGGAATGGCAGTGTATACTTACAAAAGAAAGGAATTTGCATTGGGTCATGTATTGCCCATATACTCAGTAATATGATACTTGCACGGTGTGATACAGTGTTGTCAACGCGTCTGGCATCATCACGGGTGACGAAGGTGTTCCGTTATGTCGATGGTTACCTTGTGTTTCTGGATTGTAGTGAAGAATCATTTGACACGTGTGTCGCTGATACCCTTGGTCTGCTTAAGGAATGTTTAGCCCCCTTAGACATTACGCATGAGGTTCCGGAGAATGGAGCGATTAGATTTTTGGACTTGTCTATCGCATTGTGTGTGAATCATATGTGTTGGCAGTATGAGCCACGTGCTAACAAGCCGCATCTTCCATATCACTCGGCACACTCAAAGCTGGTGAAGAGGGGAATTGTTAAATTGTGCATTTCGGACGCCTTGACCAAGTCGTGCCCCCATGCGGCGCAAACCGCTTTCAAAAAACAAGTTAGTCGGTTCGACGCGGCTGGATACCCGCAACACCTGATCGTATCAGTGACTGAGGGCATCCTCAGGAAACTGAAATCGTGCCATCGGAAAGATGGGCATGACGAGCCTCCCCGTGAGAGCGAAAAGAAAAAGGTAGCGGTTGTACCGTACATTCACTGCTTGTCGCACGTATTAAAGAAGATTGCTAACCGTGTGAACGTGAGGGTAGCCCTTAGTGCTCCCCACAAGCTTGTGAACATCGCTAAGGCGACTACTAAGACACGTGTGAGTAACTTGGGGCGCCATACAAACCACCGTGTGCCGTACGTTCCGTGCACTGAGCGTGTAGTATATCATATACCACTAACTCGCGGGTCATCCTAGGTCGGTCAAACCGGCAGGTGTTTGAATGACCGGTTGAGGGAGCACAATAACAATGTTCGAAATGGCAAGGAGGGTTTTCTGGCCCTTCATTGCAAGGATTACACACGCAAGTGCAAACCACAGCTTGACAAGTGCACAGTGATAGGAAGAAGTGGCAATGAAACTACGCGGAAGATAATTGAAGCACTTGAAATTGGGCCGTTGAGCAGTAAATGTGTCAGCAAGACTTCAAGAACCTTGTCACAAAAAGAAATTAGGTTCCTTTCTAACACGCGTTGTACTTCGTGTGTGACATGAAGACATGTATAGATTGGGACACGTGCGTGATGTGTGTGAGGTGGCTGAGTGTTGTAGCTTATTTATATTTTTTTTTGTTTGAGGTGAATGTTTTTGTTTTTTGTGGTGGTGCATATAAAAGGTGCAAGTTTTCCGGATTATTTCAGATGGAAGTTAGCGCTCGTCCCGTCGTCTTACTTGTCTTCGTTTCCCGTTCTTTGCGCTATAGTATTATAACGGCGTAACATACGAGGGCACACCCACCCTTGGCGTCCACTTTGTGTCGGCGTAGCGTTGTAGCCATGAAGTCGTCACTTGATGCCCGTTAGCAGCGGCAAGAACTTAGCACAAAACAAAAATAAAGTCCCCAGGCCACCGTCAGCCAATGGTGCCACAGTCGTGGGGGTGTTGGGTCCGAACTGGAGTTCACTATTGTACGAGCCGATAGGAGAGGTCAAGGCGACACGATTTTACCACGGGAACTTTCTTCATACACCGTGAAAACAGTCGATGACAAATCATAACTTCAACGTCTAAAACGCACTCGCCAGTGCTGAAACCCGCTATTCACACGGGACGATTTCCGATAAGCGGCAGCCGTGCGAACTCAAGGAAGCTTTAAACAAAATCCATGTTTGATGGCCGGGAGCAGGGCGCGTTACGTTCGCTACTGTGGACCCCTTTGATTACTTGGTTTGTGCTTGCGCAGAGCTGCACTGGGACTGCCCTCAGGCCACGTAGCAACCATAATTCAGTGGAAGAACAGAACACCGAGAAAAACGGACCGCCCCGCGCCGGGCGTGGCCAACAACCACGCTGGGGATTTCAAAGTAGCAGTGGGGTTACCTAGCTTATTCTGGGGAATGAGTATTGCAGAGCGATTTCAGATGGTGCTGCATGTGGAAGATAGCACAAGCCGTACTTTATCAACGTAAGCGGTCCCAGTATAGGGCGATGAATATGCCACGATTGCTGCGCATCCGGCGGTTTCGCTCGAAGTGTATAGAATGCTCCACTATCACTACTTTCATAACCCAAGCAGCTGGAAACTCGCGAGTAGGCGGAACTCGGGCCTTCTGGAATAGCGCCCCAGCCGAGTGTCGGGCTGGTGCGGACACACCTCCTACGAAACAGGGACGAGCCAGGTAAGCTCCAAAGGTGGGGCAAAGCGCCTCGCATTTGAGCGTCTCCGATGACGCGGAGGGTGTTCAGCCACTGCATACTCTTCGGATAATGATCATTACGGTTCTAAGCCATGCTGGCAGGCTTATCTGACGGATTCTTCAGCCAAGAACATGATCGAAGTGCGGTATACCGATTCCTGAGGGATCGAGATTGCAAAGCCAAGAATAAGGCCTGATGCCAAGCATGTTGTTTAACAAAAACAAAACCAAAACTGGTTTGAATTCCAATCTTAGGAATACGTTCAATTCTACCGGATCTCGAATGCGAGTCAGTCCTGTTCGTTGTTGCGGCCGCCACAAATGTCACACGGCATTTTGTATTATTTCAGGCTTTATAAATTAAATACTGCCTTATCGATCGGATAAATGAGGAAAGGGGTTTATTTTAGCCAGTCTATGCACCAGAAACAAAACCAGAAGTTAGACAAATATACTTCAGTGTCCTTTTAAGGCAAATTCATATTCCCATACTGAATCGTTTATACAGCGACCCGTCGCACCGATGTATGCTGTCCCACAGCAAGCGCGGTCTCACATAAAAATTGTCTTTGTGAAATGCTGCGCCACTACAGGGAAACATCTTACAAAGAACATGGGCTGTTGTTTTGAAAACCCGCCTCTGTGCAGTATAAATACGTGGGCATAGGGCCACGAGCATTCTGGGCGTCAAAAATACAACTGGAACGCGGCACCTTTTGTCCACAACTGGGTGGAAAACGTTACGTACATCAGGCACCACTTCAGGCCTTTTAACAGCGATGCTGTTTAAGCTTGTGGTAGGGCCTGTTAGGCCGGCGAACGTATGCAAAAAAAACATCCTCGAATGATGACTTCATCGGGCACCGTAGCTTTACCGTAGTTTTGCCACACCGCGCCCAGTCAGGACTGTCGGAGGTGCGATACAACTGGCACAAGCACGACTTTGGAAACGCGTCGCTGGGTATTTAGCTCTGTCGATTGTTGCCACGGCTGGAGTAGTTTTGAGAAAAATTAATGCCAAAATTAAAGAAGCGAAAATGCCGAGAAGCGATCATGTTGGTCAACTTGATCGCTTGATCGCCACACAAGCAGAAGGGTGGCTGCCGAATGAGATCAAAAATTTTGAGCAAACGCTCTTCCCGCTGTGCCCTTTCCTATCCTTGGAGCTTCACCGCAAATGTAACAGGAAAACGCATCTTGTACATAGTTTTTATGGCCGAATGTTCACCTGTATTTGGGGGCTAGCGGCGACACCCCGCAGAAAACTTGATCGACTTGGAAGCATAACCACACAGAAACCTCGACCGAGCCTCCTATATATAACCACGCATAACCTTAGCCGAACCAACAATAAGACAGGAGGTGCCGCTAGCTTCACTGGCTGTCCAGTCTTGTGGCAAAGTTCACTGGCTGCCGCAATGTTTTGTCGGCTCCGACACATTTGCCCTTGCATTTATTTCCGCCACGCTTCATTTCTGGAGCATAGTATGGGCCAGTACACCAATCAGTGTTGGCATGATGGTAGTCGATTGGAAAAGTTTTGCTTATATGCACTTTGTCTTCGGGCTAACTATTGTGGAATGTCCATCATGGCATCAGTGGTTTCTCGCAATGGAAAGAGCCACTGTAGCACAAAAACCATGAAAAAACTATGTTCCAAGGCATACAACACTACGTCTTGCTAGCCACACATTGCTAATCGTTAAAGTAGCGGGCATCTTAGCTCAAATTGTTTATCAATTATGGCAACTTGAGCCCTGCACATAATTCAGAACAGCATTTTGGTTTTCTGGACTATCAAAAGAATTAGCCGGGGATTCACGTTATAGTGTGTAGCTCACAAGAGAATAAAGATCAGTACTTTTTACAGAGCCAGTAAGCCTCTGACCATCTTACATCGGGTGGTCTGTAGATATCTTCTGTATTGCCTAAAGCATATTGTTAGGCTTGTCATGTGTACAGCTAGTTATAACTGCAGAAGACACAATAACGAACAAAGGAAAAGAATGGGAATGACAACCACATAGTTGTCCTCTGTATACAGGCCCACAAAGCCATTTCGGTTTATCGCACAGACCTCGTAAGTGAACCGAAGCCATCGGTACTTTTAAAGCATAGCCTTTTTGGGTTGTAACCTCTCGTTCCCGGGATTCAAATGAAACTCTTCCGGCTTTCATTCGTTTGTGCTGGTGCGAAACATAACTAGTGACATTATGTGGCTTTGTATAGTGAGAGTGAAGATCATGTATATGTAAGCAACATATTTCCTAATTACTACCACTGGTACTACCGGTCATGTACAAAATGCTTAGCACTCGTGCAGCATTGAAAAAATATAAGCGCCAACACAAGTACTCAAATGAAAATTAGTGTATTGTTGTCAAGAATTTCTCATCGCAGTAGTTTTTAAGGAAATAGAAGAAATGGGATAAATATTGTCGTTGAAGAGAGCCAAGTGAAAAGCAGAGTATTACCAATAAAGGCTGCGACGGGCGGCCCAACACAATGCCAATAAAACAAAACTTGGCTGCCAGGGTTTAAAAATGATGGTAAAGAGAACCAATACAGGAGGAAAGCGAAAACAAAACATAAAGATTCTGCCTCACGCTGTAATCAGTGGCACCAAACATGCCGGGCAACTGCGTTTGGAGAAGCTTAAACAAGAAAGTTACAATAAATTCTATTGGGTCGGTTGGAAAAAAGAGAAACGAAGACGATCCTCTGTGAATGATATAGACTTTTTGTCCGTTTCCCAGTAGGAGTTTCGGCTAACTTTTATTTCTGGCAAACGCGATACAGAACGTTGTGTGTCACACTGCATATGCAGTCATCCTGGCCACAACGAAAAAAGACGGGGACGAAGATGGTGAACAAAACAAGCGTCAACTCACAACTGCTTTACTGGTTTCGCAAAACTGGTGATTAAACCCTTATCTTATTCACTTCCTTCCTTTGGACCTCGAAAACATAGCTACAAGATGTTGGAAGGTGGCAAACAACTCCTGTGGAGAATGGGTCCAAACTTAGCAATACATTTAACGTTTAATCATTCACCCTTTTTGACAGCAGCCTTTGATATTCTGGCGACACCTGCACATACACGATTGAATGTATTTGGGGCAGCAAAAACCGCATTTATATTGCAGTGCCATGATGCATTGTTATAACATGCCCTGTAAAAATACAGCATAACTGCAGCTCTTTGTGCTTTCATTGTTGACCAAGCTGTGTGACGTTTACACTTATAACTGCTGTCACACATGTTTGCCAAAACGTAAGGGCGCTCTAAAGATTGTTCTCTTTCTATTTTCTTGTATGTTGAATCCAGGTCTTACAACATGCCCACATGATTTACTAGCAGCATTTTGGTGAGCATGGCAAAAGGGCTTTCAAAACAGAAAACTTGATCAATTTTGAAGCATAACCACACAGAAAACTCGACCGAGCCTCTAAACATAACCACGCATAAACTTAGCCGACTCAACAATAAGATAGGAGGTGCCGCTAGCTTCACTAGTTGCCCAGTGTTCGCGCCACTTGTGCGAAGCTGCCGCAATATTTTGTCGGCTGCGATACATTTGCCCTTGCATTTATTTCCGCCACCCTTCATTTCTGGAGCATAGTATGGGCTACCGCTCAAAGTACTGAACCCGAAAAACGAGCTGGACGTAGCTTCCCCACCTATGTTTGAAAAGTCTGCATCATTTTCGGGTGGCATAACCTCATCATAAAGGATTCCAGGTATAAACTTGCGATTGATTGCGTGACGTTTTTGAGTGTAAGGAACAGCGCGGCTTCAAACCTTTCTCTTCCCGGTGTCAATAATGCTAGCAGGTGTGACCTTCTGAAAATGAATGCTCATGTCTAAGAGCTGTATTGGGTTGTTTGACGGAAATTCATATGTCCCTTCCGTTTTCTCTAAAAGTGAATGCACCAATATTAGCCACTTGCGTGGGTGTCGTCATTTCACTGTTAAATAAAGTAGACAAATCATCCGCACAACTAAAATGTTTCACACGATCCCATTTTCATCAAGAACAGTGTTCAATGCCGGGTCAGTAAAAGGAAAAAAATGACATAAAACTTCGGCAGCACGGGAACTAATACAGATGCCTTGTTTTTGGAGGTGAAAAAAACATCGTTAAAGCGATAAAAATATTTTACGGTAATATCCCAGTAAAAAAATAAAACTTCCACCAAACACCCCATACGAAGTTTGAAACGCGACTGCGCCGTTCTCGTCAACAATGTCTCTATCCCATGGCACCTAACAGAGGCATATAACTCAACCGAAGGTACCAAATAAAACACGTGTTCTGCATTAACTGAAAACCCATAACAGACAGAGTAATCACAATTGAAGAACTGAAAACTACATCCAAACTTTTTCTGCGGAGGGGTGGCTCATAAGGCACTACGCTTGGTTACAAGTCTCCTTCTAACGCAGTGTTGACGGGTACCTACTTGCTAACCATCGTTCGAGGCGGCACACCTGCTTTCTGCGTTTTTGCAGTTAGGAACACCTTAACGGCACTGCTTTTGCGGTCGCGGACCTAGTAAGCTGTAGTTTCTCCTTGATGTAGCTGCAGCATTTGTACATGCGTGTAGCTGCACCATATAGCTGAAGCTTTTGCCCAAATCGCTTTCACCAGAGTACAGTAGTTCTCGGAAGCTTGTATCGAATTTTTGGAGAAGGTTCCCTTTGATACCACAACGAACCCTCCACCCTTGTCAGCCTGAAGGAGATCTTCGAGGTTGCTTCTAAAAAATGCAACCACCTTCAACGCAGGATCCTTTGGAAGACTAGGAGGCCCCACGTTCACGCGCATAATGATTTCGTCGACATTACCCAGCAAACACTGGTCTCTTGTCCGGTGCGCCTGGTTCATGAAGCACCTGTCTAAGAGTATCATGTTATGTGCGGGAATACTGCGTTCTCAGCTGATCACGGCAGCATTTATTAAAAACTTGGATACTGGGGCACTTCAGGCAAACGTCCAGCTCCACGAGGCCACATACGGGCCCACTCTTACGTTGTTACATGGCTGCACCGAATACTTCAAGAAGGGGCATCGCCCTCAAATCTTCCTTCCAGTACGCTACAGAACGCCATAAAAAGCAAGCTTTCTCCCGGTTAGCCAAATGGAGTCCAGAGTGTAGTGAAAAATACGCAGACGGTATGGAAAATATAACAGTCACCATCGTAGCTAGGACCTCATAGTCCTGCCGATCCTCTTGGCTTGCCCAGGAGACGCTGTTGTGCGTCCGAACAGCACCGTAACCTCCATGGAAATCCGGACTTCACGACGGCGAAGCTGTACACCCTTGCACGGCCTATTAAAGGTACTATGTGGATTGCGGATAAGTGTGTTTGAGGAAGTGAGGGTGTAGCACAGATAAAAAAGCCGTTGTAGAAGACATTTCTATAATACATTTTGTTTCTAGGCTAGTTGCTTCATAGTATTCGCAAAAATACTTAGCACAGAACAGAAGAAACAACGGACAGAGGGATTGGACCAGCATTCCTGCAAATTAGTTTATATCGGAGCCATACTTTCCCATATGTCGCAAACCATTACGTTCACATGAATACCGAAAAAAAAATGGAGGGGAGCACAGCATCCCACGTGGCCTAGTTCGTTTGGCATTGCACCGCTATTTCGAAGGTAGTCGGTTTGGATCCCACCCAGAGAGCAAGTTTTTCCCCACTTGCTACATTTAAAACTTCTCAAAACTACAACCGTTTCAAAAAGCCGATTTTATCACGTTGTCAAAGACGGCGCTGGTTTCTTGAAGAAAGAAAATGTTATTTGAGCTATTTGTGCTCCGCTAGGAATTGAAAGTATACACAAGAGGCGAAGAAGCCGTCAACAAAATGACGTGCACAAACTAGCGTCGGCAACTCGAATGCTGCGGAGTTTGCAGGGCGAGCATTTATCTTTCCGCGCTATAGTTTCCAGAATAGTCGAGTTATATTAAGAGCAAGAAAAAGCATTCTAGTCAAGCGACGACACGGCGTAATGCACTCTCCCTATCCAATAAGAGAACTTGGGCAGCATACAAAAGAAGGAGAGGGAAACACGCGCTTTGTTTTGAACATGGATAAGACAATCGGGCGCGGCCAAACTGTGACAACCAAACACACCAGGCACGGTTAGCGGCATTACCACAGTTCTAAGAGTGAATAGACCCGATGATGAAATAAAACGGTAGCCGAAAGAAAAAAAAGTCTGTCTTGTACCGATGTAATGCTTGAGTCGAACCACGTGGACGGCTTCGGGTCGCCTGCGCCATCGTGATGTGTCGGAGTCACCGTCGGGGACAACCTCGTAGGTGAGTTGTCCAACACGTCGCCTCATTCGGTTTGGTCCGAAATTCCTCGCAGGAGCTCCTCACTCATTCCGCGTCGTCGAGTCGGGGTCTAGACCCACATAAGATCACCTGGGCCATACTCGGCGTTTCGGCGTCGGAGGCTGTAGAGCCCGCCAGCAACCAACTACTGGTCCGTTGCACGAACTCGCGCAAGCTGGCAGGCCTCCTCCGAATGCTGTGGGCACCCTTGGAGTCGGCGTTCAGGTGGTCTTCTTTTGCATGCGGCCGCATGGCGTCGAGCATCCTAGTCGGCCGTCTTCGGTAGATGAGCTCGAAGGGTGACACCTGCGCAGTTTTCTGGGTAACTGCGTTGTGCGCAAACGTTACATAAGAGAGGACTTTGCCGCAGGTCTTATATTCAGCATCGACGTACATGGAGAGCCTATCCGCGAGGTATTGTGGAGGAGTTCTGTTTATTCGTTGGTTGGGAGGTGGTACGCCGTCGTTCTTCGGAGAATCGCATTGCTGTAGCGTAAGACGCCTTGCGTCAGCTCCGCAGAAAAGGCCATTCCGTTGTCCGTGATGAGAACTTGATGGGCTCCATGTCGCAGTACAAGTTGCGTGAAGAATTTTGCAATTTCTTCTGCAGCCACCTTCGCAAGAGCGGCGGTCTCTGCGTAGCGCGTCATATAGTCCGTCGCTACGACAATCCGCTTGTTCTCGGATCGTGGTGTAGGAAACGAGCCCAGAAGGAACCTTCTAATGTGATGAAACGGCTCCGGTGGTACGGCGATCGCCTGCAGATTTCCGGCTGGTGTCGGTGGCGTTTGGCGCTGCTAGCAGTCACGGCAGCTCCGGAGGTAGTGGGTAACGTTAGATGCAAGGTGGTCCCAGTAGTATTTCGTCTTCATCTTCCCGAGTGTCCTGGCCGTGCCGACGTGCCTTGGCGATGGTTCGTCGTGCACGCATCCAAAATCTCTCCTCAGAAGCCGGTGGGGATGACGAAAAGGTACTTCGTGCTCGTTCTAGGGTCGAAGTTCTTCACTAGCCAGAACTTTTTAAGGCTAAATGCAGCGAAGTTGCGCTTAAGGTTTCTTGGCGCAGCGTCGTTGCATCCTTGAAGGTGGTCGTTCAAGACGCGCAACTCGGGGTCGGCACGATGCTAGGTAGCTACGTCGCTTTCCATCACGATGCCGAAGAATGCAGCGTCTTCGTCAGAGTCTTGTGGCAGCTTGTCGACCGGGGCACGTCGGGGTTAGTCGGCATCCGGATGTTTCCTGCGCGATTTGTAAACGATGGCCACGTAGAATTTGTGGAGGGGCAAGCTTCATCGCCCAAGGCAGCCAGAGGGGTAATTCGAATTTGCGAGCCAATAGAGGGCATGGTGATCTATTACCACCTTAAATGGCCTTCTGTTGACATACGGGTGGAACATAAAAATAACTTATGTTATGGGGAGGCGCTCCTTTTCACAGGCCGAACAGATCGGGCTTGTTTGATTGAACGTTTATTACCATTTGTCACATGAAGTTTACAAACACGGTTTGTACCTACAGCCGGGTCCAATAAGAAAAGTAATGGACAGAAGCGGGAATTACCAATTACACATAATACAGATATAGCTGTACAGACACTAAATGTCACTTCCGCGTAATTATGAGCATACACGTTTACACAGTAGAGAAGCCTTTCTCTACTTAAACAATCGGGTCACACGTGTGCGCATACAATGAAAACGTTATGACAGATCTCTTTGCGGACATACCCAGAAACATGAGTTAAAATACAAAAAACACGATTACTATCACGGGTTTTATGAATAGGAAAAAATGGCTAGGTGTACAAGGTTCACCAGTGTATAATTGTACAAATATGAGTGTTTACCACGAAAGAAAGAAAGGAAGCAGTTACAGCCTGCTCAAAAACTGTTTTTTTTTAGTTTTACGCAGCATTATGTGATCTCTTCAATTCAGTGGACAAATTATTCCATATCTTTATTCCTGAGAATTGCATTAATCTCCCCATAAACGTTATTTCTTGGCGCCAAGTTAAAGTTACCGAACGTGAGACTTCTAGTAAGGTGAGAAGAGGAATACAATAACGAGACATCGAAGGGGTCATGGTATTTTACAATATTATTACCACAAGATGTCGTCTTGTATTCACGCAAAAGATCCAAGGGTAGTATTTTTAGCGTTCGAAATAACGGCCGGCTTGGCTCGTTGTGGTAACTGCGACTTATTGTTCTTATGGCACGCTTTTGTATCCTCCGAAGGGGATCCAGATAAGAATCATAATTCCAGGCCAACGATTCCATGCAGTAAGTTGAATGACTATTGATGAATGCAAAGTAAAGCGCCTACAGAATGCTTTTGTCGAAGTAGCCTCTAGCTTGTAAAAGCGAGCGACAACCAGAAGCCCGCTTTACACCGACGGCATTTTTTGACCTGCCCAGTGAAAGTGATTTTATAATATAATCCCCAGGTATTTAAACATGTCCGTACGTTCCAACAAGCAGTTATCAATTTTAATCTGAGTATGTTCGTAACTAATTAATTTCCTGTGGGAATGAAATATAATGTACTTCGTGTTGTTGGCATTAACTGTTAACCTGTTAGCAAGAAAGCACTGGGATTTTTTTGCAATTCCGAGTTTATTGTGTTTGTAATTCAAAAACATTGTGGGCCGTGCATATTATCTTGTGTCGTTGGCATACATAATAATTTAGGAAGAGCTTAATATATGAGGCGAGTCGTTGATATAAAGTGAAATGAACAGCGGCCGGAGAACCGATCCCTGTGGCACCCATGTGTTGAGATATTGCAGTGTGGAAGTAATATCGTTCATCACGACAGCCTGATGTCTGGTTTTGATGTAACTAGAAAACTCATAGGCTTGATTATGTAGGCCGTAGTGCTTTAATTTAAGCGAAAGATTTGAATTATCTACCGAATCGAAAATTTTTTGTAAGTCAAGGAAAACAACTGCCACTAGCTTGTTATTTAGGGCCGTGTTAATCGATTGAGTCAATGTCAACACTGCGAATGACGTAGAATAATTTGACCGAAATCCATGTTGCTCAGGACACCGTGTACTTGTGTAATAACTTCTTTATGTGGTTGGATTGGCGTTTTCAAAAATGTTATTTACAACGCTAAGAACAGATATCGGGCTGTAACTAGACGGATCGGAATTGTTGCCGTTTTTGTAAACTGGGATTATTTTTTGCAATTTTTTGTATGGGTGGGTAAGTTTCGTTTTGTATACAATGTATAAATAGATTGCATAACATTGGACCTGAGATATCTACGTTTTCGTTTAAGAATCGTGCTGCAATTTGGTCTAGTGCAGCAGATTTGTTAGTTGAAAAATTTTTGATACTGGGAACAATTTCGGAAAGTTCAATATAATACATCACAAACGTATTGCCAACTGGGTTTGACTCAATGTAGCCGTCTACAGAGTGGGGAATTTTGTCTGCCAGAGCTTTGCCTATACCAGAAAAGAAGGTGTTGAACGCTTCGACAGTGCTGTTATCAACGCTGCAAGGAGTAACGCGCTGTGATTGACGGCCCCCAGTAACCTCGTTTATGATACCCCATATTTTGCGGGTATCGCCAGATGCCTCCAGGATGCAGCGTAAGTAATATTGTTTTTTACTTGGTCTGATTATCATAGCGCATTTATTGCGTATAGCTTGTACTGACCTAAATAGTAGCTGTTTGCCTTTTGACGTTTCCATTTATTGTACCAGAAATTATTTGCTTTTAATAGTTGCAAAATCTCTTCATTCATCCAAGGGCAGATTGGTAATTGATATGAACGTGTAGGTAGCACGCGACGGCACTTATTAACTGCGTTTTTAAGAATTTTTGTTACGTTCAAAAACTCAGTATTAACATCATTGTCGTATATATCGTCGAAACTGACTTGCAAGAGGCTCTGTCTCAGCATCGTTTAATCCGTCTTCATAATATGTCGTCTTGTATTAAGTTATGAAGTACAATAAAGATTGAAAGGTGATCCGCATTGGGTTCATTGAACACGCCAGCGTGAACGTCGGTATCTATATTTGTTAGTGCGTGATCTATAACTGATGAAGATACACTTGTAACACGCGTTGGGGTAATTATAACTCTTCTGAAGTTGAATGACTGCAACAGGAATGAGTAATCCTTATAAGCATCATGACTAGTATCAATGTTAAAGTCTCCAACTACCACAACGGGATCAGTGTGCGTTTTTGATATCTTCATGAAAATCATTTCCAGTTTTACCAAGAAAAGCGGGTAGGCTAGAATTGGGAGGCTGATCGATGATACCAACAGCGAAAGGGAATTCTAGCTTTACGAACAAGGCTTCCATAAAAGAACTATTGCAAGAAATTGATGGCAAGGATGTGAAAGAAAAAAAAAACTTTTATGAAGAAAAAGGGCGACGCCGCCACCGCGATTTCGCCACTGCCTTGGCTGTGAGGTAAACCTATAATCAGCGATTACAACCTCCTCACCCTTTTGCAGCCACGTTTCCGTGATTGCAATTATATGAAACGGTTGTGCATGCTCAGGCAACTGTGCTACAAGTAAATGTAAGTTTTTTCTGATACTTCGAACACTGCAGTGGAATATTGAGGAGCTCGTTTGGTCAGGAAGTTGGTGACCTAAATATTATTCATTTTATAGGTAAGCCTTGGTTCCTTAATAAAGTGTTAGGACTGGGTGGATGAATACACGACTTTGACGAGGTCATCTTAGCAAGTTAAGGGAAGAACCTTCGCTTTTTCCGATTTTCCCTTTAGGATCTTGTCGTCAGAAACCCCTGCGAATTTCCGATTTTTCTCACGCTTTGTACTTATCACTTTGCCAAGAAAAACTTTGTTTTCAGGGAACAGATGTTCGTTGAAGTAAACTGGTTCGTTTGTTGCAAATCCGAGCATTGCCATGTTTAGTCTGTTGTTTTTGGCAACCTGCAGGACACTATCTCGACTCGACCTTGAGTTAAACTTAACTATGACAATAGGAAGCCCCTTTGAAGCTACTCGATGCACTACGCCGATATCCTGAGAAAGAACGTCAACACCTAAACGGGTAGTGATTTGCTTCAGCGTTTCCTTTAGGTCCTCGTTTTCTGTAAACGGGACACCTTTGAGCGCAAGGTTAGTCTTTCTGCTGTACTGCTTCAGCTCCACAAGTTGCCTCTTGACATCCTTCATTTCCCTTTTCAGCCTCTCATTTTCGCAGTGACACTGAAGGCTCCGATTCTTGACTTCAGTGAGCTCCTCCCGGATAGACTTTACATCACCCTTGAATTCCTCGAAACTGTTATTCATAAATTTCATTGAAGTCCTGACAGAAGTAAGTTCTGTTTTGATATCAGTGGTTGAGGAACCAAGAGCTATTCCGTGGCTGTCAACTTATTAATGGCCTCGATGAACTTCGACGTCATTTCAACCAGGACCTTCGCGATTTCTTTAATGCTAGTTGGTGCTTTATGTCCGAGGCCCTTTCCGGTTTCCGTGTTATCTTTTGCCATCGTAGAATCGGTTTCCTTGTTATCTCCTGCCATCCTAATGCTTTAAGTATTCATTGACAACACAGTTTCAGCCAACAAAACACTCAGATCAATCCAAGCAGCCGCAGTACATCAGCTTGTATCGTGCACATAAACGTATGAATAGTACCTGCAGTGATACAGAAAGAAGTTCAGCGACGTTGTAGTTCGGCTGCCCGGACCGCTCTGATGTGGCGTAGCTGTTGGCTGGGTATAAATGGGCGACGGGGGCATCAACGAGTCCTCTCCGCATGCGCAAAAGCCGGGCCGATGTTGCGCATAGCCCGTTGAAGCCGCGTGCCTGTGCAGCGACTACGACGGGCCAGCGTGCTGACGTGATGGCGTATCCGGTTGCAGAAGGAGATGACACGCCGGGCGCGTACCGTTTGACCGCTATCGGCAGTGATACAGAAAGCGGTTCAGCGACCTTGTAGTTCGGCTGCCCGGATCGCTCGGCTGCCCGGACGATTGCCTCACCCCGGCTGGCATAAGCGATTACTTTTTTCGCAGCCGTTGTGCTTTTAGGCCAGGACAGCATGCAAGCCTACGATACTGGCGTTTGTGGACATTTCTGTTTCGGCGTATTCGTCGAAAGGCGCAACCACAGGTGGGCGCTGCAGGCGATTTTCAAGTTCGCTGAAAGCATTCTGGTGCTCTTCCCAGCAGCATACCTGAATGCGTTCTTTGGTAAGGCGCATGAGGGGTTCTGCGATTGCGAAGTTTTTGATGGAACTCCAACAGCATGCGCGCACCCTGAGAAACCTTCGCCCTCCTTTCTTGTCTTCCCGCCTCGGGAAGTGGCCTTGGCTAAAGTTTTCGCCGGATCAGGGAGGACTTCTTCCGCGCTTATGACGTGCCCTAAAACTTCAGTTCCTCTAACACAAGCGGCACTTTTGAGGATTCAGCCTTAATCATAATCGTCCTGGTTGGAAGCCCGAACTAATCACGGGGGCAAGACACGAAAACGAAATCTAAATGTACCTGAAGCGCTTCGTGTAGTCTTTCTTTTCGTTTTCTTCTGTTTCGATGCTTTCGATACTTGGATGATTGTATAGCGAAGCTGGACTTAGGTAGGGTAAATGTCTCCCCATGTCTAGGACGGCCCGTCGCAAGAACAAGTGCGCATGCGAGAGAAAAAAAACTGAGATGGCGAGGAGTTATGACCAAGAGGATAGGGAAAGTCTCGGTCTTTCCTCTCGGAGTAACCCGTGTTAGTGACGTACATGCACTCTCCCGCGCCATCGTGGAGCGCTCATGCGCCCAGTGACAGAAAGCAAGGAGAAACGGAAGATCTGTTTCTTTGCACGCGCCAAGTGTGAGGCAGCAAGGAGAGGGAGCGTGTGGTGGTGCCGCGAAAAGTGACAGGAGTTCACCGCTCACCCCCTCTCCCTCCCCCATCCGCCGCCATGCCTCCAACACTGCGGAGGAACTATCCCGCGACGGCGAGCGCACCCACATTGCCCCTCTCCACTGAAGGTGGTTTCCTGAAGCCGCATGAGTGGCACACAAACATGGCGGTAAACCCAAGCCAAAAGTGTCCATGTTTCAATGCCTACCCTTAAGGAGCGTATAAAGTGGCACCAAATTGCATATCGTTTCAGTTTGACCTCTCTCCAGCAGCAGACATACTGAGAGGCCCCTTGTTTGTTCTGGCATAACAAAAAGAGTTTTGTGTAGTGGAGAAGCATTTTGAGTAGCTGGTGATGCTCTGTAGGGTGCAAGAACACTGAAACCCAAATTGTTTAGTTGTGTTACTTCAATAAGTGGGGATATAAAAAGTCTGAAAACGCCCTTCTTTTGCACAGCAGCAAAATTCAAAGGCGCGTACCCAACCGTACTGACGAATGACTTACCTTGTCGGAAACCGTGACAACGTTATGCCTCGTTATGCTTTATTTTAACATTCTCTTTCGCAATGTTTTGGTTTAAATTACGCCATGAATGCTGTGGTCAGTAAAAGACACCAATTCATTTTGCTGATGATCACTTCTTTAAATAATATCAGCAGATTGTGTTATGGTTGGTGCCATGTGAATAAATTATCCCTCATACATTCATTATGTATGAAAGAAACGAATTTTTACTAAAATAAGAAAAACCATAAAGTCACCCAGCTATCTCTAGGGGAATTCCCTGTATCGGAATAGAGAAATGTAAATGTAAGGCCGTGGAAATGTGCCAAACAGCTCGTACAAGCGCACGCACCTGTACCAACGTCGCAACGCGATGACAATGGCTGTCTTCACTTTTCCCTCGGAGCTGTCTGTTCTGTTCAAGGTCAGAGACAACAGGTAGCCGCTGAAAGAAACAGAAAGAAGACAAACACTTGTCGAAATTGCTCACAAATTGTTTTCCATGGTTCAAGTGTTCGCAATTTGCAACGCCTCTGGCCCAAAGATCTGTCTGACATTTTAAGAGCTCATGTTTAAACATGAGCATTATGATCGCTGCTTGTCTGGGCTCCATACGCTACTCCAATGCAATCTAATTTCGTACAACCAAAAGAGGGCAACATGCAGCACGTTCCACTAACCACGGCGTCTTCAGCAACAGGCGACGCTTCAAACTCTTTGCATACAAAAAACACCCTGATTTCTTGCACAGCGGTCATCTAACATCCTTGATGATCTGGAGGCCTATTGTTCAAAATGTGTAAGGAGAAGGAAAAACGCTTCCATCATTTCTGAGTAGTACGCAAACTGTTAGGTCTGCCTACATCATAGGTATGACCGCACATTTGTTATTTCTCGGTAATATTGTTTACAAACGGCGCCACACTGGGGCTGCTCTTTCTTGTCGTTCATAGGCGGCGCAATGTGGGTTTCATCGGGAATGGGGACCGGACAACGACTGATTGCTTGACGAGCAGGATGGCAACGTTCCGCGACAAAACTCTGCAATTCATCATTGAACTTTTTTGCGCAGATGAGGCGATGAAAACCATCCGCCTATTTGCTTTCGTCCGTCCATTTAGCGCCAAAAATAATATAACGCTTCTTTTGCCGCGTCTTTATTCCGTGCCTCACTAGAGGGATGATCATTTTGCGAATAATGCAAGAGCTCAGGTCCGGTGTCAGCTTGCTCCAGCGGACACTGTGGGTCCGCAGTTCAGCGACCACAGTGACCACCCCCACTAAACCATTAGCTCTATAGGGCTCATTTAACAATGCTCAGTTAACGATGTTAGTACTGCTGTGAAGTGCCCTACAGTGGTTATGACCGCTGTACTACTTCTGACGCTCTATTCAGCTAGGTAGCTGAATAGAGCGGTTAACCCATCGGTTACCCATCGGTTACCGGTAGCCCATCCCTGAAGACCACCGAGTGATGAACTAGGAGTGACACATGAACCCTCCAACAGTTATTACACGCCCCTGTCCAATAGGAGGACCGGTGGGGGACTGATAATTTGTTGGTAACAGATAAGCCACAATTGGCCCACCTTGGCAACAAGTAATTTGTGGATGACGGGCGGGTCACCCACACTATTAGAAAAAATCGTAAAATTGCGGCGCCCGCTGCGCTCAGCCAGCCGTATTTTAACCGTAGCCCTTGAGATGCCGTAATTTATAGTGACGGCACAATGGGTGTTTTCTTTAAAAAACACGGTAAGCATTTCCTTGAATAAAACTGACCACCAATATCTGTATTGAACACTAGCGTGATCATGTATGTTTGTAGCGAGAATTTTTTGCATGGCGTTTTCATCAGGGTGCGGGTAATTTTATTAGGAACGTGAGAGCAGCTGCGCGGCGAAGCCGACAGTTCGATATCTGCACTCTGTATTGATGCTCGCGCTACTCGCCGATACCGCCAGGAACGGATTCGCGCCTTCAACCTTTTTTGTTTGACTGATTTGACTACAATGAATTTATACCCGTTGAAGAAATACTGTCCAGAAGTCAAGGTAAGTGGGTAGTCAACCTTGTCTTGTCTTATGTTTGTAACGAAGCAGACTTGCTATCCAACTTCGAGCAGGGTAAGCGATTAGCACTAACGTTTTCAGTGACTCGTTTTGAGCGTAGCGTAGATTTGACGGTTGACCTTAGTACACAGGCGTTACCTTTGTAAACCGAATCAATTCTTGCATAATTTCTAGCCCTTTGTCTGGTGAAGTGTGTGTATCCTGTTTTGCTAGCCGAAAGTTTAGATTTCAAATGAAATCAGAGAAGCTCGGGCGTGCCAATACTACGCGGATATGCATTACACGCCCATGGTTATGAATTGCACGCCCATATGCATTACGCGTCCATGCATACACACCCCTTACACTCCTAGCGGAATACGTATGCAAATGAACGCTTGGTTTTCTTTCGTTTACGCGCTGTTTTTTGTCATAATAAGGCTGATTCTTCCTTCATAGGAATCGGTAAAACACGAAGTGAGACGTGCCTTCACAGGAGCAGTTGAATGTTTATTGCACATTGATATGAACTTGCACATCACAATTTATATTTCGTCGGAATGCATCGTTAGACGCATGAACGTTAGACACTGAATTGAAAACGGCGGAGCTTTGCGTAAACCCAACTGAAACCACTGGCGCTCGCAAACCATTCGAACGAAACCGAACAAGTCGTCAGCGAACCATTTGGTGCACTCACTGTCCTCTGCAGCGAAAGGAGAATGATTTGCGGGTCAGCAGTGGTCTTGAGGGTGTGCTTGGCGACTGACGTCGTGCTGGGTGGTCGCTTCGGCGAAGGTGCAACCACATCGGTCCTGCTCCGTGGCGTGTACGGCCGATGGTTGCGTTGCAACGACACCAACTTGTGCAATGCGAGAGGCAGAATTCGTAGCTTGGACCGTGAATACGTGAACGTGTTCTGCTTTCCGCTGGCGTGTCTCTCATCTCACCATAGCAATCACGAGCGCGACATTCACCCGGTGGCGTGCATGACTGTCTGTGAAACTCCATGCAACAATTTTCGCACACGGGGACATTACACACGAACCAGATGGCGGCGGAAAAACACCACAGCTTAGGCTGCCCTATCGAGGCATCAACGGTTCGCTCTCATTAATGTCATGATGCAGTACTTCGCTTCACCTCTCCTATACGGCAGCAGCATCCTAATGGAGAAGGTATTAGGGAAGGATATAAGGCGCGTTTGTAAAGCTATTTTTCCTTCCGCTCAAAGCGCAGCTTGCAGAGCACCTCGCACTTCCCGTTGCGGTGACAGGAATCTTGGGCTCGATTGCCAGCGCAACCCCGTCAATCGAGCTTTTTCTGGCGATGTCATCTCCGTGACGGATATGACGTCAGTTGTATCCCGGCATAAAACACTTTCGTGTTAAAAAGAGAATTGCCGTGCGACTCAGTAGCTCGTTTCCCGACCTAGAACATATGGCGTAATATGCACAGCCGTGCGGTTGGCTGAGGCCAGCAAAACCGAACGCAAGTTACGGAAGGCTTAGAATCTTGCAGAACGAGCTATTTAATGCATATTCATTTTGGAGCAGTAGGAATGGTGGGGTAAACAATTTAAGTTATGAACGTGAACTATAAGTGCCAGTGTGTACTGCTGGTGGTACCGCGCGCACTACGCTTGTTATAGCTGCACAGCCGTGTGGTGCTTTGTGGTTGTCTCACACGAATCTGGCCGATTGGCGTACGCGACATTGTCGTCCGTGGGCATGTTCGTCGAACATACCCCATTTTTCACGAAACGATTACTACCTATTATAAAAAAAACAAGTCACGTAACTAAATTCAAAAACAAAGCAAAGGTGGACAGCCTTGCGGAGCAGTGTGGTTCTGCCATCTAAGAGGACTGACCGCACACAAGGTTCCGCAGTCCACTGCATACAGAACAGCGCATTTGAATTTCGCTTAAAGACCCTTCCTCGTGACGTCATGGCAGACGTCACAAAACACGCGGTTTTGCTTATTTTGAAACACACGATTTTGCAGACGTCACGAAACACCAAATCCGAGTAACAAAACAAACTTGTGTTTTGCCTGCATGACACCTTTATTAAGGGGGGGGGCAATAAACGGCTCATTGTGTACCTTCATATGAAGACCTTTTTTAGTTGTGCAAGTTGCCGTTTAATTCAAGCCTGCACGAGGCGCCATCACGATGACACAACCCTCGTGCATCACCGTTTCGGGTCAGGGTTGCCTGATCCACGTGACATCAGTTCCGCACAGTGCGTGGTGCATACAGCAATAACATAATGCTTGTGCTAGCTAGCCCTGAAGTGGTGCAGGTAGCTCCAGATACAGGTTGGTATTTCTTGCAATGACACTCTTAGCAAGAACAAAAGAACATATGGAGGAAAAGAGGTAATAACGTGTCGAACCTATGGGCTGTGGATCTCCATTCAAACAGCTAGTGAAGGTGGGTATTAAATATCCGTTGTAATTAGAAATGGCGTGAGAAATGGCTTGTTTTGTTTAATGCTCTAAAACGGTAGTGGTGTATGCGTGACCCTTCTTATTGGTGCAGGTTGGCTGGCACACACAAGCAGGCTTCTTGAGGTGCCCAATTGACTATCTAGTACATAGTGCATACCGCCCTACGGGAGCAGCTCATGCTGTCAAGCCGTGAAGACGCCATAGAGGTGCTTATGTTGGTAAGTGTTCCATACCTTCTTCTCTTATGTGCGCTACGCGTTATCCGTATCCATTGCTGTTCAAACTTTCTTGAGAGCTCTCTACATACAGAGTAAACTAGTTGTTTCAGCTTACAAATATTTCGCTCAGTGCTTCTTTAAAAAAACTTGCACAGAACTTCTTACTGGGTACTTTTATATAGTGTGTAGTAATCGTGGTTTATTCGTATTGGTTGTTTCTTTTATATTGTGCACGAAGATCGCAGTTGTGCACGTTCATCTCTGCAGCACAAAACAGAAAAGACAGAGGGACAAGAAAACACAGGACAAGCTTCAACTTCAACTTCGACTTCAACTTCAACTAAACTATACTGATTGAAGTTGGACAAAAAAGTGTACACAGCATGCGTAGGAAAAACGAAAACTTTAACCGAATAATACTCGAGGCTTTTATGGATTAAATTTTGTTTTTTTTTGTACGCCTACTGGATGTATACGTTTGTGCAATATCAATATGTTTAGTGATAGAGCTTGTCCTGGGTCCTGTATGTTTGGCACTGCCGAGGTGATCATGTACCAAATTTCCCATTTTTCAAAATTTCTACAGTTGTACATTTTTGTTTGTTTGCGCTGCTCATAAAGCCGTGAGACAAAATAGTTTACCCCATGGTTTGTTTTTGTTGTTCTATGGCGCACCTCTCCCCACACCGACCACGTTCTTTATGTTGTTATCTTTTCGTTGTATTTCGCATCCTTTACGAAAGCACGAGGCAGGGTCTTTTTCTATGACGTTTTTGTCTCTTTTCTTTTCAGCCCTGCTTTTTAACTAGCATTTTTCTTTTTTTGTTAGAACGAATAAAACACATTTAAAGAAGCTCTGTAACTTTTCTTTATGCATTTATGTTTTCCCAAAATCTTTGCCCAAGGTCGCCTGGCCACTACACCAAGCAGTGTTGGCATGATGAACCATCAGATCCGTGGTAGTCGGTTGGAAAAGTTTTGTTTATGCCCACTTTGTCTTCGGGCTAACTATTGTGGAATGTCTATCATGGCATTAGTGGTTTCTCGCACTGGAAAAAGCCACTGTAGCACAAACATCATGAAAAAACTATGTTCCAAGCCGTACAACACCACGTCTTGCTAGCCACAGATTGATATGCGTTAAAATGGCTGGCATCTTAGAATAAATTGTCCATCAATTATGGCAACTTGAGCTCTGCACATAATTCAGAACAGTATTTTGGTTGTCCTGGTCTATCAAAAGAATTAGCCGGGGATTTAAGTTATAGTGTGTAGCTCGGGGAAGGTGCTTGGAGCGAGGCTGGCGGGAGGAGAGTGGGTCAGCGGTCGGATGAAAGGAGCGAAACGTGAAAGAGAAACGGAGGGTGTGATCATTGCCACCCGACCCCCAAGCGAGAAGGACTCAATACTATGAAACGGCCCGAGGGGAGAGGAACAGGGAGGACGGCGTTAATCTGTGCTTCCGGGAAGTCGGGGGCAAGGGGGGCCATCTTTCGGCTGCTATTACGACGTTACTGATCTCCGTGTAAGAGATGAAACTCGCAAACAACAACAGCGGTATAATCCAAAGAAGAATTCCGGGTGGGGAGGCCAGTGTTTGTAGGACAATAATTATGTCTAGTTCCGGTCCACTGGGGCTATGCGGTGGGTTTAAACGTTTTTTTTTGTATGTGTGTGAAGCAGATAGTAAGGTGAAATGCCGAAAGCCGAGGCAGGTGAGTGTGCGTGGTATGTGGGAATAGGCTAGGAGAAAGACAAGAGGAAAAAATAAACAGTCGTATCGAGGTATAGTTGCGATGCGAGATGCTGCCTTTTCGTAAGCGCCTTATTGTTCTGTCTGATTAAGATACCGCAAGGTTTCTAAGCGGATTTTAAAAGCATTGATTCCAGCCGGCTCAAGGCACTTGAATTTATGGATTAAGTACGATTCTCTGTATTTCCTGTCCTTTGGAGACTTAAAGTTTGACTGCAGAATATAGAGCTTGAGATCATCGAAATTGTGGTTCGGCTGGTTGAAGTGCGACTTGACTGTTATGGAGGCCCCGTTGTGAGTGCCGGCCCGATGTCCATTCAGGCCCAAGTTCATGGGTTGACTGGTTTCTCTGATCTACTGCTTTTGACAAAATGAACATTCCAGCATATACAGAATGTTAGAAGAATTGCACGTGAAACTTGAAACAATCTTCTGAACGTATTGACTGGCAGTGCTATTGACAATGCAGTTCGTCTGCAGGTATCTGAGAGCCATGCATCTAGGATGCAGGCAGGGGCTTATGACTGGTTGCTTGAAAGCATTGCCAGGCACTAAACTATCTTTTACGTTTTTGTATCTTCTGTAGGTGACTCTTAGGGCTTCCGGGAATGCCTTTTTAAGACGGTCGTTACGGACTAAAATGGGGTAGTATTTCTGCACGATGTTGTTTATGTTAGGGAGCGCGTTTGAGAATTCGGTTAGTGAGGCTGGTGGCCGGGCGCTTTCGTTTCGCCGCTGTTGCTTGAGCACCTCATCCCTTTCTAGTTTGGATGCTCTTTCGTAAGCCATATCCATTGAGCTGATCGGCTGATACCTCTTTCCCAGGTTGACATTACTTCATTAAGGTGTTTTATATAGTTACCGTTATCATTGCACACTCTTCTTATTCTGGTAGCCTGTCCTACAAACATGTCTTGTTTGCAGTGTCGTGGGCGATGGCTAGTGGTGTTTAGGTACTGATGCCTGTCCGTTGGTTTCTTATAGAGCGTGTTTTTCAGTTTACCATTGTCTAGAACGACAGTAGTGTCTAAGAAGTTCACCTATTTGTCCGAGTACGGGCACGATAATTTAATGTTCAGGTGTGAAGAATTAAGACGTGAAATAAAATTTTCTAGGGCTGTGAGTCCGTGCTCCCACATTACGAAGATATAACCTATGCATCGATGGTAAACCTTGGGTTTGTGAGGAAATAGTTTAACAGGGATGCTTCACGTTGTCCCATAAAAAAGATGGTGTAGGTCGGCGAGAAAGGACTGCCCATGGTAGTTCTAAAAACGTGAAGATAGTCAGATGAGTCGAAATCAAAATGTGTGAGAGTTAGAACTAATTTTAGTAAAGCAATGTAGTCTTCGGCCGCATGTTGGTGCCGGTTTTGCGCTAATGCCTTTGATGTAGCTTCTATTCCTTCGGTGATTGGAATTTTCGTATAGAGGGCGCCTATATTCACCAGGCACGTCGGAAGTTAGCGTGTAAGGCGTCCTCGGCCAGATGTCCCTAGGGTTGTGGTAAACTTCGGTGTGGTAGATGATGTCCACGTTTTGTTGGGTCAGTTCTAGGTCAAGGAGAGAGTTGTTGTGCTTAATTGTGGGCTCCTAATGAGCGATGAGTCTGTGTCTCTGAGGTGTTTGCGGCTGTAGTTGGTTTTCAATCGTATTAAGCACTGTTGTGAGAGTTATCTTCGCGTTAGGTCAGTTGGTCTGGACGTCGTGTAGGAGAGTTTTCATGGCCTCGAGAGTGTTTTCGCCGTTGTTGTACATAAGGTCGTTAGTTCCAAAGTGAAGTATGAAGTGCGTGATTTTGCATGGGGCGGTATCTATGCGCTTCTTATTGTCCAGAGTTGTGGCGCCGCTTTGGAATCTAATGTGTGGTGCATGTTGTCCAGACGGAAAGTGATTCTGAATGTATTTGAAATGACTATCACCAATTAAATCTACGTGTGCCAGAGAGAGTAGAGGTCCCTTACCTTGCCCCGTCATCTTCAGACATGAAATACAGGAAAGGAAAGGGCTTTGAGGATGGCAACGAGATACAAATAATAATTTCAAGAAGGTAGCGGCCTCAGACTTCTGCCAATGTTTCGACAAGGGGACTTGTCTTTTTCAAGGCATCAAGGTTCATATTTGGTACACTCTTTTATACATAGAGATGGAGTTGGACCGAGTGGAGAGGAAGGTGTCTGGACCGAAACTGCCGGGAGGAGAGTGGATCAGCGGTCGGAAGAAAGCAGCGAAATAGGGAAAGAGAAAAGAAGGGTGTGAATATTTCCACCAGACCTAGCAAGCGACAAGGACTGAATACTACTAAAGGGCCCTGGGAGAGCGGAACAGGGAGGACGGGTTTTAGTTGTGCTGCGGTAGCGCCGGCTCCTTGACCTAGCACTCACCCAACGAAACATGGGCATCATCTACCACACCGAAATCTACCGCGACCCCCCCTGGACATGTGGCCACAGACGGTTTACACTCTTCTAACTTCCCAGGCGCCTGGTTAATTGCCGAAAACATCAAGTACAGGCTGAGCAGGTCCCTTGATGTGACCGTCCCCACTGCGTGAATCACCGTCCTGTCAGTGGCCAGCTCTGAGCAGGAGAGAGAATATGACATTCCTAGCAGTAGCGAACCACCCTGTCCCCCCTAGAACACCATCTGCGACTCGAGCACATAAACGGTGAGCGCATCCACAATACCAGCTCAGCAGCACGTAGGAGAACAACATTCCGACCCAACAAGGACATCACGTGCAGTGTTCAACATACACCAACATGCAGTAGAACGCAAACAAGCATCCGAACAGACATCGACGTGGACTTCACCCCTAAGAGCCTCCCTAAACAAGAGACTCTAAACAAAAAAGAACCATCCCGAAGGTCCTCTCAAAACAAACGCAAATGACCTACACCGAGTAGAACGGATGGTCTGCCCCTCAAATTCCACGCTTTCCTCAGAGTTCTAAAACTCACTGGCAAGCAAACCCAATACAGATTACACCTCAACACCTATTCCTCTTTCCAAACCACGAAAATCCGAAAGATTTTCGCCCAAAAACTAGTTGTACCGTTGGAATTCTCCCCCCTCTGAACAAGACGACAAATGGCAGGATACTTTGAAGTGTGCTTCGCTATCCCTCTTAGAAATTATGAGAACAGTGCGACATACAACTTAGCGTTTCAAATGAGAAGATTGAAATCATTCCCTTTACTGGCCAGGAGAAAATTGATCTTGATGCATTTAGAAACCGCAAGGAAAATGAGCTGTGCAAGAAAGAAAGAGTTAAATTTGAACGTCACCAGCTCATTTTGCCTGACTCGGCCTGCACAACTGAGCTTCCTGATCTTGCTAAGTATGACGACAAGGCATGAAATCCTCTGACCTCCCCCGCAGAGACATGAGAATCTGCTACTGTGGAAACTTTCCCTCCCGCTACTAAACAAAATGTACAATCTAGCTCCCACAGTACGAGCAGCAGCAACATTAGACCTATTCCGGAACAGAATGCAGTATCCGGTTCCACCGTCACGTGTAACCGCAACGTTTTAGATATTTTCCAAAACATTATCGACAACTGAAAAAATCACCCTAGAACGAGGCCTCACTTCCTGCCCTACCAACAACTGCGTGGATGGATACGAGTTACACAAAGATATGACCGAATTTTCTCGCAGAATGAGAGTAAAGAATTTTTGTCTGAAAAGCAAGACAATACCGACATCAACGACCACGCACTCCGTGCACCAAGAACTTGGACGCCAGATGCCGAGGAGTCTTCAGAACTCGATTTGTATATAAAATCAGTATCAACAGAAAGATTAACGACAACAAAGAAATCAAATAACCGCAAAAACTTGACTCCCTCAGAAGAAGTCACTTTAAATAACCTAGCAGCCAGAACAGACATAATCATTAAACATGCAGACAAAGGGGGTAGCGTTATCATCTTACCAATGAAAAAATATAACGATGAGGCCTTTAGGCAGCTTAACAACCTTGGCCACTACCAGCCTTTAGACCATGATCTCAGCGATGAATACAGTCAAACAATCCTTGGCCCTCTAACAGTTGTTCTGAACAGAGAATTAATCACGTCAACAGAACTAAACTTGATGAGACCGACGAACAATCAAGCAGAAACTACCTTCCCCAAAATTCATAAAGTCCCCGCAAAAGCGTTGTTCTCAGCCGACATTCCGCGCAGACTTATAGTTTCTAGCAACAACCCCCCTCCATGGAAGCATTGTCTGTGTTTCTGAATCACGATTTCGCAGACATTCCGACTTGTCTTCCTCCATTTGTTCAGGATGCCCGCCCCCACTTCCTCCGCCTAATAGAAGCAATAAACACTGGCGGGAAAATACCGAATGACGCCCTTCTGGTCCCGCTCGACGTCTCAGCCCTTAATACGAACATTTCCATCACCGAAGGAATAGAAGCTACATCAAATGGTTTCCGCGGAAAACCGGCACCAACATGTGGCGGAAGACCACATTGCTTTACTAAATTACTTCTAACTTTCAACCATTTTCAGTTTGACTCATCTTTCCACTTTCAAGTTTTTCGAACTAGCATGGGCACTCCTGTCGCGCCGACCTACGCCAACATTTTTATGGGACAACTTGAAGCTTCCCTCTTAACCTCTTTGCCCATGAACCCAAGGTTTACCTTCGATACATAGATGACATCTTCATAATTTGGGAGCACGGACGCAAAACCCAAGAAAATTTCATTTCGCATCTTAATTCTTCACACCTGACCATTCAATTGTCATGCCAGTGCTCTGACAAACAGGTGAACATCCTATACACTACTGTTGTTCTAGACAATGGTAAACTGAAAACCACGCTCTATAGAAAACCGACGGACAGGCAGCAGTACCTATACAACACTAGCCATCAGCCACGACACTGGAAACAAGGCATCTTTGTAGGACAGGCTTCCAGACTAAGAAGAGTGTGCATTGATAACGGAGACGATATAGAACACCTTAATAATCTAAAGTCCACCCTGGCAAGCCGGAATCACCCGGTCAACTCGCTGGATATTTCGTACGAAAGGGCATCCAAGCTAGAAAGTGACGAGGTGCTCAAGCAATAGCGGCGTAAGGAAAGCTCCTGGACACCAGCCCCAATATCCAAATTGTCAAACGCGCTCCCTAACATAAACATCCTGGGGAAATACTACCCGATTTTAGCCAGAAACGACGGAATTAAAAAGACATTCACGCAAGCTGTAAGAGTCACCTACAAAAGAAACAAAAATCTAAAAGATATTTTAGTGCGGGCCAAAATCAGTGCTTCCCAGCAGCCAGTCACAAGCCCCTGCCTGCGTCCTAGATGCCAGACTTGCAAACTTCTTCAGACGGACTGCATTGTCAAAAGGGCTGCCAGTCAGTACGTTCACAAGATTATTTCACGTTTCACGTGCAATTTTTCTAACATTCTGTATATATGCTGGACTGTTCATTTTGTCAAAAGCAGTAGATCGGAGAAACGAGTCAACCCATGAACTTGGGCCTGAATGGACATCGGGCCGACACTCACAACGGGGCCTCCATAGCAGTCGAGTCAACTCGAGTCAGCAGTCAGCAGACTCGAGTCAGCAGTCGTCAACCAGCCGAACCACAATTTCGATGATCTCAAGCTCTATATTCTGCAGTCAAACTTTAAGTCTCCAAGGGACAGGAAATATAGAGAATCGTACTTAATCCATAAATTCAAGTGCCTTGAGCCGGCTGGAATCAATGCTTTTAAAATCCGCTTAGAAACCTTGCGGTATCTTAATCAGACAGAATAATAAGGCGCTTACGAAAAGGCAGCATCTCGCATCGCAACTATACCTCGATACGACTGTTTATTTTTTCCTCCTGTCGTTCTCCTAGCCTATTCCCACATACCAGGCATACTCACCTGCCTCGGCTTTCGGCATTTCACCTTACTATCTGCTTCACAAACATACAAAAAAAACCGTTTAAACCTCCCGCCTAGCCCCAGTGGACCGGAACTAGACATAACACTTCTATTGTCCTACAAACACTGGCCTCCGAACCCGGAATTATTCTTCGGATTATACCGCTGTTGTTGTTTGCAAGTTTCCTCTCTTACACGGAGATCAGTAACCTCGTAATAACAGCTGCAAAATGGCCCACCTGGCCCCCGACTTTCCGGAAGCCTCTTCGGAGATCCCCCGGCGCACCGCCATTTTCCAGGTGCCATCTTGTTTACTTCAAATGCACACCAATTCAATCCGGTCGCCAACAAAAAATAATCCAGTGGTCAGAAGGATGGTTCAGGATTGTTTTGTGCCAAATGTAGGGCAGCTTTGTGGACTTTCTTGCGTGTGGTGAGGTGAAAACGTTGTGGTTTTTGATCCGCAATGGTGAAAATATATGCGCACAGCTTAATGGACATTTGCTAACACCCGCAGACCAGGAGAGCGGTCTCGCTTGATCTATTGGTTCCGTGTTCTGATCGTCCGTGAGATCGTCAGAAGTATCGTCTGCTCACGTATTCTTACACCAGCAGATTTGTCAGCGTATTGTTACGTGAGCAGACGACACTTCTGTCGTGAGCAGGCGATATTTCTGACAATCGCGCAGACGAGATTATAATTTGGAAATAATGCTTAACGCTAAAGAAAAGCATTCATTAATTGGAAATTAGTATGAAAAGGGCATTTAAGTAATGTGTTTCCATCAAAGGAACTTCCGAAGGCACTGTAACGCGAGGAGCTGACGATATACTAGAGGCGTGAGTTATCGACGGCGCCCTCGTAGACAATGAGCTCACAGCACGCGGCACCAACGGATCCAAAAATGTCCACTTAACTGTGCGCAGAAGATATTTTGTACACAACGGATCGATTAACACCACGTTTTCACCCCACCACGCGCAACGAAGCCCTCAAAGGTGCGGCCTTATTTCTCACAAAACACTCCTGAGCAACCTTCTGCAGATGGAATAATTTGGTTGGCTACCAGATTAAATTGCTTGGCAGTTGGATTAAATTCTCTGGCACCTAGATTAAATTAGACGGCACTAGGAATAAATAACCTGGCGCTTGGATTGAACGGGCTGGCGCCTGGATTAAATTGTATGGCAATTAGATTAAATTGAGTGGGAAAACTTGTAGTTGTTCTACGTTAGTCCGGCGGGCGGGTGTAGTATGCGTGTTGACATTTAGTGTAATGTCTGAATAGCTAGGAGAGTAATTCGACTGGATTGTAATGTTCCGTACGTTTGATGCCAGCAGCCGCGGGTCACACTGCAAAGGAAGCAGTGCTGGCAAAGTTCGGGTACGCATATTGCACCACCTTGCTACAAGCGTCTACCTTGGTTTGATATTTACTGTGCGCGTATACTCTTCTCGTTTAGCAACGCGTTGTTCAGGAGGGTCAACTAGCGATTAACCGGGTTGGCTGATTAAGCACAGTTTATGTTAAAAGAGTGCCCTAGTTCCTTTTCTACTCGTGACCGAAAGTACTTCAAAGCAGGCTTTAGGGCATTTTCGGCTACGAAGGCTACTCTACAATGCGTATGGCACAAGCGTATGGCGGAATTCAGTTGAAGCCTATACAAATCCAAGCCAACTGCTACGACCAGAAGGTCTACAAAGACTGTTGAAAATACCTACGTGTTGCAGGGGCGAGACTGCGATTCCCTTCGCTTTGGCAACTGCCTAGATATTTTCGTAGTTTGAGGGCTATGTAAAGCAATGCATCCCTGAACTATTTAATTTCCTTTGTAGGTAGGGAACACCTCTTCCGTGTATGTTATACGTGCCTCAAGAAAAAGAAAGCGTCCACGATCATGATAGCTGCCGCCGCCAGTGTCGAGTCGTATTGGTCCAGGTAGCCCAAGATGTGGACGGCTCCAGCTGCAGAAAAAGTGGTGCAGAAAAATAGGCACACACTGGGCGCATCATATTTCTGTCAGAGGCTTCTTTACTGTTAAAGGTTAGATTACGTGCTAATCGGATGCCGTTTTTTTTTGTGGTCATGGTGCCTTTTAGGCTATCATTGACTTGTAGCCAATTTGCCTTGCACTGCGCTTCCCCGTAGTTTTCAGTCTGTCTTTTATGAGGGATATGGACTTCAGGAGCTTTCCGTTACATCTTTGCCGTTTCCATATTCTCGTCAGCCTGTGTCACGCTTTTCATATGTGGAAGAGTTGTGTCCACACCCTATCCTGGAAGAGTTGTCTAAGGTCTGAGAGTGGGTTAAAATTAGCTCTTCCTGTAATATATCTGACTTAAGGAGCTCGTTGTGTGCGGCTCGCGGAAGCGGTCCCCATCTGTCATATGAGCTGCGCCAGTATGTGCTTTGCAATTCTTGGCCCAGATTAGGAGGTGAAATTTGTCACAGTGAAATCCAAGGTTGTTCAGTGTACCAGTTAAGGCATAAAGTTGGGCTAGTTGGTAATCTGACTGCATTTTACTAGCGAAAAATAGACACGGGCAAAGAAGAAGTACACACGACACTCGCTAGTTGAGCACGCTCGACTGACAGCTGGCGATGGCGATCAGGTTGACGTAGGTTGCAGACGGGTTGACACACAAGGAAGAAGGAAGGACAGGGCCCATACAATTAGAAAGTGTCACAGTTAAGGCATAAAGTTGGGCTAGTTGGTAATCTGACTGCATTTTACTAGCGAAAAATAGACACGGACAAAGAAGAAGTACACAGGACACTCGCCGACAATACAGTGACAATACGGCCGACAATACAGCCGACAATACGGCCGACAATACAGCGAGTGTCCTGTGTACTTCTTCTTTGTCCGTGTCTATTTTTCGCTAGTAAAATGCAGGCTGTTCAGTGTAATAGTCCACGTAGTGTTAAGAATTCCCACTAACAATATCGAGTTCGGGTCGTGTCTCTGGATACGCTGGTGCTTGTTTGAGAGGGTGTTGCATAGTTGTTGAGCTAGCATAGATTTTCTTGCTCAATGGAGCTTACTATTGATTTCCGCTTTTTAGAGCTCTGAGTGTATCCCCATAGTTGGTGCGCTACGCTAGAAGTCTCCCACCATTAGCTAGGATGAGTTATTTGAAGGTCATGCTGGCAACCTTCACGGTTGCTTGCGCGATGGCCGACAATACAGGTTGAATATAAATAGGTTGAATTTACTTTCAGTTGACTGTGACATGGTTTCAAAAGCATGAGCACAGTCATGCGGCGTGAGCTGGAGTGTTGCCGCAACACAGCCTTTGACTGAACTGCCTGTAGATTTCTTTGTCGGGCCTACATACGTAACATGTCCTGGCAGACACAGGTTGTATTTCGATTCCTCTAACGCAATTATTTGTGGTTGAGGGTCAAGCGAAGAGATGTAGTGTTGGAGTGTCCCCTTCTTGTCCTTAATACATCGACAGTTTCTTTAAGGGGATCACCGTAGTGTTCGTACTACAATTTGATCTAATCATCATGTTGGTTGCTTTAGCACTTGGTCGCCGGGGCTCACATACGTATGGCGAGGGCCTGAGGCTGCTACATGGGTTTGTGGTTTCAAGGCGGTCAACGCCGATGGCGTGACGCCCTCCTAGCTTCACTACCTGTAAATACTGCTTTGGGACTTGCACTTCTTGATGTATCGTCTGCGTTTACTGTCGTATGATATTACACTGCGTGTCAATGCTGGCCGTCACCGTCTCCCCAATTTGGAGTTCATGGCTTCGTGAGCCCACAGAGGATGGAAAACGTGCGAGACGTCTGGTGTGTGGGCTTTCGTTCGTCGTGGGACCCTTGAGAGCTTCTTGACGTTCTTTCGTTGTTTGTGGTGCGGAGAAGCTGTGTTTATTTGTTTATTCTCGTGGTGTGCAGTAAGGCTCCTTGCGTTCTCGTGCTGCAAGTCTGGCTCGGAGTGCTGCTATTTGGGGTGATAGTTGAGTGCACTCCTGACATGCTATAGATGAGGGTTGGGCACGTGTTGTTGTGGAGAGCTCTGGGTTACTGATAATGTGTTAAAGAGAGCAGTGGGAGACACAGCTTTTGCCCAGCTGATCTGCTTTTGTACCTCATGTCTGTCCTGGGTAAACTGTTCCTGGTGGTAGACTGGTGCGGCGTCCTAGACCCTAAACAGGGCCACGCATGCGAACCTCGGTGCACCATCTGTGGCGGCTCCCTGGTTACGGCAGTTAGGGGGTGCGCCATGAGCCTCCGCGAGCCTTACGACCTCCAGCGGATGAATTTCGTGAAGCGCCAGGAGAAAGAACAAGCTGCACGGAGGGACTCGTCTCCACACAGCGGGAGGCCTTGGAACCCTTCTAGTACCACAACACCGAGGTGGATCCAGGTCCAGAAATGAGAACAAAAGTTCTTTAAATAAAAACTACTAGGATACCAAAGCTGTTTCTAATAGGGTGAGAATGCACGAGGCTCGCTTCCCACGGAGTTTACAGTCCATTAGTGTTGCAGTGCTAAGGGAAGTGTTTTTGACTGTGGAATGTTGCGAAGGCCGCAAGACAACGCACCGGACATATTTTGAACTGAATATTACCACTTTTTTCTTCTGCGTCTTTTCGTTCTGCTAGTGTAACTATAGCTAAGATCCTTGGTCAGCAGCCATAGTTTGGCCTTTATTCAGACTTTATGTACGTAACCTCAACGATTTAAACTGGTTATACGTCAAGTTGCCGGTACCGGTCGATTACGTTTAACTTCGACGGTGACGTTGGTCCTAACGCGCGGGCCGTCGTATGCCCGTGTCCAACCGACCCTCTGCAGATCTATAGTTGGGATGGCTACATTTGTACATTTTCATCATCGAACTTTTTCTTACGGCACATAACGCGCCCGAGGCAACGATGACGTCAAACCCTTGCATATTCGCGTTCACCATCACTGAGCGTGACAGGTGGCTGCAGACTCCCGTTGGTAACCAATGGCGACCTGAGGCCAGTATTTATCCTCATCCGCCGCCAAAACATTCTAACGTTCGGAGCAACATAACGCGTCGCACCCAGTGGGGACGTCAAGCTGGTTCATATCTGCGGTCGCAAATGAAGGGAAACTGAAAACTGCAATGGGGGAGTGTAAAGTGATGACTAAAATACCACCATGGTAAAGGTGCGTCAGTGTTGTGAAGTGACATTGTAACTGCGCTGCAATTTAACAGTGTGACCATGTCATAATTGTGCCTAATTACCTTTAAATGTCTTTTCCTTTGGCACGCTACGTTTTGTTGCGTCTGATGCTTACAATTCGCATTTAAAGTTGTTTTTTTACGCTACCGAGTAAGATGAGAATTACCGTAGGTAAGGTGGGAGCCTCCGCGGAGATGAGTGGCCGCGCTCGCCTGTGTCGGTTGTGATGAACACGCGGATGGGGAATACATCGGTATTAGTGCTGGGCTAACCACCCTGGCGCACCTTCAGTGCAGGGACATCTTACCCGCTCAATGCTTTCTTCTGGATTCAGTGAGGGTTCCTCCTCGCTTTCATTCATGATACCCAGTGAACTGCTAAAAGGCTAAACGCGGCGATTACCCGCCTTGGTGTGGCGTAGACAGTTACCTTGGCTATAGGTCCAAGCTCAAGATGAACACAGCTCGCCTTAGTATCTGGCCCACTACTTCTCATTCTATTCCGGGTAAAATGCGTCTAGTTTTATTGCCATTGCATTTCTACAACTGTTGCCGCCATTCGTAGATCATGATGATTGCTTTTTATTGCGCAAGGTGGACTCCCGGCAAAGAGTGCCAAAAATTATTGAATAGCATTGGTTTAAATATATCTACAAAAAACTGTCAACATAAATTAAAATTAAATGAAATAAAAGGCAGAGAAGATAGGTGGTGTAAAGGGCCGGGTTGTCAGTATATGCATGATATGAAACGGGTGTAAAAATTTGACATGAGTAAGAAACTCAATATTGCACTGATGAGAAATCATGGTCTCGTCGCCTTAAAAGTATGCTTTGCGTAAGGCAATGTGTTGTCTGCATAGTTGTGGGAAGTGTTTGCATCGCCTTGCATTGAATCAGGACGAGCATTATCGAGAGGCCCTCTCCACAGCTCCTACATAGGGGTCTTCAATATCGATTTCGGAGATGTGAGGGTGTTAAATGAGTGTGGTCCACCCGTAACCTTGACAAGGCTACTTCCGTGTGTTTGTTTTGTGAGTCGGTTGTGTCTCATTCCAAGTGGGGTTTTATTACAGGCAGTTTTGTTTTCTGTCAATTCACTCCACTGCGCATGCCTTTGCTGCGAAGATGATGTTTGATGTGAATCGTGGGGGCAGTGTGTCAAAGTGTTGTTATGCCCACTGTGTTCCTAGAAACAGAAGCAGCGGCCCTTTCAACCGCCAATTCCTTGCGCAGCGATGACGGCGTTGCCTGGAACCCAGTACAGGACCCTTTGAAGTTCCAATAGCAGATCATTTTAGGCTTGAGCTCTATCCGTGCGTGTCGTTAAAGGAGAGCAATCATGATCGGCGAAGTGCAGAGGGGGAAAACGCTAGGCCAAGAAGTGTGAAGGAAATTGCGCGAGGAGGCAAGGAGCTCACGACGAGTTGTTGGGAGCGCGCGCCTCGAGAACAAATTGTGCGCATGGAAGTCCCGGAAATTGAACCCAAGACCTTTACGCCGAAAACCGGCAACCTAACCCTTGGGGCACCCCAAAGCCTCAAAGGGTAGGGGGATAGGAATGCCGGAGAATAATACCATGTGCAGCTAGTGGGAAAGAAAAAGGAAAGTTGTCTTGGCACGCGCTTCGGAATACCTTCAAGGAAGGGAAACAAGTATTAAAGCCAAATAGGTTAATTTTGAACAAAAAAATAAAGCTAACAACTAATTTAGCCGCCCATAGCGTGCAAAACCCATTTCATCTCGCCTTCGCAGGCCGCTTTATTACGAAACGGGAATGCAAATGCACACATGAGTTTGGGGTGTTGGAAATAAATAATAAAATAACAAAAAATGACGTAACCTAACCCCCCCAAAAAAGGACCGCACGAAACAATTGAGAGACCGCGGCCGCATGATACGAAATAGTAAAATTATGCATAAGAATTTGCGGTGGCATATACGTTTAGGTCTTAAGATGTACGACGTGATGCCGTTATTTCGATGCCCAGGATTCGTTTTGGAACATAGTTGCTGCATTTACCATTTACCCTCCGCGGTGGCTCAGTTGCTAAGGCATTGTGCTGCTGAGCATGAGCACGCGGGTTCGATTGCCAGCCGCGGTGGCGGCTTTTCTGATGGAGGCGAAAGACAAAAACGCCTGTGTGTACGAGATTTCGGTGCACAAAAAAGGGCCCAGGTAGTCAATATTAATTCGGAGCCCTCCGCTACGGCGCGCCTCATCGCCTGCGTGGCGTCGGCGCGTTAAACCCTACAATCAATCAATCAATCAATCAATCAATCAATCAATCAATCAATCAATCAATCAATCAATCAATCAATCAATCAATCAATCAATCAATCAATCATAAATAAATAAATAAATAAATAAATAAATAAATAAATAAATAAATAAATAAATAAATAAATAAATAAATAACTAGTTTTATGGGGTTCTGGCGTGCTGCTGAGTCTCAACACCAACCAGAACTTCCCCCGTTCTGAGTTTCTTCGCGTTGTGACTTGCCAAGCATACTTTCAAGAAATTTTGAATAAGCTATACTGACTGAGAAAAATTGGCCTTGATTTGTCACCATATTCAACACTTGAGAAACGGGGGATTGTTTTGGCCTCCGTAAGGACATGGTTGGGAGGGGTGGAAACAATACCTCGGTGCGGCCCCTTTTCAGGGACCGATCATGGTGTGACAAGAGGGTCTACTATTTGCCATATGTCATGCAATAAAAGCAGAGGACTGGGGTACTTACTCCACTGACTTCCTCTACCGGATGGTGGGTGAGTTACCGGAGCTCCCTGCCTGGTAGACAGACAAAGAGCGCGTCCGCCAGAGCTCGCCCAAGACTCCGACGCCGCCGATCGTGATTTCTTACACTCCACCTATAAACCCCTCGCAACGGTTGGTTACAGCGTATGTATGGGGGCTAGGGGTCCGCGGTGTCGCCAATAAGGTCACCTCAACAGACAAGGTGCCCCTTGAGAGGGCCTCAGATCCATGCCTGGGTCGCAAAAAGGGCGTATGATTCGGGAATCATCCTGATTCCCCAGTGGCATATCGGCATCACTGCTTCAGACCACGGTTCACAATGATGTCTTTATGCTATATTGCTAATCACGGCGAGCAGCCATGGTGACAGCCAACAGGCGTACTTGACAGGCGAATTGCGCTTCGCTTTTTTGCCTGTGTTCGCCAAGGTCTATCTTCGTGTCCGCTGTCTTTGGTGGTAGCGTAAATTCAGTGGACGCCACCGGAAACGCCTGCAGGGCATACACCGATAATGGTCGCCGAAAATGGTTAATCCCGTTGCCTATTTTAACATTTTAAATACGCCCGGCGCGGGGGCTCAGTGGCTGAGGAAATAGTGCGCTGGTAGAAATCAGCCACGCGCCTATTTGTGTTTTGGAGGCGCGGAACCCGGACACCACGCCGTGGACGTTGCTGTGCGGGATAAAAATCTTGAGACGTTATAAATATTCCGCAGCCGAAGCAATAAGGCGTGTAATAATCGTGCGCAGGTATGAAGCAGGAAGAAAAGTATGCAAATGCGGAAAGTGGGCGTTCGAGCTCTTTGGCATCAACTCAGCCGTGCTGCCATTTAATATTGTTTACATTGTTGTTTTTAGCAATTAGCCCCGTTCAATGCGCAATCCACTTACACCCAAAACGGTAAACATGCAACATTATGTGGGCACAAATAATCATCTGTACTTAAGCCGCACTCACCTGTGGCAAAGGAGAACTCCATTGCAGCATGGCCGAAGACGATGTAGAATATGCTGATAGCACGAATCCCGTGCATGAAGCGCAAGCTGTATGCCTCTGATGTCTTGTCAGTTGCCTCAGAGGTCAGCATCCGTAAGTTGGCAGGAACTGAGAAGCTTCGCAAGATGCTGACGCCAACTTCATTATGGTAAGAGGCATACACACAAACCGAGAAAATGCTGTTAGCGTCATGGCAATTTCTTTGAATCAATTAAAGGGTATAACGACAAATGAGTTCCCTTCCATTCTGGGACGAGGGACGCAGCTGTCCGCACTCGACGGAGAGCACGAAACAAACCACGCTTGTTTGTAATTTCCGATTCAGCATGATTCCTAGCCATTTAGCTGAATGATACTTGAAAGGACTCGAGCTTTATTCTTGCGAACATACATGGGGCTGTCTGTTTCCCTCCGGCGTCGTAGGCACCGTACAGTCAGTGTAACACACAGCACAATCCGCTGGACCAGTGAAGATACCAGACAGGTTGCATACATCTGTTTGACGTCCACGTGTAAGCCTCCCGCCAGCACAATGGACATGTCATCAGTGAGGGCATGAAACCTATTGCTTCGCGTGCACGCGCCCTTTTCCTCCCTCCACCCCTGCACGTGCATGCATAAACCGGCAACCGCTTATGTGCGTTTGCTTAAACCTGATAGACACGGCCAAATAACAGTTGTGTAAAAGGGGTCGGCGGCGGAAAAAGCTGACGTCGGAGTGGCGCCAAGTAAAGCGGCTTCACCGGAATAAAAACTGGTGGGCGGGGTTAGACATATACTGGTTCGCAGTAAAATCTCAGAGGTTCCGTAAAGACCTCCAGAAAACTAGCACAGAAAGAAATACACCAAATCCGAAAGTGACGTTTCATTATCAAAAACTGTACGTCGGCATTAATACACCACCACACACCAGTGCTCCCGCGGTGTTGTGCTGGTCGTGCTCCTCTGTAGGCAACAGAATGAAATCGCGCGTGATAATGTGGTCACTCAAAGTTAAATTTAAAGAGCTACGCAAGATTCCTAAGCTAATTCATGTAAGATCTGAGCGCGAACGCAGTTCATTTGGCCAGGTTCCTGGATATGTCTTTTGGCGTTGTCCACAATTGCCTACACCATCAACATCGGCCACAGTGGACCTACTTGTTGCAGAACTACCTACTTGTTGCAGAATCAATTTAAGTTAAAATTTTGATTCTCCCGCCAAACCCTCCCGTGTGTTTTTGCGACGTCTGCAATGACATCAGAAAAAGCTCTCTGCAGCCGATTGCGGAGCCTCGTTTACCGTTAGTCAATCTAGATAGCGCTACCATACCGCGAAGGTCCGTTTTCTGCCTTTGGTTTGTTATTGACCGTATTTGTACCTGGCTTATTTTTGTTCAGGGAGAAAATAATCGTTTCGTCAAACGTGGTGTTCGCTCGACAAGTATGGTCATCTAAGGAGGAGGAGGATAAACATCTTTATTGTTGGAAAAAGTTCCGTGGACTCTTCAGGATGTGAAGTCCTCAGTTCAGGACCCCATATGCCTTGCCAGCCGCTATAGCCCGCTCCACCAGCCGAAGCTGGTCAGACACGCATGAGCTGGACAGGGCACGCCTCCAGAGCTCGGGAGAGCTGTAAGGATTCGGCTTGGGGAGAGGGTAGGAGGGGCATCCACCAACCATGTGGAAAAGAGTGCAGTCTGTTCCAAAAAAGGGGAAGCTAGGGGACGTAATTTGTTCAGAGTAGTGGCAGACTCTTTTTGGGTGGGGAAAGGTGTTCGTTTGAAAGGAATGGTAGTGTTCTGCCGGCTCGATAGATAGGTGTCGGAGGCGTCGGGGAAGAGTGCGTCGGGCCAGGCGTAGATGTTGGGTAATTTGTGTGTCCGTCAGGAGGGGAGCGAATTTCTCCGAGACGGCGCTTTCTTTACTCCTCGTGCATCGTGTCATTTCTCGCGCGAGGTCGTGCACTGTCTCGTTCCCTTTCACTCCAACATGGGCTGGAGTCCATATGATGTGTATCTGTCGCGGCTGAGTAGCATTGCGCGGGCCGCAGCGCGAACCGTTCCGGCCTGGACGTGCTGGCAGGCCTGTTGGCTGCCCGTCACAACATTAGTAGCCTGCGTTGAGGAGATGGCATGTGCGATTGCCGTCTCTTCAGCTTCAGCTGGTGATAGTGTTCTTGGGCGGCGCTTACTGCCAAGGTTAATTCTAGATAGGAAGAGGTATCCTGCCGCGTCTGTGAAGACCTCGTCAGCACCTTGACTGTACTGTCGTGAGATGGCCTCCGCGCGAGCCTTACCCCGTCCACTGTCGTGTTCAGGTAGCATATTACGCGGCAAGGGCTGTACTTTAATGAGTTCTTGAGTAGGTCACGGGAGGAGCTCTAGAAGTTGGCCGTCGTAGCCCGGTGTATTTATTCCCAGTCCTGAGAGGACCTGCCGGCCCGCGTTGGTGAGAGAAAGCCATCGTTATTGTTGTAAGAGATGTCCTTCAAGTAATTCAGACGACGTACTGTGAATACCGAGTTGAAGAAGTAGCAACGTGGATGTGTTTGCGGTAGGACACAATGCGGGCTTGTATGATCTTCGGATTATTGTATTGACGCTTTCTTCTTCGTGCTTGTTGCGCAAAGCATACGGGACTGCGTACGTGATGTGGCAAATAATGCAGGCGTGCAGGAGACGTAGCGCCGCATTTTCCCCAAAGTCATGCCTCTTCAGGATGATTCGGCGCAGCGTATGGGACACCTGATCCGTAGTTTGCTTCAGCCGAGTTATGAAGGGGGAGTTTCGTTTATCTTGCTGGAAGACCATCACATAATCTTGACTTGAGGAGTGGGGGGGATAGTGTGGCCCTCGAGGTGTATTTCGACCGGTGGTGGTGGATCCCGCTTGGGTCTCCCTGGTTGGACCACGAGGAGCTCAGACGTTTGCGGGGCGCATGGGAGTCCGCAGTATTTGGCATACTCAGTGACCACATTTGCCGCTTCTTGAAGGCGACCTTCTATGTTGCCGTCCAAACTGTCACATCGTCGGCATAAAGCCCGTGCTTGATGTTCAGATCTGCAAGACATTGTGGCTGCTTTATAAGGACGATATTAAATAAAGTTGGGGAGAGTACGGCTTCCTGTGGAGTGCCCCTGCTCGCCAGGTTGATGGAGTGGGACTTTGGTTCACCAACGTGGAGTACCGCTTGCCTATTAGTGAGGAAGTCTCGGACGTAAGCGTACGTGCGTTCCCCGCAATGCAGCTCTTGCCGGTGGGCCAAAATGACTGAGTGGGACACATTGCCAAAGGCCCCCTTGAAGCCCAATGCCAGCACTGCCGTGGGGAAAGTGTAGGGTGGCCGGGGTTATGACTTGTTCTTTAATCGGAAGGAGAATGTCCTGGGTGGAGAGGTGGGCTCTAAATCCGAACATAGAGGTTAGTACGAGGTCCCGATCGTCAGGTTGACGATTGGTTACGTAAGACGTCGTCTCTTACGGCAATTGGCCAGGATCGTCTGAGAAAACCCCACAGCACCGCACCGCTGGGCAGCTAAAACAGGCATGGTGCGCGCAGTACCAACAGCAGTAAGCATCGGTACTTCTATGTTTACGTGTACTTTACTAACTTCCACTGTTTCACCCACCATTCTTACTGCTAAAAAAGAATGTGCCCTTAATTTAACCGCAGATAGCTCGTTCGGCAAACTAGTTAGCCCTCTCTAATTCGCGTTTGCTTTTTCCGGCCTCAGCCAATCGCAGGGCTGTCGCGTATGACATCATAGGTTCTGTTGCGGGAAATGAGCTAGTGGGTCGCATGGCCTTTCCCTTTTTTCCTAACTAAATATCTTATTTCAGCGAAGTTCATGTTAAAAGTGGTGTCAGTATAATTCTAGTGAGGCAATCTTTCGAATGAATTTAACTTGTGTATGGCCTGCATGGCCCCTTTGAATGCAGCTCCCGCAAGAACCTAAATGCCGAACTAGCAAAAGCGAACTGGGTGCACGGAACCGTTTGGCATCGGAGGTTCCTATTGTAAAGCTGCTCGTGATTTGTAGCCTGCAGACCGATAGGACCATGCCATCGCACCGTTAGGGACGATACGTAATTGCACGCAGGTGTCCCCACATCCCATGCAAGTTATACTTGGCTAGGGTTCATTGGCGCTGCCTGGCCTGGCTTAAAGTTGTCCCGTAAAACTGAGGGACACAAATTTAATGAATACTACCAGGCACATTAAACCTATCGTAGTCACGGAGCAGCCTGCATTTGGTTCATGCACTTGGTACATGCACTGGTATATGCATGAGTGAGCCTGCATTTGGTACATGCAGACAGAAAATTGTACATTAGCTTCACCACCATAGGAGTAGAACGTTCTTTAGGGTATCTTGATGTTCTTTCGGAGGCATTCCCTTGAGCTGCTGGCCGATGTGGGTGGGGGTTTTGTTCTGATCGTCGGCCACGGTTCATACAGCAGCGTTCGCACTCGCACGCCGTTGTAGGGCTTTCTCCCGACACATCATCAACGACTGCTTTGCGGGTTGAGGTGACGGCGACCACTAACTCTGACGGTTAAAGTTTGGCATAGCGTTGTTTGTCAGCGCCCAAGGCGGTAAAACCCCTAAACCTTCCATGACTCTCTATCAATTCTTGGTATGTTTGAACGCACTCCTAGCACTGCACTGAACCTGTCAAGGCTTCCTAATGGCTTGGCCATTGAGCTTAATTCTCTAGTCGAAGCTTCCGTTACACCTTGACGCGTCAGCCGATTTTTTGTTTACCAACGGGCTTTCCATATGCTCAGTTCCCACACAACGCCAAAGTCTATGACTCACATAGAGCTCAGAACTTCGACTAGCTCAGGAGAGTTATGAGTGATAGCCTCCACGTACTGCGCTCTTCAATTGGCTGTGTGCGTGGTAGTTTGCCATTTAAAGAGTTTACGATTGTTGTTTAGGTCTCTGAGTAGAACATTGTATACCGCTGCGTCCGGAGCGGATACAGCTTGACCGTTCACTGCTCATGGGGTCTTACCGTATGGAAACGAACAGGCGCCGGATTCGAGGAGTTACTGAAGCGGTAACAACGGCACTGCTATGATGCCGTTAATAAAAAAATACAAACAAGAAAAACACAACCATCGTGGAGCAGCCGCTCAATCTGGTGTCGCCTCTCTTAGACAACGTAATATTATGTCCGCAGCCTGAAGAACAGAAGCATCAAGAAATGGAAGCCCTTTTAAAGAATAGAATAGGGAATATCCATACCAACCTCATAAATAGAAACTTCAAGAATAGCTTCAATCAATCGATCAACTGATGAATCAATCAATTAGTCAATCAATTATTCAATCAACTGCTGCATCACGCACCGGCGCGGGGCAGCAATTGTCGGGGATGTCCATGATACACACCCAGTTGGTCACATTCACTACAGCGTATGGACTGGCCAGACGATGCTTTCAAGCAGAGAGTACAGTAAATTCAATACAATGGACTGTTCCGTGGGCGCGAGAACCTAAAGCGTCACCGCGGGCGCCTAGCGCGGGAAACGGCGAGCGCACAAAACAACAGACGATCATCACCCGATAACGACGCTATGTTTGCACGAGCAGGATAAGCTAGGCATTTATGATGGTCTGTACCACTTACGTGACAAACACACAAGGAAGTCATAATTGAAACCGTTTCGGAGCAATGAAATGATACCTGCCAGACGAATCATTTTTAGGCCATCATCCCCAGATGTCATCTGCGGATCTTGTAGTGCCTAATCAAAGCTCGATTCCCTGCAATCCCCATTTGTAAAATTTATGAAGAATTTGTAAGTCGTTCTAGATCTTGTGAAAGAGTTGATATAAGTTCCGGCAATAAAACATTTTCGCAATTAGAGAAAATAGGAGAACAATACTGGCTGCAGAACTCATACCGATATTGAAATTGAAGTCATTGTCTTGTGCTGAACAATAGAATCAGTTTATGATTGTAAACGTCTTCCCGGTCCCATGCACCCGAGAAATTTATTCATTAAGACATGCGACATCCAGAACACGGGACACTTCATTTAACGCAACAAACTCTTACAGACTGTGCCGAATTAGCAGACTTAAACGGTAACACGCCTTATTGACATATACAAGAAAACTGTCAGAAAAAAAAGTTCATTGGACTATTTATGTTCCATCTTTGTACCAAATTGTTTATACGGCGCTTGGCGAACGTTATGTAAGAGGCACTTTATAGATCATTTAAGACAACCGCGCATCGTGATTGACCTACCTTTCACAAGTTCAGTATGTGAGTAGTAAGGGAAATAATTTCTATCGTTACGTCTGTCCGGAGCAGACAACGACACACACAAAGAATCGGTAAAAAATGGCCATGGCGTTAAAGGAGATTTTCTAAACCGTAGTACTTGCCACTGATGACTAAAATGCCAGGCATTTAGACGCTACCACTTATATACCTTTTATGGCGCCTTCATAACGTATGCAGTTCAATGTCCAAACGCCATTATATGTATTTTTGGAGTCCTAAAAGGTACGCATCGCTGTTGCGCATATCAAGGTCCGCACTCCTGGTGGCCATGCCCTAAACCTTAAGTTCCACAAGGGAAATCAGCTTTCCACTGTAAAGATCGTTTTCTCGACGACGTCGCTGCGCCTCCCCGCCAGAGTTTGTATCCCAGTAGTGAGAGCGATATAAATAGGGGAACAGCAGGGGAGCAACGTCCAAACATTTGTTTCCCCCCTTCTTGCTCCCCTTCACCAAAGCAGCACCCTGTGCCGCCTCCTTGCTGTTCTTATAGAACTTTGCACCCCCCCCCCCTTCTGAGCTACCCTTCATCGCTCACGTGTGTTTTCACGTAGTAGAGCCAACGAGTCACTTTTGCTGCGAAGTAGTATATGTCTCACCCCCGCACTTTTCATACCGCTGGAGCCCCTTGACTCGGCGCCCATTCTTGCTCCTCGTCGCCACCGCCGACGCCTATTTAACACCTGTTATACCTCTTCATCACCACCGATGCCTCTTTCAGAAGTTGCGCAATCGGCTGACAACGGTGGAAGCGCCGTTACGAGATGATTGCGGAGAATATGCAGAGGCTCAAATGGGCGTCAAAACCCCGCAAAGCCGCTGCCGCCGAACGTGTAGCCGCTACCGTTCCGCCTAGAATTCCACCTCATGTAGCAGCGGCAAATCCCGCTCGGATGTAGAGCAACTTTGCTGCTTGCCACCCCAACGTGAGCCCATAATTTCTCTTCAGCCAGGAAGGCTTTCTGAGTGGCGCTTTCGCAAGTGTGTTTCGCGCCTAAGCACACTCCCATCACCATTTGCCGGTTTGTTCGTGCACGGGTTGGGGGTGGAAGGAGGGGGTGTGCATGTGTGTGTGCATGTGTGCATGTCTGTATGTCCGTACCAATGGCGCACCCATCGTGCTGGTGGGAGATTTAAACGTGGCGGTCCCACGGCTCAATGCAACTAGTCCGCTGTTCTCCGTAGTCGAGCGGTTTGGGTTTGGGCCGGTATCTTACACTGTCACTAAGATGCCTACGACGCGGGACAGAAACGCAGCCAAATATTTCTCGGCAAGATTAAAGCTTCAGTCCTTCAAATTTTTAGCTCGCTAAAGGACGTACGCAAGTTATTTGTTCGGAGGAAGAAGAGCGGGAATTGAAGGAGCGTGAGACCGCACAGAAGCGCGAATGGACAAGAAAACAACGAAAAGCCGCTGCTGCCGCAGTTACCACCGCAAGTTCCAGCTCATAGGTAGCTGCCCATTCACCCCGGATGAACAGCAACCTGCCGGCTTACATTCCCCCCGGATAACGAGCAACCTTCCCGCTTGGAACATCGACGTGAGCCAATGTTTCTTGTTCAGCTTGAAGGGCGACATTTTCGCCGGAGGCTTCCCAAATAAGCACGCGCACATCACCTGTTGTCGCTTGATGCGCGGTGCAGGGGGAGTGGGGGAGAGGGATGGAGGGAGGGGAGCACGTGAACCCGCAGTTACGGGCTTCATGTCATCACGTATTATATGACCGTTGTGCTTGCGGGAGGTATCAACGTGGACATAAAACGGCCGGATGCGACCTGTCCCGCCTCCCCCATGGTCGAGCGAAGTGGATTGGTGTTTTCCAGAGACAGTAAGATTCCTACGACGCGGGAAGGAGAAAGAGCTCAATATTTGTCGGCTAGAATATGCCTTGAGCCTTTCCAAGTTTAATTCTGTTAATTACCTAGGAAGTATCCTCAATCGCAAATTACAAACAAACGATATGTTTCGTGCAATCCGTCGACTGCGTTCAACTTCGTTCGTCTTTCATCTGCACAGAGTGGAAGTGCACTAAGTTCTATTTGTCGACTCGACAAGTTTGACACCAAATAGGAAAATTCTAACGAATGCCATAAAAATCAAAAGACTTCAAAACTACCGTGGGCTCACAAAGTATGCATAGAATATCTGTGTAGAATTTACCTGTCCTATCAGCATGTTGCAAGTGTCCCAGCTCCAGTGGCACAAGCATTATAAGAGATTCAGTCCAAAAAAGAAGTCGCGTACACTTTGATTTTAAAATCATTTTAATGGTACACAACCTGCATTTTAAATTTTGGGCACAGCTGCGCATCTGTGCCTGCAATTGCTGCAGACTGCTGTGGTTCTGTTCGTGTCCGGGGATATATCAGTTGGGCGTGCAGCCTGTCTTAGCCTTTCGGCATCAGGCACTCCTTGGGCATTGCTTTGTGTGAGAATGGCTTATCGAAGACGACGTCGTAGATATTTCTGATTCTTGTAAATGCTTTGCCACCGTATGTGTGTAAAGTTGAAATAGACCAAGATTAGACACCGACGAAGGAGGACACGCGCTTGTAGTAATACTTTACACTTGTCACTTGAATGTGCCCTGCTGCACTCTCCAAAGAACCCGGCCTTATCGTAAAGCCCGTGGTAGAGTATTGCAGACACACAGACTCCGTTCAGCCGTCTCGAAAGCTAAAATGACAAACATAGATGAATTACTTTCCCTAGGAATTTTCTTCGGCTAACTATTTGGAATAACAGCCTATATCTGCTCCGCTGTAGACAATGGACAACTTGTTTAGGTTCTTTAAAGACGAGATGTAGTGAGCTGTCAAGCTTCACCATCAAGACAACAAAGGGCAGTTCATGCAAGTTTCACTGCAAAACACAAACTGACATTTGAAAATAATTGGCAAAACGAGGTATTGTGACAAAATAATTCAGGAAGTCACATTTGTACATAGTGAATATTTATGTGCACAGTTAGGCATCGGTCTATTTTTTTTTTTTGAAGTCCACCGGTTTGCTACACTGGGATGAATGACCTGGATATCACATGCTTACAATTATTTCCATACTTATTCTGATATATTTATTTGGTCAAGAAGATGTTAGTAGTGTGGGTATTCAAGAGAGGTAACTCCCTCAAAAAACATGTAACGACTACGATGCCCTCACTTAAAGGGACACTGAAGTGATTTGTGAACATCGTGGTATTACTAGCGCAAATTGTAGCCTGGAGAGAAGGCCATGTTTGGAGGACTCTCGCTCGCGTTTACGCGACTTTATTCAGTAGAAAAATCTATTCTAAAATGCTGTCCTCCTCTTTACAACCTCCTTGCCGATTTCCTATAACGATTCGTACGATGCCAACACGAGATGGCTTGGCTTGACTGCGCAACTCCACGCTCGCCGATCCTGCTACAGAATCAGTCGGCCAAGCGTTAAGTCGTCCGGTCGCCGGCGGGTCGTGGAAGTTCGTTCGCTAAGCTGAAAGTAAGCCGTGAGGTGTTTGTGCTTGGAAGAATGTACCTTTAATTTGTTAATTTGTAGACTGTATCGAGCTCAAAGTTAAAGTAGCTTCACACAAGCGCACATGCAACGCTTCGCTTACTCGTACGGTAGTAGAAAAATCTAAGGCCATTTCAAGGCCGCAGAAGGGTCCGCGAAGTTGATATAGGTACTAATTAATCAAAATGAATTGAATCTTTATTGTACTGCGTAAAACTAACGTGCAGGAAGCATTTTTTTCTCTCATTGATTGTAGGGTTTAACGCACCGACGCAACGCAGGCGATGAGCGCACCGTAGTGGAGGCGTCCGGATGAATTTTGACCACCTGGGGATCTTTAACGTGCGGCAAAATCTCGAACACACGGGCGTTTGTGCTTTTCGCCTCCATCAGAAAACCGGCCGCCGCGGCCGGGAATCGAACCCACATCCTCATGCTCAGCAGCACAACACCTTAGCCACTGAGCCACCGCGGCGGGTCACTTTTTTTGTTGGGTGAACTAGCGCAGCGGTCAGCAGCCCGACGACGCTTTTCCGCGTTTGGGTGACGCTTACTGCAAGAGCGCTATTTAAGAAATAGTCATGTAAGCTGCTTGTAATGCTAAAACTAAATAAAAATTTAAACTGGCTATACATTATATACTTCAAAGTTCCACCCCTGGCAGCGCTGGCTTATGGCAGAGTTGTCTGGAGCACTAGCCATATTGTTAAGCAGTTAGCAAGTTGGAATCCCCGATAGGGCATGATTGTGTTTATTTAAGTTGATTTATTTGTTTTTGGGCAATGTTTTCTATACTGCATTCACAATTTTTGCGCTGTAGCGTTCATTTACCAACGAGCGAGTTCGCAAAACGCGTGCAGACTGACACTGACGCGCTGCTGGCGATTTCTCGTTGGAGGAGTGTTGCCATAAGCAGCGACTGCTTCGCTGCTTATACCGAACAGTACAGTACCGAATCAGCCGACCCTTGGACTGGTGCGAACACGCTTCTTACGATGCAGGTACGAGCCTGGCAAGCTCCCAAGGTGGGGGAAAAGCGCATCACATTTGAGCGGCTCCGGTGACGTGAGGGCATTCATCCACTGCGTCCGCCGCAGCTAGTGATTGTTGCGATTTGAAGCAGTGCTGGTTGGCTTATCTCACGCATTTACAGCCGGAAACATGGCAGAAGCGCAGTACGCCAATTACTGAGATACTGAGAATGCCCAGCCAACGATAACGTCGGGTGCCAAGCATGTTATTGGAAGGAACCGAAACGTAAACTCGTTTGAATTGTAAGCTTGGACATCGTCCAATCACGTAGCACCATGTATGTACGTCACTGCTTAAGTTGGTGCGGACTCCGAAGACCGTGCACGGCGGTTTTTCTTTTTTTTGGGCTTTATAACCTAAATAACACCTTATCGACCGCATAAACCATGAAAATTATGTTTATTTGTGCCCGTCTACGCAGTTCAAGCAAAACTAGGTGCTTGACAAATTCACTTCACTGTTCCTTTAGGCAATACTCAGCGTTAGATATTGGTGTGTTTTATAATGAGGGGGTGGCAATGTGCACTCACCGGTCTTCTTGCTGACGTCGGAAGAGTAGAGGTCGACCATGCTGCCAGCAACCATCAGGACAACGAGAATGCCAAAGAGAGCCCTACGAAAGCGTGCATCATACTGCTGTACTCCGACTGCTTTGAGTAAGTAAATGCTCACATACGAATTAATCCACAACATGAAGATATATAGTGACCGGTAATAACTGAAATTTCAAATATTACATGTCCACACATTTTCAAATGTGCGTATTGCCTAATTTCAATGTTCCAATATCCCAGGTTGTGTTCCACGAATTCCTGCAATATGACGGGACTTAAGCAGTATAAAGACGAAAGAGGCGACCAGTCCCCCCATGAAAAGCTAATCCAAGTCGTGTCGACCGTGTTTCCAGTCAAGGGTCGCACGTGGTTTTTCGCTTCTGCTACAGGAAGGCGCATCATCATCCACTAGGGCATACAGCTTGCCAAAATTACTGGCAGCCGAGAACACAAACGTACCACTGCTCTCCCACAACGTTTTTGAACCTATTGTTGACACAATAAATGAATTGTATAATCGCTGGTTTCTCCTTCTTACATTCAGGTGCTTTCTCCGGCGAGCGACTGCGAGTTACCGCCAAATCTTGTTGGACAAACTGTGAAGGACGAGGTCAGGAACACTTTCCGTGTGCCGACGGTTTACATGTGCCTTAAAGCTGTCACTCGTGCGATGTTGACGGGACCTGTGCAAGGAATATTTCCAAACCGCCATCCAGACCCTTCGTTTCACAAGCTTTTATAACCCATATCTCAGCTCAATCCCTTTTATTAGAGTGTTCTGCACAGATAACAGCTTGGTCTCAATGGCAAAGACTCCCCTGTGGTAACCGAAGAACCTGCGCTGACAGGCTTAACCAACACTCTCTCAACCTCCCTAACCAAAGCCACCTCGTCGCTGCCCATACGCATGCTCCGCTTGCGGCATAATTTTTCCAGCTGGGTTTCCACAGCACCGCTAAGCTGTTACGTTTCCGAGAATCCTTGTCAGCTCCACAAAACGCCAGCTGTCTTACCTGTTGGCCAGCTGTAGCACGTGAGCCCATCTACTGGACAGTTCATGCGTCTGGGATGCGGCAGTTCAAGCCAACTCTAACGTTCACATCTCGACCCAGGTAGGTTGTAGGACCAGTAGGAAGGAAGGAAGCAAACTTTATTTTCCTAAGCACCCTTAGTCCAGGGCGCCGTCTTGGGAAGCTGTGGCCATGGCTTTCTCCGCTATGGACGTCCGCAGGAGCTGTGTCGCAGCACTGGGGTTAGCCAGACTAGCCTCCCAGGATGCCAGAGTTGGATTCCGGATGCGGGTCAGTTTTGGATGTCGATCACAGGCCCATACTTTGTGGAATATGTTTGGGTACCCTCCGCTGAACGAGCAAGCAGGGGTGCCGCGTAAATTTGGAAAGCTGTGTGTAAGATGTTCACTGGGTAATGTGCTAGTCTGTATCTGTCGGAGGAGGACGGACTGCCGCCTTCTGAGTGTACGATATGGGGAGGGATGTACTTTGCGCTGCGTACGAAAAGACTGGAGGTATTCGCACGGGCTGAAAGACGGCTGTGCATGGCTTAAGCTTGACGAGAGCTGGTCAGGTGCCGGTAAATATTTGCTCGGGCGAGCGTATGTGTCCGCTTATTTCCTGCTAAACCCTCGTGCCCAGGAGTCCAAATAATGTGGAACGTGTGCGTTTTGTAGTCTAGTACGTCTTTGATGACGCGGGCTGTGCGGTGATGCAGGTCATTTCTGATCAATTGCCTGCAGGCGGCTTGCGAATCGGTGACGATGATGATGGGTGTTTGCGGACGAACTATGTGGGTGGTAGCGGCGTACACGGCTTGTGCAATAGCTCGAGTTAATAGGTTGTCGATAGCATGTACGTCTGGTTCGATCAGGACGTGTTCGTAGTTTAGGGGTCCGACGACAGCCGTGATGCCTCCCTCATATTCCCCAGGATGTGCTTCAACGTAGTGAACGTCCGTGATGGGGCCGAGGCGCTGCGGCGTTTTCGAGAGGATGTTGGTCCTGGTGTGCCGTTCAGCATGCCGGTCGGGGTTCATGTTCTTTGGCAGGGGAGCGATGGTGATGCGTGCTCGGTGTTCAAGGGAGAGGCATCTTTCTTCCTGCGATGCGGATGGTGGTGGGTCCGTAGAGTAGCCGAGTTCACGCAGGATCGCACTGCCTTGCTCGTTGCTACGGAGTCGGTGGAACTATCGTAGGCGCTGCCCACTTGGGAGCTCCTCCAGTGTGTTGGGGACTGCCGTGGCCTTGATCGCTTGTGTCGATGTATATTGCGGCACTCCCAGTGCTTCCTTTAAGGCCTTCTTTCGAACTACATTTATGCCTTCGAGTTCCGTATTCGTAGAATTTTGATTTGGGAGGGGATAAAATATACGGGAGTCGATGAGCGCTGCGCTAAGTCGCACAAAGTCGGCCTCTCGCATCCCCCTGTACCGACTGGCTATGCGGTGTAGCATATGAATCACCTGTGTCCCTTGATCTAGCAGCTTTCGAATGATCACAGTTCCTTTGGCATTACTCTGGCTTTTGAGAACGAGAACCCTGATGTGAGAGTATTGGGGAATTGTTAAGCGATCCGCACGCAGAAAAAGGAACTCACTGCCAACCAGCTGCGCTGATGACGTCGTGGATGGCTCTCAGTGTAATATCATCCTTCACGCTAGAAATGTCTCACAAACGCTGCCGTTCTTTCTTGTCCCGTGGTATGAATGACATCGTTCGTTGTTGCTCAGTGCAGCTTGTATTCCAACGATATAACACTCCAAAATAATAATCTCGGGCCCAAGTTAAACGCAACACTCACGGACATGACGTGAATGCGCAGTCATAGACAAATGTAATGCGAACACGAAAATATCAGCCAAAACACACCTCACTGAAATATACTCTTCGTGGATGTCAAATACTGGCACGCTATTGGTGCGTTTGGAGGCCACATTTTCCAAATTTGTTACTACAATTAAGCCACGCGTCAACTGGACCTGCGTGAAAAGAAAGCGCGCTATTTGTGTGTTCTGATTCATATTTTCATGTTCGCATCTCATTTGTCTATGACTGTGCGTTTTGACCGACCACCTAGACATCAATGTCGCTCTGTCCCTCGTTGCATTTGTTTACAAACTCTTCCGTCGAAATATTGCAGGCTCCTCCCACTTTACAACATAACTGGGAGCCCCCACCTCTAGCCGTTGGATACTTTGCTTGTTACTGTGATCGTCCCATCCATGGAGAATGCAGTGGACGCTATTGTTCGCGCGGAGGACCATGCGCGCATGCTAGCTGGTATACGGTGCAGCGCCCTTACAGCTGGCTATAAAATTTGTTACCAGCCCCGTCACGAGCATGTGTAGTTGAATCAGGGCTCCCTGGTGCTTCCCAGCATAGGCTATATAGATAGCGACCTAGCTATTCTCGGCGATTAGACGTGCCGAATTAGTTAGTGCTTGTTTGGCATTTTTAAATTCCTTCCGACGCACTGCACCGGGTTGCGCTGCACTTAATACCTATTTCTCCGTTGTATAATCGTTTAAGCGGCCTGCCGTAGTTGTTAATTTGTGTTTTTCTATGTGTCTTGCGATCAGTCTTTGCCGATTTCCCCTGCGGGAAGTGCACACCTTCTGTGGCCTCGACAGTTGGGTGAAATAAAAGTCTCTATAACGCGAATTCTGAAAGCAAGCACCAAACGGTGTCCACCGAACGCGCAGCCACACGTAAATCGTTTCAAAAAAGCATCTATGGCTGCTAACCATTCGCTACACGTTTCATAGCGTTCCACGTGTCTCAAAGAGCGCGCACGTCAGAAATAATGAAAAAATGTTTGTGCCATAGCATGGATCAGAAGAAATAAACACGAAGAACCACACCGCGAGAACTGTTCTATATAGTGCACCAGAAAAAAATCAATTCCCGTTGGCGTTTACGACGTGTTTAATAGCACAAGTATAACCATAAACACAAAATAAGGAGCGTCCATTCGGAATTTATCTCTCAGTGAAGGAATCGGCTGTGGAGGAATCGACTGTGGAGGAATCGACTGAAGGACCGGCGACAAACCTAGCCAAAAGAAACGCTTTCGCGTAGGAATATCCTGAAGGACCTCTTGCAGCGTTTTTGCATCGTACTTGCATTGCACTATCGTACGCGATGATATCTGTTGCGTACACCTGAGCGAAACCGGAAGCAGCACAGCAAAGGCAATTTTCTTTCACCCGGTTCTCACCGCTTCGGTATTGGCGGAATGGGTCAAAAAGACATCCCGAAGATGACCGCTGTTGTCACCGAACGCATTCTTCGTGGACGGCTCTCATGCCAACTTTGTCATTTGTTGTGGTTATTAGTTACCCCAAGTGAGCTCCTACAAGAGTGACTCCAGTTTTGGTAAAACGCCGCAGCTGTTTAAGAGGTTGCCGTCGTTTAGCGCTACCATCACTGGATAAACAGTCTGTTTTCGCGCGAGAATGGCGCTTCCAAGCACAGGATGGCCCGCATGTAGGAGCTGCTTTATACAAGTTTAAGCCTTCCTTGTGAACTATTGCACGTGCATCGAAGAGCTTCACAAAAACAGCTTCCCAACGTAAAGCCTAAGCCGATAAAGTTTCCCGATGTTTAAATGAAGTGAAATGCTCGAAAATCAAGAATGCTAGACGACCAAGCAGATATGGCTGCAGTGTGTTTACTAGTGCATGTTGACGTTTGCATAGATAGGAAGAGATTCTAGACTCACGCGTAATGTCTCGGTACTGGACAGTTTTATATTTACTGATCGGTACAATCGGTATTGATTGGTACGACCGCTACATTTTATGCGAGCAGTCGCAGGTCGCAAAGCGAGCGAAGTGAAACTAGCGAGGTTATGGATTAAATATTGCACCACCTGATGGAGCACGCTTTCCAAACACGGCAATTCTTCGGCACGCTGGCTGCCGTTGTCGCCGGCAGCTGTGGGCAGGTCGCTATCAGTAAAGCCTATTGTAGTCCTTCCTTGGAAGTCTTCTTGCCTCATTGGTTTATTGTCCAAACGTTTGCCCCTATGCACCAGCTCTTATAAGGTACTGCTCCCGGGGACGTGGATGACATATGATATCCTTCAGGCACGCCCAAAAACTGAGCCTCGCGCCCGCATTGCGCATAAAGCTCCCTTCAAGCGCAACGACAACACACCTTTCAATGCCTTTTTATTGAGTTCAGTGTCAGGTTGGGGCTGGGTAAGCTCAAGTAGCTCCTGCCCAATGCCGGGGTAACGAGTTCATATTTCATGTGTCCACTGAAGTAGTCACAGGCACGTTGAAAGCCATCGCTATTTTTGGGGGTACACACGTAAGTTCTCTCATTGCCCACTGGCAAGAATGAATAACCGCTGTCTTTTGTGGCATGAACTTAACGATAAGCAACTCAGACCTTGAGGACTATTTCTTTCATCAACGGTAGGTAACGCGAACAATTCACAGCATCATTCGTTGAGGCTGCGTAAGAATGTTGTTCCGGGACAAGGTGAGGACTTCGGGACTTAAGCCTATAACAGAAGCCAATCTCGGCCAAAAATCGTCATTGCACTGTTCGGACTGCTCCCTTGCAGGGTAACAATGCGCTTCTAGCCTTCTTCGGGTGTACAATGTAGATTCCATTTGTTATGCCTTCATTAACTCGTTTCGATGCATACTTCGCATTCCAAGAGTAAACATGAAAAGGAGACCTTAATATTTTCGCCTTGTTCACCTGACTACACAACGCGGAAGCATTCGACACAATGATGAATTCGCCCATTTTGTTGATTCGTTTCATATCTAACTACCCGTCGTTCAGCCAGTTATTCTCCTGTCGTGTCAAACCGGTCGTGTCAACTTCATCAAATATACGAGTCTCTATGCTTTGCACCCATTGGCTTCTGGTCACAACTCCGATCATCTGTCCGTGCTGTGCGCATGTACGTCGCACAGTATTTTCCCGCGGGACGCACAATTTCCACTAACCACTCCGCATGCACTAGGTAGTCTGTATGGGTAGGCGTTCGAGTGGGCATGTCTGTGCATGGGGGAAATGCGTGGGTGCATGTGCTTGTACACCCCCAATCGTGCATGATTAAGCGAGGAAGCATTTTCGCGTGCTTTGTATCCTGCAAGAGCGCAGTCCCTGGTTTGAGGCAGGAATTTTTGTTTCCAGAGAAAACTCACGCAACAATGACCTGGGATGTGGTAGGGGTCGATGGGAGTCCTGTCGTGCAGTACTTCACCTCGGGCAGTGCTGCATCTCCGGCAACTGGGAAAAACGGGCAAGAAGCCGTTACCACAGCATCTCTAGTCGTGTGATCTCCCTCTCTTAACGTATAAACTCTCTTGCTTTGCAACGCCTTCTTCACGAACGGCAGCTAATGCAACCAGTCAGTCCGCTGCGAAAAAAAGTCACACCTTTATATTTTACGAAAAAGCAGCAGCACCAGAAACAGCAGCAGGAACTTAACTATTATGCAGGCTTTACAACAGACGTTTTAGTCTTCGCAGCTTGATTTTTGTGTGCCCAGATAAAAGATTGAGCTTTCGCAGGCCAATTATCGTAGGATTCAGACAAAACTTCTGCCCGCTGTCTATGCCTAGCTTTGGCCCCTCATTGTGAAGCTTTTAATTGTGAGTTCCCTGTTGATTGCAATAATAAACAATTTATACTGCAATATAAACATGAAAAGAGGTGGGCGATTAACAGCCATGAGCCCCATTTTTAAAAGAAGGTTTTGTGAATTTTGTGTACGTAATTTTTAGAGGCCCATTTTTTAATCCATGGTTTACTCGGGTTCCAATGTGAATTTTCTGGAAAAATTCCTATCGAGATCGCAAGTTAACAAATACTGCGCAATTTTGCCATATTTCACTTGGAGTAGAGCGAGGTGATAAAATCATTTTAAAACGTACGATGGAAGCAGCAAATCTTCAGAAGACACTACAAATCTCGCTTTTTAAGACAAAGCACAAGACAAATTAGGCACCGTTTGCCAGAGCAGAGTACTCTGCAAAAATTTTGAGAGAGAGAAAGAGAGAGATGACTTTAATGATGCGGGAGATGGGTTTTGAATGGAAGACGTAGAATGATCATCCTTTCCTGCTTCAGCTGTCACTGGGGATTTCTTGAATACCTGGGGCGGTTCCGTTATCCAGACTGACGTCAATTGTTTCTCCCTTGTGGAGATGAGCTGAACAGTCTCTCATTGTTCTTATCTCTTAATATTGTATCGTTTAGGACTGTTGATACCTGCGTTGGTAATATTGTCGGTTGTATATTTTTGGAGCTTATGGCAGTCGTTCTGATTTTAGGTAACGCATTTAACAAGCAGACGTATGCAGCGGTCGGGAATTCAAATGCACTCCACATTTTCACAAGCGCTGTACAATGCAGCAAAGGGATGCAGCATTCGTTGTAATACGCAGTCTCAAACAGCCAGTTCAAGATTGACTGCTAAATAGCTTGTACATCTGTGCTATATCTTTCATTACCGTAACTAAGATGAATAGGCGTTCAAACCATTGAACTTTTGACGCTCTTCCGCGGGTCTAAAATCAGCGGTAGAGCCATCTTCTTCAAAAAGTACTCCAGTTTTCCACTTATGACAAAAACGTACAACTATAGTAATAACAATTGTATAAAATCCCTCTGAGAATGCTGTGACAAGGCAGCAACTTTCTTTGCACAGTAGCAGAACGCCAGCAACATTGGAATGCCTCGTATACGAAGAAAATAATACTTTCCGGTTTTAGGATTTAAATGTGTTATAACAGTCGCTGTAATGCCAATGAACGCGATATAGCAGAGGATCAAAAACAGAGACAAATAAAACAAATCTTTGTCGAAGTATGGTAATGATCGACAAATCTCGAACGAGTTTTCAGTCTCAGAAAAAAGAACAAGACCAAAAGTGAAATATATGAACAAAATTTAAAGGTCTACTTAGAGCACAGCCCAAAAGGTAATAATGTAAAACAAACAAAACAAGAATACAGAAAGAATTGGAGGACGCTTATTAGGGATTTTCTTTTGCGTGCAACGCGATACCATTACCTTAATCAGCAATGAGGAAATCTCTGTAGAGCAGCCAGCGAAGATACACGGTAGCGCATCCATCACACGCGTATCATGTGGGAGCGTGCTCAACGGCTTAATAAGTCTACTTTATCGTCGACGGCAGCGTGCGCGCCGTGATGCGGCGGCCGAGGTCGGAACGTAAGGTGCGCGTACGCCACGACGTTACGAAAACCCGCTCCTTTAGACTTGAACGCTCCCGACACAGCGCGCCGTGCCACCCAGCCTCGACGCATCAGCAAACGATATTAAGTTACGCTTGCCTGCATGACAGAAAACAGCGAGCTGCGAAGGTTGGCACGAGAGGGGAATGCAATGATGTGGGAGCAGGTGCCTCAGAGGGAGAAGCCCCAGCCCCCAGTGATCAACCACTGCGACAAACTGTTTTATACTGACTGAAACTGGGAAGCATGTGCGCTGACTCTTATAAGCATACACCGAGTGGCATTTTACCTGTTAAGACTTCAGTGCAGACTATCTAGTAGTATATTAATAATTTGTGGTGGTGAGAGGTTGTTTTTAAATACCCTATTTATTCTTACACGATTCTGTGCGGAGTCGCGCGCGAGCACTATTTAGTTTTACTGGGCTCTTAGCTGACTCGCTTTGGAAATACCTGAAATCTCGTAACTTGTGGTGCTAACTTAAGCAATGACGCTGGAGAAAATGAACGTAATTACCGGCCCCATCATCAACATCCTCATCTTGGATTGCCTTCCCAAGCTTCTTGTGGGTTTCGTTATCACATCATCAAAAAGTAGAAGAAGCGGCCAACTTTCCTTATTTCTCTGCAAGGGATGCCCTATTTGCACGTAAACAAGTTCTTGTCGTGACGTCTTGAGCAAACGTCCCGTGACAAAATCTACTGGTCACTTACTTTATAGCTGTTATGGGCCATGTTCTTTTGTTTTGCTTTTTTTTGCTTTGCACGGGAAGGAAGGGCGCTGTTGCGCTGCGGTGAGTTAGTGGGGGAGTGACTAAATTTTATTTGCCCATTTTAGTTGCGGGTATGCGTCTCCCTCTTTATTTAAACGACGGCCAGGTATTCGGAAATCGCTGGAGGCGCCTAAAGCGAAATAGCATTCGGTGTTTGGCGACCGACTTTCTTCCAGAGTAGATGTTGCCCGCACGATACGTTGCCGTAGGCGGTGGCTCATACGATCAATCATGCAAGTGAAGCGTCGAGATGTTAGCGCTCTCTTCGCGTGGTGTGCTTCCGTGAGCCAACTGACGAGTAAAGCCGGCGTGTTGAGACAGCTCTCCCCGGAGAGCTCCGCAGGTGAGAGCACTGATTTGAACGACGCCTCCAAAGGGTCTACAACACGACGGCATCGATAGATCTGCTGAAGAATCGAGCCAGCAACAAAGGACGAAGTTTGCAACCACCAGTTTTGCGCTCTGTATCATATATGCTACAAGTCGCATTATCATCAGCAATAGCATATGTATCAAGACTAATGAGCAGCTCCCATTGCACCATCAGCCCATTAGGGTTTAGGACACACGATCGGAGACTACCACGTGATCATGTGCAATCCAGCCACAAGGATATGCGCGCAGGCTTGTAGCAGCGGAGGAATAAGTGCGGCAGAAGGTGCTCTGCGCGTGATATCGCCAATCTTCTGGATGGTTGGACCTATGCTCGTCTGGCTTCTACTCCTGCAAATAAACGCCCTTCAACCCCCTACCAGAGGGTCGCCCTCTACACATGCATCAACGCGCCGCTGTGCTTATCACAGGAACGAAGCCCGTGCTTTGATGTGGCCACTGCAGTCATGTGAATAGACCCTGTGTGCATCCGGGCGGCAAGCTAGAGTTACTACATTCAGATTGTCCTTGCAATGACGGTGTACATAGTAAATGTGCCCTTGAAGTATCGCTCTTGATGTGAGCGCACTCAACAGCTGAGTGGGATGCTTGCACGGGCAGCTGTGGGATGGGGACTTCCAAATACAAGTGCCGCCGCTTTTACATCCCCCAGTTGATGAAAAGCGGAAAGCTTATGTCACGTAAAGTTTGATAACTCCGCCCTTCACACGCCGTATCGTAGCGGGAAATCGTGAGTCAATTTGATGTGCATCTCCTGCCCCCGTGCCTGTTTTACTAGGCCTAATTACCCACATCGATGGTACAATACGAAGGTAATTATAGATGAGCCACGTGCACTTTGGCGATACTTTGTCCTACCCTTATTTCCTTGGTGCAGAAACACAGAGAGGTCAGAGCCAACATGCACTTCATAAACCAGAGCCAACACCGTTCCTTCAGTTGCGAGGGGTCGTGGTGCTCTATCAAATTTCTATGGCGAGCCTCACCTGACCATAACATTTTCCTGTGTAGTATTATACACCCATTTCTATTATTTCTCATCCCCACTTTGTGTTCTCCACATAAGCAGCCATTCAACTGAAAAGATGAATCGCCTTCACAAGACTAAGCCGTCCAGATGTCCAAAAGTCATCTGTACCCACGCAGTCGTCGCTTCTATTGCCCTGAAACGGTAAACCTTTTGGCCGTACTGGCTGCCAAAGCTGTGAGCGGTCACAGGATCACATACCTACAATAAGCATAGTGAATCACCTGGAGTAACAGAAAGGTGCATTGCGTCTACCAGCAGAGTTACGGTATCCAGAACTCGGCACTAGTTCCTTATACATTATTTGTAGGTTCAAGCTTGAATGTTGCTCATCACTTTACCGACTGTAGTGTTTATGGAGCGCGAGACACGGATAACCGACACGTTTTGCGTTCAGTCTAAGCGTGTTTATTTTTCAATTCTCCTACTCGGTATCGCGCCCTCGTTATTACTTCGTCGGGCCGCCCAGGCCCGCACCTCCCCGGCTTCCCGCCGTCGGCTCAGCATTTTATTGCGTCTAAGCAGTAAACAAACAGCCCATCTCCTCACTCACAGCCTTCCTTTTACAGGCGATGGACCGGCTTGCCAACGCGTCACCTTCGTGTCTTGTAGCCTTGTTGGGAGGATGAGTTTCCTGGGCCTCATTTCTTCCGGGTGGAATTTGAACGTCTTGGCTCGGTACCCCTCCAACCTTATCCATCCTTGCGTCTTACGACGCTCGCAGGGTGTTGGTTCATTCGACGAGTGTTGGACTTCAACTGCAGGGAGTGGGGCACAGTGGATTCTGTTCCTTGTCAATTGGTCTGTGTATATATTCATAATGTAAGACCACAGAGACCCCAGCGGTGAAAGTGCCTTGTTTTTTTCATGTCCACACCGTTTTCTTTGGCTCTATATCTCGGAGTATCCGAGGACTGTGGCTTTTGTAATGGCTTCTCCCCAGCTCTGCTGCTCGGCGCAGTTCTCACGTCTGGAGTGCTTGCTTGTCGACCACCGCGCGGTCTAGCGAAGTCCACGCTGCCAGTTGAGACGTTCTCAGACGACGTCCAATTAATAAATCGGCAGGGTTAAAGCTATTTGCAAGTACCGTAACTCTGTGAGCCTGAAGAGCAACATAAGTGCCACCAGTTATCTGTAGGCTCTTGTTTAAGATCCACGCGGCTGCCTCAATGAAGTAACTTCTTTGCGGAAACCTGGCTCTTGATGTTACGTGTTCGAAGCCCAATTCTTTTGCAAAGTGGTGGAAAGCAGATCCATAATCTAATAAAAGAAAATGAATGAAACTGGTCCCAAAAATTCCAAGAAAGCTTCCACTGTTGCGAAGAGCTCCCTGCAGCAATGGAGTACTTGAACTGTACGACGCAGCAAAACCACCAAGGCTCACGTGTGATGCGTGCGCCAATGGCGTGGCTGTCGTTACCACTGATGTGTTCAATGGTGGCGCACGCTTGTGGAACGTTCGCTACAGCAGAAACAAGTAATGCGGACATTGTAAGAGATGGGCTTGCAATTCTGTTTGGGATGCAGAAATGTCATAGATACCTCTGTAGACGACTGCTTACTTCAAACACCAACTTGAAAGACCATCAACCGTTGTTATACATTTTCGACCCAAATAAACAACCAAATTCTATAGAACCATTAAGGTTGTACCGCTGGTTAACCCTGCTCGCTAGTAATCAGCATAGGATTAGTACCGGAAGGGCGGCTCGCCTGGAGATGCAAATGGGTCGTCATGGTTACCATAGGCCCAGTGTCTACTGACGAGTCTGCGAAATATTTTTTACACCTTACAGACATACCACCCACGGCTAAAGAAGTAGCCAAAGAAACTAATAAAGAGAACGGACTCAGAATGGTTCGCGGAATGGCTTTGCCGGGCTGGCCTAAAGCGGTCGAAAAAGCTCTAGAGATCCAAATTTTATACCACGATAATAGTTTCTTTAGAAATTAACTGTCTTTAAAACAACTGCGTAGCCTTTATCGGTTCTTTACGGAAGAATGTCTTAGACCTACTGCACGAAGCCACCGAGACATTAACAAAATGATGATGCTGGTTGGAGGTGTTGTGGTGGCAACATCGACAAAGACCTTGAAGAGCGCGTAAAGAAATGTGAAATGTGTGGCAGCACCCGGCCTTCGATTTCAGCTTCCCATTTCCGCAGTTGATGTGCTGTTTGAATAACTGGGAACGCGCACACATGGGCTTCGTAAAAAATTACACCATCTTCCCGTGGGAAACCCTGATGAGGATGCGAAGCATCGTGGGCGGTTCCGTGGGGTTACATTGTGTTGCCGTTATGTTGAGTGATCTGGTTTTTACTAGCGCCAGAGAGAATTCCGCGTCCGGGTCCACACCGGTGGCAAAGGCACGCAAGTACTGTTGTGTTACGGTGAGTAGGCGGTGGTTCTCGAGGCCTCTGTTGTCTCTGTGGTAGAATCGGTAGTCTCCGTCAGCGTTGGTGAGGTAAAGGTTGTTGACATTGGTGCACCGGCTGAGAGCAATGTACACGCCCTCCTCTTCGCAGCTTTGTCTTCTCCTTCTTCTTCTTCGGCGGTTCCCCTACGGCAAGATGATGACGGTGGTTGAACGCAAACCTATCTCGTCATGGATTCTTTGGTTGGCCAATCCCTAAGGGCATCCTGCCACAATCAGCATCAGAGGCGCTGCGGACGGGGTTGGTTGAGCTGCAAGGCGCGTGGCGCTTCCCGCCACAGCTTTCCCACGGGAAATTCAACATCCTCCTCTAAAGTTTTCAGTTCGTCGTTTCCGTTGACGTTCAGCTTCGCGTGCCTTCGTTGTATCAGTAGCTTCTTGACGTAGTTTGAATGTGTCAAGGACATAAGGTGCGTTCGTAACACTTGCTCCTGTCCCGAATTTGTAGTGTAGTTTTTTTGTCTTTATTTCCTTTTTTTAACATTTTTGCAAGTCAGCGATGTAATAAAAAGCGTCTGCCATGTTTTGGCTGGCGGAAACTATTGTAAACATCAAATGATGTCAATTTTTGAAGCACTGGCAAAATTCCCGCGTCATGATTTTCCACTTCGTACAACTCGCACAGATAGTTCACTTTTTCCCTGAAATATGAAAAAAAAAATAATTTGTAGCGTAGTGGGAAGAGCACCGCGTACCTCCCGTTGCGGCCAGAGAGTCGTGGGATCGAAACCGGGCGCCGCTAACTATTTCTTTTTTTTTATAGTGTAGTATCGCGCAGCTGTGGGTGTAAGGAGGAGAGTTGCCCATGCGCAGTGTGAGTGCGGACGCCGACGCGGGACATGCCGAGACCATAAGATGCTTTCGCATCTACAAAAAATTACACCATCTTCCCGTGGGGAACCATGAGGAGGATGTGAAGCATCATGGGGGTTCCGTGTAGGTTCCATTGTGTTGCCGTTATGTTGTTTCATTTATCGGAGCACGAAAGGGAACGTAGTGTGAACCCCTCTGTAGAGACACAGAAATGTAGCGAAATGTAGAGACAGCAAAGAGACCGACACCCGCGTTACTTGATCGAACGCCTCCTGGTTCTCGTCTTTCTTTATTGCGTGCTCACGCTCCTACCCCGCTGCCCGCCCTCTTCGTCATCTTTGTTGAGCTGCATGGCGCATGGCGCTTCCCGCAACAGCTTTCCCGCAGGAAATTCAACATCCTCCTCTAAAGTTTTCAGTTCGCCGTTTCCGTTGACGTTCAGCTTCGCGAGCCTTCGTTGTATCAGTAGCTTCTTCACGTAGTTTGAATGAGTGAAGGACATAAGGCGCGTTCGTAGCAGATGCTCTCGTCTCGGTTTGTAGCGCAGTGGGAAGTGCGCCACGTACCTCCCGTTGCGGCCAGAGAGTGGTGGGATCAGAACCGGACGCCGACGAACTGTTTCTTTTTAGATGCGAAGCTGAGAGGAGCATCTCTTGCCGGCGGCCCTGTCCTGCGTGCGTCCGTCGTCCACGTCCGCACAGCTGCGTCTCTCTTCCGCTCGCCTCCTCTCCTCTCTCCGATAGCGAACACTCTCTCCCAACATCTGCGGTCGCGCTATGCGTGGCGCCGCGCGCGGCGCTGCGCGCGTCTCCGCACTGTGCGCATGTGCAGTACTCTCTCTCTCCGCAGTCTCCTCTCCTTCGGGCGCGCTGCGCATAGAAGCGGAGTGCCGCGCTCCGGCTGGTCTCTCAGTCGACGGTCGTCCGCGCTTGCGCTTGCTCTCTTGCCGTACCCGACGATTGCTTGATGCGACGCCAATGGAACCCCCTTCACCGTCGCATCACACCAGGGTTCCCGCGAGGGGAGGTGGGCGTAATTTTTATGGTGGACTGTGCTGACGTCATCCCAAACGCTGACGGGGCTGAAGAGACGCGAATGCGCAGTAGAGTGTGGACGGCGGACGACAACAAGGGAGGGAGGGACAAACCCCGAGCATGAGATGCTTAGCATCTAAAAAATTCAAAGCCCCTTTGGTCATGATTGACCCCTACTCGGAATTGGAGGAAGCGAAACTGATGTCCTGCGCAACAGCGCAAAAAACATTTCGAAGTTTTCTGATTTTTGTCACCGCCCCGTGGTCAACTGTTTTAAGTGATTACGGACAAAGGTCCCCAGTTTGGTAGTTCCGAATTTCAGAAATTTCTTGCAAAACTGGAGTAAAGCATGCCGTCTAGCGTCAAATGGTGCCCCGGAAAGTAGTTAAGACCGTAAAAAAAGGCTATTTTCGAATCCCTACTTGTTGATCAAAAGACAGACTGCAGCAGAAGCATGTAGCATCTCTCCTCTTTTGTACAGAATGACACCCTACGCTTTCACTGGAAAGACACCCAGTGAACCGTTTCTTCGCAGGAAATTGAGACCCGGGTGTCGGGTGTCGTTTTCTGTTTCGTTCCAAAAATAAAAGTTCCGTTCAGGTTCAACACCGGAACAAAAAAAAAAGTGGTTCGTCATAGTTCCTACCGGTTTGTGTTTGCGCGAAAAAAGTATAGATAATAATTAAAATATGCTACTAAACATTGAGAGCTAATAAATTATTAAGATTATTAAGCGATGACTAAAGTTTGCGGAAAAATGTTTTAAGAAACTCAATTGCACACAAATAAATCCCTCACACTTAAGCGCTCCTTGTTATACACCTCTTAATGGTGCAGCTGCAAAAGACGCTGCCTGTTTCCTTCTCTCCCGAGAAAGCACATGCCGGCAGTTCCCAACCCGGTTCCCAGGTTTGACTATATCGTAGATGAATCATCTACGAGCCCTATTTGTTTTCGGACGCCCCATTGGGGTGCAGTATGCAATTTTCAGATGCGAACACCCCAAGCCTCTAGAAAACCAGTGCGCTGCGTGCGTATGCACAATTCTTGAGTATGCCGCATTCGTATGGGACGCACATTATGAAACTCTTATAAGTATGAGGCAATTCAAAATCGTATATTTTGCGCTTTGTTAGTAACTCCCATAGTAGTGATATTATCGTTTGTCTTTGTCTCATGGGACCGTCTAAAACTCCCGCGCACCTTTTCTCTGTATTCATTCTTAAAATAAAATGTATGACAGCAGGTAGCAACGGATCACCATCAGTACCTTCAGCCCCCCACGTATAAACCCACACGAAGAAATAACAAGAAAATTGGTAAATACTCCCGGCGCACATCCGCATTCCAAGCGCCTTTCTCTATAAACAGTTACAGATGGCCATTCCCTGCCCGACAGTGCTGTTACCGCCCATTCTGGAATGTTTCCCGCTGCCCTCTGGCTTGCACTTGTGTAGAAGCGTAACATGACCTGTTCCTATTTTCGTTGAGTGTGCCAATGTCAGCTACTCAAGCTGCTGATTCTGTATGCTGCTGTAATCACGCAAACATTGTATGTCTTCTTTATTATAGTCAAATAAACACCACCATAAAAACGACATATAAAGTAACCCTCGATACAGCATTTTTTACCGTGACACGAACTGACAACCAGTGCACCACCAGAGTAACAGAATACACATGCAGAGACGGGTCTATAGTGAAGAAATAAGAAAATTCAAAGGCAAGTAATGGATCCGGGAAGTGCACGGCAGGAGCGGGTGATGGTCAGTTGGGTCTTTTATGGCGCCTTTGAGGAAGTCACAGAAACCACTCTCGTAGTGCCAAGGGAGCGGCTGGAAAAACAAAATCGGTACGGGCCACCATTTAAAAGACAGCCACGCCCCCCCCCCCCCGGAAACAGGCTACTGGACGCCATGACTCTCCTCTAGGAAACACATGGGTCTACTTCTACGCAAGGACAGGCGATATGGCAGGATCAAGTTAATTGGAAGAAGGTTACAGAAACATAAACACACTACGCATCCACTTAGGATTCTACAAAAGTAAGAGGCAGCGATTGCAGTACTTTACTACTGTGACAATCTTTGTGACTGCATGACACTCCATCATACACAAATGAAGAAGCGCTAGTTAGAGGCATCTTCTCGGCAATCCGACTTGAGAGTGTATCTAATAAAAGAGTAAACATCATTACAGACTCTCAAAGGTGATTAGGTTGTTGGTTAAAGGCAGAATACCTCACAGCTTCGGAAAGATGCTGCCATCCACAGTGAAGAACTTTAACATCACCTGGACACATAGACACGTCCCACAAGGGTCTGGATATAACCAGCCACCGACCAAGAGGCACGTGAACTCGCATACTGTGCTGCTTGCGACGACGGTACACGACTACCGCACTCTGATCTCCAAAAGACGCTAAGAAGGCCTCCTTGTCCTACACCTAGGAACACTATCCTTCCTTGTGCAACAAGGGGGTCCCAATGCCGATGAATCGAAAACTCTTAGAGGATAAACCACCGCAAGTATCTGCAAATGTATGTGGGCTAAGATTTCGGTTGGGGCATCAGACATTAAGTTTAAGCTGTGCTGAATTCGGGGAAAAATCCACCCTATTCTACGCAACCTATTCATGTCCAAGGGGAGTACAACTCAAGCATTACACATTCCTCTCCTACCGAGACATGGGAGGGAGCTTTCACCAGCTCGTTACCCCAAGATGAGAGTAAGTTGATAGAGAGAACAATTAAAGCAGCTGCTGCACATGGGGCCCAGGACTTATGGTTCCAATCTTGAGCTACCCTACCATCTGTTTACCCCAGTTTCCTAAACACGAACTATTTCTCCCTCAACATACGTATTCTCTCCCTCTCTACCTGTCTTAGCAAAAAAGCAAAACCATTCAGTCCGCCCAAGTCGTTGGAGAATAAACACTTTGAAGCAGTGACCCTCCGCCTTCTGGCTAAAACTGATCAACACCCCGCAGCCAGTCGCAACCTTTCACGCTCACATTTTAAGCTGCAGAAGTGCAGAGGACTTGTTTCTTCGGCGCCACGGCGCTTAAAAACCCTTGATCTGACCTTCACTGCTCGTGACGCATGGATCGTGAATGCAGCAACTTTTTTGTTCTACGCCGCTCCCTTGTCGTCGAAGTAACGCTATCGCGTCGTACCTCCTAATTAAGCCCCAAACGTAAATGTCATCTGAAACTTTTATCTAATGTCGTGTCGCGACTGAACGTTTTGCTTTTAACCAGCGGAGACGTTTAAGCTTTCAGTTTTGCCGTGGACCGTTCGCGGAAAATTATCTTCATCGGCGAAGTGCATAGGGTGAAAATGCCAGGCCAAGAAGTGTGAGAGGAAGTTGCGAGGAGGCAAGGAGCCCACGAGCAGGCGAGTGGGCGCCTAGAAATACGGTTAGACAGGTCCCGGAAATCGAAACTTTGACCTCTACTCCGCGAAACCGACAAGCTAACCACTGGGCCACCCCGAAAGCCCGACCGGTATCGGGGTTAGCAGCGGCGGGAAACAATATCATCTCCAGCAAATTGAAAATAAAAAAAACGTTGTGTTGGGACGCAGTGCAGAACACCGGCAAGTAAAAAGAACAGATAGGAATTTTCATATGTATTAGAGCCAAATGAGTTAATTTTTAAGCGAAAAAATAAATCAATCTAGCAACGCCTATACTGTGCAAAAACCATTCCAACTCGTATTCCGAAGCCGCCTCATTGCAAAACAGGAAGGGAAATGCACACATGGGTTTGGGAGGTTGGAAATAAGTAATGAAATAAGGAAAAAGGCGATAACCTAACCCCCCAAATTAGTCACAAGGGAAAAAATTTAAACAGAGCTGTCGCAAGAAAGGAACACATTAACCAGGGGAAAAATTCCCCGCATTTCCCCGAGGGGAAGAATGTGAAAGTGCGAATGCACGAGTTGAATTTGCGCGGTTCGGTAATGTTCGCGAAAGAGAGATCACACACACACACACACAACTACAAAGAAAGAAAGATGCATTTATTCACAGACACCTATTTGTGTTGTCGTTGTACTTGATTGCTAGAGCGGATCTCAGCTTTGAAATTTCGTGTCAGTACTCCTTTAAGCGGGTGCATTAGCCCTTCTCACGCCCGATTCTTGGCCAATCCCCCACGTGGGTATGTGCCATGTCAGCGGCCAGGCAGCGCGCGCCCATCTCCACCCGTTGCCAAGGAAGACGAGGAGATTCCTGGCCAATCCCCCACGTGGGTATGTGCCATGTCAGCGGCCAGGCAGCGCGCGCCCATCTCCACGTGCGCGGACATCGCCGGTGGACGCAGGTTCAGGGTCGCTTAAGAAGTGCATTCGCACTTAAAACGCTTCCCGTTGTCGGAATCTAACCTGGGTCCCTCGCGTTATGAAACCACTAGTGCAAGCTGCGCCAATTTTTTTTACAAAAGACAGAGAGAGACAGACAGAGACGAAAAATCTTCATTGAGTAAGAAATTGTGCGAGTTCGGAAAAAAGGGAAAAACAGATTGTATGGAACTCAAAAGGTAAACCCCACGTCTACAGCCTCGGATGCAGCAGCTCCTTCCCGCCTCTCTAGATTTGTAGATAAATGCGTTCGTTTATCCTATGCAAAGTTTGCGATTCTTGGGCGTTGGGACACCCTTGTGCGGTAAAGGATTGTGTTCCTTTTCCTAGGATGACGAGACGTTCGCCAGAGTTTTCCGGGAGGGGAGCGTAGTAATCGTGGCAGCTTGGATCACGGTATGGGAGTTCGTGTGCTTCTTGGTCGGCTGCAGCGCTTCCTTTCAGGACGGCATGTCAGGGTGCCCATGTGGTATTGTGAACTTGAGTGATTGTGAGGGGGACAATCTTTCCGAAGCATTTACATAGTGGCATTTTGAGACCTTGTCATGATGCTTATGCTTCGATGCATCAGTTCTCCTCATTGGATTGCCAAGAGTATGGTCCAATTTTTGTTTCTTCCGTAGCTGTATGTAAGAGGGTAACGCCGTAAAAGGATTACCAGGGTTTTCCAATACGGCAATGTGTTGCTTTCGTCATTTGTATATTCCGCCGGCATCCGTGTTTATTGTGTTTTTGCTGTTTTCCAATTTTACACGAAGGAATTTATCCCGGCTTGTCGCCTGTCGTTATATAGGTTTGGATCTATTTTTCGGTACGCGAATGTTTCAGGGTGTCGCGGGATCAGTGACATGTCCATCAAAGCGTCTAGTCCTTCCTTCCGCTTGAGGGATGTCTACACTATGCGATGGCCCGTCCCGATTTTGCTTGTGCCAGTTTCTCTTTTGTGCTAGGACAGTAACTTATCCGATTTTGTCAAAGGTGTTATAAAGACCAAAGTTGTGAACCTTTTAAATAACCGTGAAAATTGCTAGGTATGGAGCTGCCACGTATACTGCCGTGCTGATGTTTATTCGTTTTTTTGTGTGAACGTAAATTTGTGGTCGAAACCCTAGCAGTCATTCAGGCATTACGGAACCAGGGGGTAGATGAGCATTATGTAAGAATACTAGAGGATATCTACAGTGGGTCTACAGCTACCATCATCCTCCATAGGGAGAGCAGTAAAATACCTATAAGGAAGGATGTCAGACAAGGAGACACAATCTCTCCAATGTTATTCACAGCATGCTTACAAGAAGTATTCAGAACGTTGGATTGGGAACAGGTGGGAGTAAGGGTTAATGGAGAATACATCAGTAACCTCAGATTTGCTGATGGCGTTGCCTTGCTAAGTAACTCGGGGGACGAATTGCAAAGCATGCTTTCCGCACTGGGCGAACAGAGTAGAACCGTGGGCCTGAAAATTAATATGCAGAAAACTAAAGTAATGATCAATAACCTCGGGACAGCACAGCAGTTTGAGATAGGTGGCGAGGCAGTGGAAGTGGTAAGCGAATATATCTACTTAGGCCAAGTTGTGACCCCAGATCCCAACCATGAGGCAGAGATAATTAGAAGGGTCTGAATGGGGTGGGGTGCATATGGCAGACATTCTCAGATAATGAATAGCAGCCTACCATTGTCGCTGAAGAAGAAAGTGTATGACAGCTGCATCTTACCGGTACTCACCTACGGGGCAGAAACTTGGAGGCTCACTAAGAGGGTTCAACTTAAATTGAGAACGACTCAGCGGGCAATGGAGCGGAAAATAATAGGCGTAACATTAAGGGACAAGAAGAGAGCGGAGTGGGTCAGAGAGCAAACTGGTGTTAAAGACATATTAGTAGAAATTAAGAAGAAGAAATGGACGTGGGCAGGGCATGTAATGCGAAGGCAAGATAACCGCTGGTCATTAAGGGTAACAGAGTGGATCCCTAGAGAAGGCAAGCGTTGCAGGGGGCGGCAGAAAGTTAGATTGGCAGATGAGATCAAGAAGTTTGCGGGGATAAATTGGTCACAGTTGGCACAGGACCGAGGTAATTGGAGAATAATGGGAGAGGCCTTTGCCCTGCAGTGGGCGTAGATAGGCTGGTGATGATGATGAAATTTGTGGTATGGCAGGCTGCACCATATCCAGTTCCACGGTCCAGTTCATGATCTGTGCCTGCATGAGCCTTTTCGTTTTTTGCTTGGTTAGGCGTTTTATAATGTGCGCCAATGGGTTCAACATTTTCTGTATTTCTGCGGTTCTGAGATCGGCTTTGCCGCTTTTCAGTGAGGCCTGCGGTGAAATGTTATTCTTTGTAATAGTATTATCATCATTTTAAAGATGCTTTTTAACACAGCCGCCTGGCAGAGCCACCGCGTTCCAGAGAGAGGTTGCTCCGGTAAGAAAGCCACGAAAAATTTGAAACCTAATTTGAAAATTTGTGCAAATAGACGCAATATACTGTCCCATTACCGCTTGTCCTTTAGTGTTAAAAACACATGTAACAACCAATACACTCTAACTGCATATTTTTACCTGTCATGAAAACGAACCCTAAACGCCTTTCCCTGGCCTTAATGTAACCCGTTTCACCTGTCATTGCAAGAAATTATGCACATGGCCCCTTCAAAGCGTACTAAGAAAACATTTGGGTTTCATTTCTTTTTAATTGCGAAAGTTTGCTCTGCAGCATAAAACACTGGAGGTGAGCGTGTTTAAATGTACGTAGACAGGAAGTTTTCACTAAGAAAGTCTAAAAGGCTCCGGTGATACGGCCCAAAGAGCCAGCGTCTGTAGTCGGGAGGCCGGCCTCGGTTGAGTCCCACACTATGTAGTACTTGCTGTCGGGAACGTTGGAGGCCACGGCAAGTCCGCAGAAGATGGTGAACGTCTGCGGTCGATGCCGACGTGTTGCAAAATGGACGTGTCCGGCCAAACGGAGCCAGTCGATCCGGGGGCCAAGTGTGGGTGACAGCTGGTGTAAGATTAGCACCGACGCGAATCCTTCGTAGCGCCACCTCCTCACGGCGGGTGGGCCCACCAGGGAGGTTTGATCCACACGGTGGAATAAGTGCGCGTGTGGAGCGCCAAAGGCCTTCTTTGTCGGTGGCCAACTTTGACATTGCGTCAACTAGAAATAAGGGCAGTGGATGCGTCGTTGGAGGTATACGAGTCGCCGCATCCGCCTGTTGTCCAGGGGTCGACGTCCTCTGGGCCCAAGTAACCTTCACTCTGAAACTAAGGGCCGCAACCTTCGCGTGGATGGTTTGGGACATGGGTACTTGATGAAGTACTTTCCGGAGGTCTCGGACTGCTTGCATTGAATCTGTAAAGACGTTGACAGGTTGTGATTGGTCTGGCCTCAGCAGCTCTATAGCCGTCAAGGCGTCGAAAATAGCTTTGAGCTCAGCAAGTGCTGACGGGGCCCTCTGAGGGGCGTAGTAATGGCAAGTTTGACAAAACTGCATGGCTGGGTTTACGACGGCTGTGGTAATAAGGCTTCCTGAAATACTGGCGTCGACGTAAAACGTACCTTGGTCAGCACTGGATGAGAGTTGCAGCGCAACACGGCTTGACCGACCCAGAGGCTTGCAGTCAGTAATTAATATTCGGGTCCAAGGAGGGGGCTCTAGAGAGGGATCTGGCGGCGTGTTAGATTGGAGGCCCATATACCACCTTAAAGCAGCCACAGATGTGTACACCTGCGCTTTAAGAGATCGTGCCTGTCGCCGCTGGTGAACCAACTCATCTATCGTGTTAAGGCCAGCTTCTTCCTGTAGTGTAGAGATGCGCGTTAAGCGAGGAAGACCATCTCGGAGACGTTTTAGCTTACCTGCTTTATGTAACATTTTTAAATCAATATCAATCTTCACAGTTCGCTAAAAGGCGATAACGGGGCCACCTTACACATAAGCACTCGTTTTATGTCAACTTGATGATTGAGAGGAAAAACGAAGATTCGGGGTCAGTACAGTAATATTTCGACTTTTCATGCCCACATAAAAAATACACGGTTATTTATGCTCTTGTAAAAGAAATCGTGAAGGCACACAAGTGATGACTGTGACAGCATTCCCTTCCTCGAGAATCCATATGCACAGGCTGGTGAGGCGGTAGACGCCAGGGATGTTCGTTGTGCCACGCTGCGTAGTTGCGCCCCAGTGACGCCTCACGACTCTGCTTTCCGCATCTTTTAGAGACCACTATTTACAGTGAACTCACGTGTCGCTGCAAAACGAACTTACTTGCTTGGGCGACCATTTGCAGCTCTGTTTGGCTGCAGTCCGAGATAACGCAGATTCCCCAACGAAGACCTGGAACCCACTTTTCCTGGCGGTACTGGAGGAGACGGCCGGCCTGGGAAGGGCCGAGAAGCAATGGAACCCGATTTCCCTTCGCCTAATCTATTTTACTGCAAACTACACCGGAGCGGAAGCTACAACATTTCTTGAAGAAAAGGGAAAGAAAGCTATCCAGTGCAATGTGGCTTAAATAACTTCACCGAACAAGTAATTTAGAAGTTTTTTGCCGTCGTTTAAATTCGCATAACTTGTGTGATGATAGCCTTGGTTCTGAAAACTAACATAATGGGTTTGTAAAGTGCCGCACTTGACATTGGTTACACACTCCTTGGTGAACGTGATATGCATCCGAGTACGGACCTTGCCAGAGATTCGTTAAAAGCATTTTTGACATAAACAAGCATGCACATGCTGTACGTCCCATCGAAACCCGTATATGGGACAACGTGTTTCCTATCGTAATAACATGTCCTGTATCCCTCTCGGGCGGCGTCAAAACAGCACGCGAGAAATGGACGCGCGACAAAAGAGCACCAAAATAACAGCATGGCGTCAACAGGGCACGCGAGAAAAGGGCACAATACAAAAGGGCACGGCTAGAAAAGGACAATGCGACAAAAGAGCGAAGCGTCGAAACACAACAGAAACAGATGAGCGCGCTTTTATAGAACGCCTAGATGGGCTATTATATAGATTCTTAGCGTGTGTAGGAACATTAGAGAGTGTGAAAAATGCTCTCTATGAGTTTCGCTTTACATTCCGTTACTCTTTCTCGGGAAAAAAATGTTCCGATTTGGTGGCCTTGGGAGCATGCAGCTTATGCATGCTAAAGTTAGGGTACACACGTTACAAGCTATAAAGTAAGCATAAAATGCAGTTTTTATATTGTTATGGTATATTTGTGTAATAGTAATAAATAGGCGAAAAGCAAAAAACGTCCGTGTGTACGAGATTTCGGCGCACGTTAAAGATCCCCAGGAGGTCAAAATTAATCCGGAGCCCTCCACTATGGCGCGCCTCATCGCCTGCGTTCCGTCGGTTCGTTAAACTCTAGAATCAATCAATAGTAATAACTAATAATAATTCTGTAATAAATAGTAGTCGTCCTTTTTCTTAGAATGCAACACATGTCCCATTATTACCAGTTTATTACATATATGTAATGCAGTGCTTAAATTTGTCTTGATATTTTATATTTATTCCTAATGTGTAGCGTCCAAATATAATTTTCGCATTTCCTGTGTTTCGTTGCTATAGCCGAAAAATTTGAAAGTTCTGTTCCCTTTTTCTGACGTTTACATAACACAAAATAGCTACTTCCCTTAATTATCGATAGCGAGGTAGTTGTGCATATTATTTGTTATAAAAAAAGTAAACGTTCTAATTTTCAAAATCCGCCGTCTTTGCCTGTGGTGTCGAATCTCTTTACAAATGACGGTGCCCGAGAATTTAAACCCCATGCCTCCGGGATTCCGCGGGCGGCAGACGTTTTCCCGAGGCGTGAGTGCTCTGGCCTACTTTCACCGCGGTCGTGCCTGCGCACTGGAAACAGTGTTCGAAATAGCGTTCCAATAACTGCCCAGGAACAAAACACCAAAACATTTCAATCGTCGCTAACGAAGACGTCGCCAACGCCACCACATAACTGGGCTAAGCGCTCCGCAACTTTATTATACGCCTCGAGCGCGGCCTGTAGGGGCGCCACTGAAATCCCCCTAGCGGCCCGTTTTGAAAGCAGCCGCGGGAGTCCGCGCCCCGCTTTCCAGTGCCGCCGCTGCTTTTGCGGCCCCTTCACGACTGAGATTTACCGTTTGCGGGCGTTTGAAATCCATGTTTATGTAGAGCAGTCACTCTGTTCGCAAATGGGGTATGTTTACCACAGTGTAAATGTTTCTGACGCGATCTAAGTGTGGTATATTCGGTCTGTATAAGCGCCAGGTGTGTGTCACAGGCCAGCGTCGCGGAACCGGCGTATGATGGAGCCGATTGAGTTACACTGACCTGAATTTACTAACCGTGTCTCCGTAACCACCGGTTCCTCAGGTGTTCATGCTACGGCTATACACTACGATTTAAATCGGTTTTGTGCGCTTACATAATCAGCGGAGAACTCATACCTGACAGCACGCCAGTTACGTTACGTTTGCCGATAATATACCTCAGATATTGATCACCACTATTTACAAGCCAGTCTGTGTTAATTTCGGGAATATTCAACAAAAGTACAATGGACTATGCATAATTATACTCGGGGATCAGCACACGACAGAGTCGCCTTGTCGTGAGCGCCCGCAAACATTTATCTGCTACATATATCCTCTGCGAGCAGCGCGGAGACGGGCTTAGAATATAATCCATGTCCGTGGCTAAATGCTTCTTTAAAATATCGTCATATGGCACAAGAAGCCTGCAGAATGAAGCAGAAACTGAAATCAGAGGTCCTTATCACATACCACACTCTTCCAACGACACCTTTCATCGCTTGTTGAACAGCCTACCCTGTATACTTCCAAAAATGCGTGCGCCGTACGATCAGCTCTTCGTTGAAGTAGAAAGACGAAAGGAAAGTGAACGCGAGATTTGTGTGTGGGATTAATAAAACGTTCATTGCTGGATTCCGCTCCGCATTTGTACACAGCGTCCCCCCCCCCCTTTAGATGTCTCGCGAAATAGCAGTGCATTTCGCGTATTTGTTGGTCTAGTGAACCCTACCTGGCTTAAGTTTCGACGAACGTATTTAGCATGTCAGAAGCTGCACAGTTTCTTTTTTTTTTCATTTCCGTTAGAGCTATTATGTTTCTTAATTCCGCACTTGCACAGCATTTATTTTTCCGTGGTTTCATTAACTTGCCTTGGTTCTTGCTATATTGCGTGTGTGGGCACATATTTAACGACGCACAGGCTTTGAATATACTTAACATTTTCGCATGGTTTATATTCTTATAAAAGGTATAAGTCTTTGTCCAAGAATGGTTAATCACATCCCCGAAAAATATTTTTCTGCGACGTATATATTCTAAACGAAGCCGCATTCGTTGTCCACGCTGCAAAATGAAGCCAACCTCTCATTGTGCCAGCATCAGGTCTAAACGAGGCGACAGTAGAATTCATTTGTGCCTGCTGTTTTGGAGGTGACATGGGTGATATGTTGCAGCCGCCGCCGACGCACGGAAGAGCGGCGACGAAGCGCGCAGAACCGCGTCCCCGGGTAGCTCTTGGAGGCGATCGCGTACTCTACGAAGACGCAGCTGCTTTTTAAGTGACCTAACGTACTCTTTGCCCATAGACGTCACCATAACAAGTTTGTTTTAGGGCGCGGAATGGCGAAAAGAAGCGAAACAGAGCCCACACACTGAACGAGCCCCTATCAGCCACGCAGCGCAAATCCCGTCAACGCCGCCGAGAAGCGGCGGCAGGCGGCGCAGCGATCGCGAAGCTCGAGGCGTATAAAGTTTAGGAATACGGGGCCCCAACGCTGTGGGTTACCCAAGCGGCTTGGGGCGCCGTACTGCGCATGCGCAGAACCCAAGCCGTCCTTGGGGGTTCGAGGTCATTTAGCGCTCACGCAATTTTACCGAAATAGGGGGCGCACCCAATGTGGCTCGTAAACGAGCCTGCGTTCCTTGCGTCGTGACCACGGCTCAAGCGGAAGCTGCGGTTTGTTTCCCTACCCCCCTCCCCCCCCCCCCCCCCGATCAACTGCGATGATCGCTGAGCTAAATTTGTAGATTAATCGCAAGAAATGTATACAGCAGGAAATCGTAGAGTGTTTTCTGTCACCCGAAACGTACCGCGCACACGCGGGCCGTGCCTGCCCGCACGGCCCACGAAGCGGCTCGAACGGGCGCAGACCACGGTAGCAACCAATGCGATGGCTTAAAAGAAGTTCCACATGCGAGAAAGTAAATGCTAGTGTGGTGAAAAATTGTGCTGCGGATTGTTATCAGCGCTCTCTTTTAAAAGCGGCGATCAGATATCTGCCGCGATGCTGGGCAAACGCTGACCGGCCGCGGAGGTTCGATGGCTGGACCCGGCAAGGCGGCGCGTGGTGTGGCGGGCGGCCGAAGTATGAAGCTACCTGCGCGGAAGAATCAAAACAGGCCCTGGCAGATGTTTTGGCCACTGATCGCTCAAATGGCAATTATCGCGAAAATAAAGTTTCACACGCGAGAAAGGCAATGATGGTGTCGTGAAAAGTTGTGTTAGGGGTTAGGGATGGTCATTCGCAGTTACACTGATAGCGGCCATCAAATATCCGCCACGATAATAAGCCTAAAGTTTCCAACAGCCGAGTCGACCCGAGCAACGCAAGCCGGTTGGGGCTGCTGGGTACGCGCCTCTTCTAAAATCCGCCTTTTTCCCTGTGGTGTGGCGCCCTCTTGAGGTAGCGACGTAAAGCAGATCGGAGGTCAAGGTTAGTGCGGTGCGTCGTGGTTGTTGCCTTCGGCGTGAGCGCGTTGTTTCTCGATGCTCGAAGAGAAGGTAGCTTTCCGACTCCACTAGTCGTTTTTTTTTTTAATCTTATTCTTCCCCTGATGACTGCAACTGAATCAGCACGCAATCGCCAGGGGAGAAATTCATTCCGGGAGGCTTTCTTGCCGTTACCAACGGCTGGACGGAGTTGGCCCGGTCGACCCTTGTTACACGGGCGCAGTTAACCACGGGTAAGCGAACCGCGGTTAGACAAAACCGCAGTTTACTGCGTTACACGGCGGGCGAAACTGTGGTTACCCCGCTAACCATGGTTAACGCAAACTGAGCTTGGCCACCTCAGTTCAGTCGCGCTAGCCGAAGTTCCCGCAGCCGCAGTGCTCAAAATCGCGCAAGTCAGTTCGGACGCAAGTGGCGGCGCATCAGTGAAGGCGAAAAAAAAATCACCTGGCGTTTGGAGGAGACGAAGGTTCTCAAATAGCGGGCGCCCCAACGCTGCCCCCAAGACGCACTGGCGTTCTTTGCGATGCTCTCGCAAGCAGCGCGACTGCCCGTCAGGAGCGGCTCGTTTACCGAGCCACCCAATCAACTACGACAAAAGCCGTGCTAAATTTGTAAATTCCGCGCGTCGTCCGCCAAAAGAAAAATTGATAAACCAGGCAATCATGAAGCGTTTCACGCACTCGGAAACGATCGGCGCGCACGTCGGCCGTGCCTGTGAACAGGCAGGCGCGCCTGCCCCCACGGAACTGCAAGCGGCTCGAACCAGCCCAGACCACGGCAGCAACGGCTTATCGCCACTCTTCGAAATCAATCTGGTCGCGGAAAAGAACTTCCACATGCGAGAAAGTGGATGTTAGTGCGGTGAAAAATTGTGCTATGGATTGTAATTTGCAGTTGTAAAGATAGAGGCGGTCAAATATCCACCGTGATGCTAAGCCTAAAGTTCCCAACACCGAGCAGACCTGAGCAAACCAAGCCCGTTGCTAGCAGTTGGGGAAGCCCCTCTCCTCGCCGCGCCGAATGGACGGGCCCTCCCAGGGCGAGCTTGGTCGCCTTTCTGACCACCGTGTCCAGGGCCTCACGGTCCGCCCTCGTCAGCTGGAGGTACGGGGCAGAGTAAGTGATGCGGGACACGATGAACGCCTGCACCAATTTCAGGGCGTCGTCTTCCTTGATTCCTCGGTTCCTGTTGGTGACTCTTCTGATCATGCTCGAGATCTGCTCGGAGACGGTCTTGATCTTGTGTGTTGCCGCGGTGGCCTTGCCGCCGTCAGGCAGCAACAGGCCCAGGATGCGGACCTGCTGTGTGGGCTCGATCTTCGTGCCGTCGATCGTGACGATCACGTTCGGTGGCGGTTCCTTCTTGGGTCTACCTGGCTGCACCATCAACAGCTCCGACTTCTGCGGGGCACAGCTCAGCCCGCAGGTCGTGGCGTACTCATGGACGGTGGTCGCTGCCCTCTGCAAGGTTTCTTCCACCCAGGCTTCGGAACCTGCTTGGGACGTCCACACCGTAATGTCATCGGCGTAGAACGCGTGGTCCACGCCTTCGATCTCTTGGAGGACCCCGACCTCCTCTACACGGACGCGGCGCTTCCCTAGTACGGAACCAAGGCTACGGCGGCGGTCACCACCATAGACACCCTGGTGACCTGCGCATCGGTCCATGAGACCCAATCGATCAAAGCAGAGGAAGTTGCCGTGGGCCTCGCGCTAACACATCCGACGGCCGGCACTATAGTAACGGACTCTAAGAAGGCGTACGCCAGCTTCCGAAAAGGGAGGGTGTCCCCCGCGGCACATGCGATATTGTCCAAGCGAAGGCCCCCGAGGCGACCCTTAGATCTCGTGTGGGTGCCGGCTCACTCGAAGGTGGAAGGAAACGAACTCGCCGACCCCCACGCCCTAGAGTTATCCGTCCGGGCCGAGGACGAGCCGGCGCAGCTGCGCCCCGTCACGAGCTATAGAGAAATTACTGAAATGTACAGAGAGCGTAGATGCAGATTTCCCAGGCCTCACCCGCAATTGAGCCGAAGACAGCAGACCGTAATCCGAAGAATACAGGCGGGGTCGCTAGCGCAACCCACACTTCTAAACAAGTTGTACCCGGACAGGTACGAGAGTACTTGCCCGTCTGCAAGGAGAGACAAGGCACTCTGGCACACGTCCTAGCCGAGTGCGAGTCTCTTGAGATCCGCCCGCCCCCCACCCCTATTCCCACACCCGATCCCCGAGAGCGATGGGAGACCTTGTTGTCTAGCCCCGACCTGACGATCCAGCTCGCGCTGGCAGCCAGGGACCAGGAGCTGCTAGACGCATATGGGACCCGAGAAGAGGGTTCCACTCCATCCGGTGCCTGCGTGCACTAGCCAATACCTCATTGGGCTCAATAAAAGTTGATTCTCTCTCTCTCTCCTCGCCGCGCGCGAGTGCGTCGCGTGTGGGTCTGAAGCGACGGCTTTAACAATATTTAGTTTTGTCTACACTGCTTCTCTTTTGTTTGTCTCGTTAAGTTAAAAGTGTGGTAATTTATTTTTGTTACGCTTACAACCAAGGGACCGCGGTCACCACAATTGGAATTTCGTGTGTAACAGACAAAACCGCAGTTTGTGATAACCGCGGTTGAAGTTTCGTAACCACGGTTAAACTTGACTGCGGTTACTTCCGCTTCCGATTTTCAGACTGGCGTCTCACAGCCCTAATCCAGGCTTCTCGGCGTTGTATGTCGCGCGTAGCTGACGGGAAGCGCAAAAAACGCTCGTTCTTGTCACCCTTGGCCAAAGAGGTGCACTTGTACGCAGCACACGAAAGCGGCATTGCATTTAAACGACACAAAAGTGGCTAGATATTTGCAGTTCACGTTGCCGACGATGCATGGGTCTCAGCCGAGTATCGGTGGACGCTGCAGACGAATGGTGCAGTGGCCCTCCAAACAGTTTCTCGCGTTCACCGCTAGGGCTTCGCGCATGCGCAGTGGCGTCTTGAAAAAGGCGGATTCGCCGCTCGCTAGCGCGTTGCGTTCGGGTTACCCGAAATTTTAAAGGCCCTCCAATCTCGGTTCCCGTATTCTGAACCTGCCTATTGACTTTATTGCGTCTCAGTGTTGTGCGTGTATATGCAAGAAAAATATTTTAAGGAGTGACGAACTTTTTGACACGTTTCAAAGTTCAAAACCTAAGCGTGTTTTTGCAAACTACTTTTTATAACTTTTGGGCCTGTAAATTTACCAATCCAGATCTTGGGTTAAATCGTTGATTGATTTTAGGGTTTAACGCGCCGACGCAACGCAGGCGATGAGGCACGCCATAGTGGAGGGCTCCGGATTAATTTTGACCTCCTGGGGATCTTTAACGTGCGCCGAAATCTCGTACACGCGGGCGTTTTTGCTTTTCGCCTCCATCAGAAAAGCGGCCGCCGCGGCCGGGAATCGAACCCGCGACCTCGTGCTCAGCAGCGCAACGCCTTAGCAACTGAGCCACCGCGGCGGGTCTTGGGTTAAATCACTGCAACGTTTAGCCATAACTTCGTGTCATTACTGATTTCACGCAAACAAAGCTGCACCAATGAATTTTCTGCGGAATCAGCGAGTGAAAGCTGAAGTGTAGAAAGTCATGAATTTTTGAGCTTGCAGTCTTTCTTTAACGCAGGAGCTGAAATAAAACGGCATTTCAGCAAATATGGGATAAACTTGTTTTCAAAGATAGCTTAAGACACCGTAAAAAATTGCAGCAGTCCATCTCATCCCCAGGGCCTTCGAAAGCAGGGGAAGAGAAACGAGCTCGAGCCTTCCTATTTCTCCCCCCGTCAGTGTTCACAAAAAGGAGGGACTAAGTCTTCGTAGGTGTTGGCACGATTACACAAGCCCTGGCACCAAAACCAAAAAAAAAAAAAAAAAACAGCTGGCTGGAGTGTTCCGAACAGAGTGGTCCAGCAGGACTGAGGCATTTTTCAGGAACGCGCGTCCCATCTGCCAAATCTAATCCCAATTTAATTACCTATTCGCCTTGCTTTCTTTCTTGTATATCTTGTTACTGGTCCACTACTGTCATCATAGTCTTGCTGTTCCTGTAAGGGGTAAAAATTACTTTCCCCTGCTTTTATTCAGGATGTCAATTTACCCCCCGTAAATTGCGCTTGCATGCGAATTTCGAGTGTCATTCAGGGGGCATGATTTCTCCTTCCTAACCAAATTGGCGTAGTTGCTATGTTATTAAGGATGTTTGAAATTGATAAAATCGGTTACTTAAAATGAATTGCGTTTGATTGAAGGTTCACTTGTTAAATCCGGGGCCGACATCTGGTGGAAACTATTTAGACGCTGAAAGAAAACGCGCTTGTTCAGAACCGCAAAATTTTAAAGCAAAGATTTCCACCTCTACCAGCCAACGGTTCCTTCGTGGCGTGCGGGACAAGAAACTCCCAACGCGTCTGGGGAGGGGGAGGGAAGTTTACACTCACGAAGCGTTCCCCGCGCGCTGCTCACACCGGCGGGAGCGTCGGCGGGATGGCTTTGTCGTCTGCTTTTACGGCGGTTGTTCTGGGCTTGTTTTGGCGCAGCTTCGCCTGCATTACGCGCTTCCTTTGCACGGCTTGATAACCTTGTTCTACAGAACCTCCTGGGTAACTTGAAACCGACGGAATTAAGTGGTCGTTAAGCAAAAATACGTCAAGCATTGGTTTGCTGGTCAGAAGACAAAATGTAGAGACAACGTAGAGACAACGTAGAGACACCTGGCCGCTAGAGAAACGCTCCCCTTTCCGCACTGCTTTCCATGAATGGGACTTCGTTTTCTAAATTGGTGAATACCAATTCAGTTGTGTTTTAGGAGGTATTACAAAAGGCGAAATGAGCAAGTGGTTCTGATAAATAGCGACCATAAAAGTTCCCTCAGCTTTCTCGCAATTCTCAAACTTACTAAACTAACTAGTTTAAATTAGTATAAATGGGAATCACTAACGTCACATGCCGAATTATTTTGCTGTCTGCCCTTCTGTCGCGCGGTGGTGTAGCCCCAAGCTAGCACATCAGGATGGCTAGGTTCCGCTGTCTCACTCTTCGAAAGACGCCCCTCGCCGTTTTATTTCTGCTGGCGCAGGGCAGGACTGCAGCGGCGGCGTGCGCCGATAGAGCCAGGCCGTGGCCGGCGCTGCTGCGTTCGGGACACCACCCCCGCTAATTCCAGGAAAACGACTAGCAGAATGTCTGGTTTCGCTCTTCGTAGAGCCACGTGTGTGAACTCAAGTGACGTCGCATGGGCGATTGTATGTAGGCTCAATTCACATCTAGTTCAGCAGCGTACTTTAGGACAAATTTTTGACTTGAAATAAAAATAGCGGAACATGCTGTGCTGTGGGAAAGTAATTCAATATCGTTGGTGAAAATAGTCCACGCAAGTGTCCCTTTCTAAACATCTTTACGTAAAATGAAGGGTGATTCGACACTAAACGAAAAAAATAAAGGACGCTCCCGTAAGGCTTGACGGTAGCGAAGCTGTATACGCAACCTTCACGACCATCCCGATTGTCTAAGTCCCCGAATGCAGCCGAGTGGCTTCTTCTTCGCGGCCGCAAGAACCTTTATTCGATCTTTGTTGCTATAACGGCCAAGAAGAAGCAAATCCAAGAAGCAGAACGAACGAATGGAACGCGCATGCTTAAACTAGACGCACGCACGTGCAACGTGTACACTATCACGGTTTCTGTGTCGAGCGGGAGGCGTGATTCCTCTCCCCACAGTCACAGCCGAATGAAAAATTATTTTGACTCTCGGGTACTAACTCACGATCGTATTGATTGATTGATTGATTGTGGTGTTTAACGCGCCGACGCAACGCAGGCGATGAGGCGCGCCGTAGTGGAGGGCTTCGGATTAATTTTGACCACCTGGGGATCCTTAACGTGCGCCGAAATCTCGAACACACGGGCGTTTAACTCACGATCGTAGCCAAGTGGATAAGACGACTGACTCTAACTCCGTTGATCTACCACACGCGGGCTCGAATCCTGCCGATGCCGGTGATTTCTTTATGCTGTTATATTGAGTTTTGTGAAACGCCGGGATCAACAAATTGCTAAACAGCTTCGCTCTTAAAAGGCCTAACAGCCATTACAAAGCCCCCCATCTCAAAGTTATACGGCTTGATGTTGTCCCAAATGTCAGTCGATATTTCTGTGCGAAAAAAATAACGTTCAGCTTTCCAGAAGTTGGTGGAGCGTGCTTGTACTTCGGAACGCTTTGTTACTTAATTGCATCTTGAATGTCGGAATGTTTGCCGTTCAGACTAGTTCTGTTAGCACAGGAAACCCAGGAATATTACTTCCGAGACCGATTTAAGGTTCGGAATGGGTCTACAAGCAACCCTTCAGGGATGGCGGCGGCGAACCTCTCCCGGACCTACAAAATGACCTCAGCATTCTGAGTCAGAGTGCTGCGTAAGTTCTTAGCTGCTGAATGTCTTCTGCTAACAATGTGAAATTGGCACATAAATGTGCCATGTTCCGTTTAGTATAGCGCCGTGTTGAAAAGTCTGGGCGGGGAAGCTTATTTTGACTCCAAAGCAGTTCGTGTCCCTCCGAAATCTTTGTTGTAGTAGTTTTCCGTCTATAACCGAGTTCCCCAACGGGCGTCAAGTGGCTATGGTAGAACAGGCACAATCGGTGACTGATCTATTTATTTATTTATTGTACCTCAAATGCCCCGAGTAGGGGTATTTGAGGTACGACACGAGCGGTATTTGAGACACGAGCGCACCTGGAAATAATCTTGTTTTACTGCAGTTATTTATTCGTTGCCAGAACAGAACATCCTCAGCTCTTGACAACACCGCCGAATCCCATTGACAGTAGTACAATGAATTGCAATAATTCTGCATAAATAGTCATCCCATTCTGCAGGAGTGGATGACTCGCAAAGATGCTGACGATAACACCATTCAGTAGTATGCATGGTATACAAATTAAACATTAATGAGCTATCCCTTAAAGGCTAACTGCAACAAGATTTTCGGTCCCTAATTGCACTCTTCTCCGGTAGTATTACTTCAAAAGATCTACGTGCAAAATTGGAAGGCCCAAATATGCATCGCTGCATTGTAAAAGAAAATCTAAAATTGCTCTTTCCCAAACCGAAACTGCAAAAATGGCAGCGAGTAGGGCCAGTCGGAAGTGACGTTACGCTCAGAGATCGAGTGGGTGCGGCAAGCGGATTCATTCACGGCCGCCTCCGAGAAGACGGCGCGCAGTTAATGCGTTTCGGCTCATTTGTTTCTTCAAAAACTCAAAACATGGGCGAAAAAAAGTTAGGAAGTCCGTGCAACCATTACTTCTTCCCTGTGAGCGGCTGAGACGCGCCTGTAGTCATCGTGTAAAAGGTAAACACCGTCATGGTGCGTCGTGGTGCAGGTGAGCGCTAGGAAATAGGCACACAACAGGCAGTGTTGAGTGCGAGATGGGCGCTGCAACCGGGCATATAGGGTGTGCTGATTGAACAACGCTGAGTTTGTAAGAGAAAACAAAACAAAAAAAAAAAAAACCTACCGTGGCAGGAAAGCGCCGAAGCATGCCGGCTATCGCATAAGAATTCGGTTTCAGCGCCCATTACCCAAGTACAAATCCGGGATTTTATTATCATTTTTACGAGAATTAGGGTCATTTTTTGATTTTACCATGGCTTGCAGCCGTTCGCTATCAGCCGTGCTCATCAAGCGTCCCCGGAAATACGTCATCGTTGCCAACAGGAACCGACGATTACGACAAAGGCAGCAACATGTGAAGACTCACCTGAATCTGTAATTAGCGCAGCACCAGCTGATATATGGAAAGAAGGACAATGATAGTATGACCGAAACGAAAGAAAAGTTAGGTGAACCCAGGAGGCGTGCCTGCACAGGGAAGGTCGTTTTATGCACGGCCGATGGTAGAATGCTTGGAAGACCATCGCCAGCCGTGTCCGCAACTGATGCAATCACACCAACGCAGCCCTCCCATTGTAACCTATGCCGGCACTAACATTGTGTCACCTAACTAAAAAGAGAGGCAAAAGATTAACACCAATGTCTCAAAAACCAAGACATGTGCACATTACGATCAGAAAATAACCGGAATGTCTGCTATATAGTAAGAAAAAGAAACCAGTGTATACACTAATTTTTAATTTACATTTCAAATTTTCCGCGGTTCTGTCACAGCCGCAATGTGTGTGGGGCAAACAACTGATGGCACCACACGACCAAAATAAGAAAAATTGGCTGTGGCTTAACTTACTTATGCCTGAGTGAGCGTAGCGAGACATACGGTTAATGTTATAGTTTAGCTTGGTTCGCTGTACGGTTACGACGCTTCTTGAGGCGTGCGGCTCATTCATCCTCCGTCTCCTCGGCTCGCTGCCTCCTATTGGTTTCGTTCCGACGACAAAGCCTGACTTCTTTCAGTCTCTCCGACTCACTTTCCATATCAGACGATGAATGCCACCGAGCCGCCTTTTCTATTTATACAACGCAACGCCGGCTCCATCTGTTGTTGCAATGCGGTTTCACCGGCTCCTCCTCTGACGTCATGCCAGATGGCGCGGCGAGCGGCGCCGCCAGCGACTCCTTCGTCTCAATGGTGCCGTGACCAGGATTCGGGGAAGACTACGTCGTCGACGCTGCCAGCCCCCTCAGCGTCAACGGGCTGGCTGCAATTTAACGTTGATCGGACAAGCGTCACTGGAAGGAACAAGGCCGTGGAGTAGCATCGCAGAATCACGACAACAGGGGAAGCCACAGCGCGGTATTCCGTATAAACATGAACACAGAATACTCGCGAAGAAGCGCAAAGCGCTGCGAGGGCAGGCTACCACCCTTGTTAATGATGTTGATCATAAGCTTGTGACGCAGGTAGATCGGAGCGCGTTGGAAACGCTACGTAACCAAGTAACGCTAGGTAACCAAGTAAAGCAAGTGAACAGCCAAATAGAGCACGTTTTGACAGTAGAAAATGCAGAAGCCGAGTTTGAAAGAGTGCTCGAATATGAAATGACGACAGGGGAGACCTTATCCAAGATTGACTTGAAACTCGAGGAATACGAGCTGAGTTCCCGCACATTCCATCGTGCTCAAGAAAATAATGCCAATATTGACATGCAAGGTACTAACCGCACGGAACCTAGTGACGTGGTGAAGCTACCAAGGCTCAATATGATCAAGTTTGACGGATCCAGGTAGCTATGGCCCCGGTTTTGGAATCAATTTTAAACGACAATACACGACAGAGAGAGCATGCCGAAGAAGCAAAAATTTAATTACTTGCTGGCATCGTTTACAGGGGAAGCTGCGTCACTAGTCGTAGTGTTGATGTTCTCAGAAGAGAACTATGGCCACGCTGTAGAACTAGGCTACTGAGGGAAGCCTTCGGGAAAGAGGAGAATCTGCGAGAGGTCTATATGAAGGAGCTTACAAGTCTCGAAGCTGTAAAGAGCAAGAAAGACCTAACTGGAGCCAAACGGCTTTATAACAAGGTACAGCTCAAAAAACGAGGACTCGAATCATTGGAGTCAAACTGGAAATTTGTGCACCGATGGTACTGACATTGATCAAAAAATCTTTGCCTTCCGATGATGGTGGACTTCAAGATGAAGAAAGCCACAAAAGAAACAAACAACGTTACAGGATCGTCGCTATCTGCATCGGACGCCAGTGTTCAAACAATCCAGAGACTGTTAAATTTTCTGCGAATTCACATCAGCGGCAGAGAAGGAGAACTTGACGACCGAAGCAACAACCAAGGGGAAAACCATCACGCACCCAAGACGAACGTCAGACCTAAGTGCAGGATGTCAAGTTTCCACACCGTCGCAAGCAAAAAGTGCGTGTTCTGTAAAAAACACGGACATTATGCAGAAGACTGCAGACGGACCATCGCGCTGAACAAAAAGAAGGCCGTGCTTCAACGGGAAAATCGATGCTTCCGATGCACCAGAACAAACCATGCGGCGCGAATTTGCCGAGCCGACGTTCACTGAAAGACCTGCAAAAAAAAAAGACACGTCAATGCGCTGTCCCAGAAAACGCGACCACGATAGGAGCGACGAAGAAACGATGACCAAGGGCCAGAAGGAGTCAAGCCAAACTGCATTCAGTCGGTCGTGCAATATTAACAAACAACAAACAAACATCTCTGTGCATCTTGCTACAAACTGCTGTCTCTTCGACGGAAGGGCAGAAATCTGGCAGCTATGCAAGAATAATGCTTGAAACTGGGAGCCAACGATCCTTCATCCTTCAAAGCTTAAGTCGCAAAAACTAGGATGCAAAAAGAAAAGAATGGAGAGGCTAACCGTTGAGTCGTTCTGTGGCGCCGAGAAAGAAATGCAAATGAGGGTTGTGGAGGGAAAAATTAAGAGGCATCCATCCAAAAAGAGATTATGAAATAGACATGATCTCTAAAGGCAAGTTGCCATCACCACCAATGAGAATAGTGGAGGAAGTGAAAGCTTTAGGACTGACATTAGCAGATGACCTGACGAAGTACCACAAGACAAGGGCCCCATTAACAACATCGTTGCTCGTCAGAGCGGATTATTATTGGGAGATCGTTACGGGGCGAACAAAACGGCTCCAAGACAAAGTAATGGCCGTGGAAACGATTTTACGGTGGATGTTACATGGGCCAACGCAATTTTGAGCTCAACCAATGAATTCGTCAACCGTGATAGTGCTGAAGGTAACCACTACAAATGAAGATATCAACGAAGAAGTAAAAAGGTTTTGGGAACCAGAATCAATAGGCATCAGCGACAACAGAGCTCACGCCAAGACAATTCAGACAACGATGGAGTACATAAGTACATCTAAGACACCATGGCTTTCCAGGACGAAGGTTACGCAGTTAGGCTTCCTTGGAAGGAACACGTCACGTTGGATGAAAACAAGTCGGTCGCCGAAAAGAGACTTTTACAGGTAATCAAAAAACTGCTTGAGGGCCCCAAAAATCTTCAAGCATACGCTAAGGCAATACGAGAGTATATAGAATCAGGTATAGCTGAGAAAGTGAGCACAGAAGAACACAAAAAAATGAAAGAACTTCGCTTACTATGTGTCACATCAGGCTGTATAAAGAGGACGGAGTGACAACCAAGATTCGAATCGTGTTTGATGCATCCGCGAGTCACACGACAGGTCGGTCGTTAAATGACAACTTATAGACTGAACCAAACCTCTGTGCGGAACGTGTGGTGGTACAGGCGACATCGGTCATTTTATTATGGACTGCCGAGAGCATGCGGGGGAGCGGTTAGCTTTGTTTAAAGAACTCTTTGAACGATTTAATTTTCCCGTAAGGCCATTGGATCACGAGGAGGGACATCTTTCTTTTGATGCTGCCATTTTTAAGGGTCACAAGCCTCAGTGAATCATGGTGAATTCCCGCGCATAGCGGTAAAAAGGTGCTTATCGGGTGAGCCATTGCCGGCATACCACTCAAGGCTAGGTCCACCCGTCAATAAACATCACCACCACCACCACCAAACCTTAACCCTGACATCGCATCCCTATTGATGAATTTCATGCAACACAAAATAGTCATGGCCGCTGACCTGGAAAATCTTTACTTCAAATAGCCGTTCCAAAGGAAAATCGGGACGCACTTCGCTTCTTGTGGTGGATTTAGCTACCGAACAAAGACTCAGAGTTCCCGACAGTTGAGACTAGGAAGGTGAAGAGAGTTGCATTCGGCACGAAGCCCAGTAGCTTTCTGTTAGCTGTAACGATTCGTCATCATCTAGATGCAGTAAGAGATGATGGAGTAAGAGTAAGATGCAGTTCCCAAACACAGTGGGTGAACTAAAGAAAGGAATTTACGTCGATAATGTGTTGCTAGGTGCTGAAGATATGTCAACTGCAGGAACCATGTGCAACAAGGCACGAAGTATATTTGCTGCAGCCGGAATGAATTTAAGGAAGTGGACAACTAGCGATTCAATCCTACGAAGTGTCTTTGAGAAGGAAGGGGAAGACCTAGGCCGGTGACTGGGACAAGAAGGAAAAACTAAAGCGCTGGGAATGAAGTGGAATTTCATAGAGGACCAAATTACCTTTCCTAGCACGGCCTGGCGTTCGGAGATAGATTTCACAGAGGTAATAAATCGTCAGCTTTTACAAGCCACTGCCAGATTATACGATGCCCTAGCTAGGACTATTGACACCCGTTTCCGTACGAGCCAAGCTGCAATTACAGGATGTTTGGAGAGGGGCATTCAAATGGGATGATCCTTTACCCATGGATATCGAACAGCTTGTATGGAGAGGACTTCAGAGCCAGAGATGCTGGACGGGTTTTCGTTACCAAGATGCTCCACTCCTTTGCAAAATCGGAAGAGTTATCGACTCTGCACGTATTTTCTGATGCAAGCCCAAGAGCATACGAAGCAGCGGCATATCTTGTGACCACATACAGTGATGGAAGCTAGAACACCCAGCTTCTAATGAGTAAAGGAAGAGTTTCACCGTTTAGGGACTTAACACTCGCAATACTAAACTTCTGGCGGGAACGCTTGCAGCAGCGTTAGAAAATACATCGTGGACAACTTTGTCGGGAATATCAAAGACGTCAAGTTCTGGACGGACTCACAAATAGTGCTCTGCAGGGTCAAATCAAGCGAAATAAAGGACATTTCGTTCAAAATAGAGTAAAGGAAATCAAGAGGAAATCAAGTGCAAATCAATGGGGCTACGCAAAAAGTGAGCAAAACCCTGCCGACCTGATGACGAGGGAGATAAAAATGAAACAACTGCTTGCGTGAGAGGCTTGGTGAAGCGGTCCAGTTTGGCTAATAGGATCTTGTGAGAGAACGGTATGTGAAGCACAGATAAACAATGTGGAAGAAAGGGAGGTCGTGAACATGAAGCATTGTATGCTTACGTCACGCCATAATCAAGAAAAACTTATTGACGTGAGCAGGTTCGGATCTTATACTGATGCACGAAAGATCGCCGTATGGGTGCTACGGTATGCTGAGAAGCTACGAAAGAATAAACATGAGGTCCTATAACCGCAGAAGAACTCAACCAAGCGGAATTATTTTTCATCAGGCAAGAGCAAAAAGAACTCCTGCGTCCAGGCGACACGGCAAGGAACGGCGCGACGAACAGGAAAGCCGCATATTAAGTTCAGAAGAAACCAGCTGAACATGGAAACAAAGGACTAAGTCTTAACAAAACAGTGACAGGGACACTTCTGGGACTAAGTGTTAACAAAAAAGTGACAGGGATACTGCTGGGACCAGCAGTGTCCCTGTGGCTTTTTTGTTAACACTTAGTCTTTTGTTTCCATGTTCAGCTGGTTTCTTCTAAACTTAATATGCATCAACTAGCCCAGCAACAAACTCACAGGAAAGACGCCTCACAATTACATGGCATTAGAATATTCACGGACAGTGAAGGTGTAATCAGAGTGAAAGGACGGCTGGACCGAAGCGACATGAATTTCAACGAGAAACACCCCATTTGTACTGCAGGAAAGCAGTAAGCTTTCTGAGCTTTTGGTATAACATGTGCATTATCAGACAATGCACGGCGGCGTCTGTTTGCAGATTACGAACGACGTTTTGGGTAGTTCAAGGCTGGCAGTTAGTTCAAATGACCATTAGAAGATGCATTACATGCAGGAGATTCAACGCTCGACTGATGACTCAGGAAATGGCGCCATTGCCAGCTGACAGAGTCACCCAATGAAGTCCTTTTGAAGTTATAGGAGTCGATTTCGCTGGACCACCGTACGCTAGACAAGAAAGAGGACACACTGAGCAAAAGATGTACATTGTTATTTTCACGTGTGCGGTGACGCGAGCCCTACGTCTTGAGCTGGTGAAGAGCACTTCCTCTGAGTGCTTTATAGATGCCTTTAGAAGATTGGTGGACAAAGGGGAATGTGCAAAACCATCTACAGTGATAATGGCAGATCATTCAAAAGGTTGTAAAAAGACATCAATAAAATACTCAGGATGGAGGATGATAAAGTGCGTCTATACACGGCAAATCTTCATGTCAAGTGGAAGTACATAGCCGAGTTAGCACCATGGTAGGGCGGATTTTAGGAAAGATTTATAAGAAGTTTTAAGTCAGCCATCAGAAAGACTATTGGAAGACGGCTTATGACAGAATAACAACTCCGGACGATTGTTGTGGAAGCTGAAGGGGTACTCAGCAAAACACCGCTCACAAATGTATACGACGACCCAAACGAACCACTGCCAATTACCCCGACCGACATCATAGGCGGTAGACAGAGACTTCATCAAGACCCAACGGCCGCCGAAACATGCCTGGGAGGTTTATGGAAGAACTCCCGGGAAAGAACAGCAGCGTGGTGGGAAAGATGGCAGCAGCAATAACTAGCAGAATTAAGAAGCGCAAGCTTGAAGTCGTCAATCAACACAACGATTAAAGAAGGGGACATAGTTTTACTAGGGCACAAGCCACACCGAGCCCATTGGAAGCTGTGCTAAGTGGAGAAGATATTTCCAGGCATAGACGGCCTAGTGAGGGCATGTTTGCTGAAGACACGTGTTGGGCAGTTAATCAGGAGACCAGTACAGCTTTTGTACTCCATGCAGGGATGCTACAATTGAATCTCGCGGGCTGGAAGATGTAGAAAACCAGGGAGAAGAAACGATGAAGAAGAAGTGAAGAAGAAGTCCCCCTATGCACGTTCCAGTTGTAGTCATCATCATGCTTTTCTAGAATAAATATGTGTTCGTCGCAACGTCACCATGGCCTCCTCGATTCCTTCGTCTCAAACCGCTCACTTCGCGGTGCGGCCACCGGCCACAGCGAACCGGCGAGAATATGGCCATTGTAGCTCTCGCTATAAAATCCAGGGACATCTCCACTAAAATGAAACCTGTGGAGGTGCGAATCATGCAGTGTATAAGCGTATTCTTGGCCCCTTGGCGTTTTTGCCAACGGAGATGATACCGTTGGGGGTCCCCGCACGGGGCACCTTGAGCAATCTTGGTGACGGTACTGGCGATACCGCGGACCCCGAGCCCCCAAACATACGCTGGATCCAACCGTGGCAATGTGTTTATAGGTGAAGGGTTAGAAACCACGAACGGTGGCCGTCGGAGCCCAGGTCAAGCTCCGGCGGATGGGCTCCCCGTCTGTTCACCAGGCAGGGAGCTCCGGGACCTCTTTGACTACCAGGGTAAGGTCAAAGAAGAAAGTACCCCCGTCTCCCTGCTTTCCAATGTGTCATATGGCATTTTCTAAACCCCCCCCCAAACGTGATCGGTCCCTGAAAAGGGGCCGCACCGAAGTATCTTTTCCTCCTTTGTCTTCGATCTCCATTCCAAAGCCCGATAATTTCTCGCGCTTCCTGGTAATGGAATCCCTAGATAAATCAAAACCCATCACTTCCCAGTCTGTCTTTCTCATTTCCAAGTTTCTTGAAAGCCTTGTAGGCAAATCGTACAAGGCTAAAAAGCTCACAACCGGAGAAGTCCTAATAGAAGTCCAAAACAAACAACAATCCTGTAACCTCTTGAAGCAAACGCGCATGGTCGATGTTGATATCAAGATCACGCCCCATCGCAGTCTGAATAGCTGCCAGGGCGTCATCTCTGATAGAGATCTAATAAATGAGACTGAAGCAGATCTGCTTGACGGCCTTCGCGATCAGGGCGTGACAGCAGTGCGGCGAAACACGATACGCCGAAACGATCAAATTATACCTACCAAACACATCATCTTGACGTTTGACCGCTCAACACTTCCTGAGTCGGTCAATGCAGGCTTCATGAGATGTCCGGTCCGACCCTACGTGCCAAACCCACGCCGCTGCTTCAAGTGTCAGCGGTTTGGGCACGGCACAACCTCTTGCCGTGGTAAACCGACGTGCGCAAAATGTGCAGCACACGATCACCTAACCGACAATTGCGAATCCGAGAGCTTCACCAGTGCGAACTGCCAGGGACCGCACGCTGCCTATTCCAGGAGCTGCGAAAAATTCAAACAAGAAAAACAGATCATCGCCTTGAAAGTAAACGAGAACATCACCTTCCCAGAGGCGCGAAAGAGGTTCGCCTCTTTCCCCCTGTGCAGGTACGCCGACGCGGCTCGCCGGGGGGCGGAGCGGCGTCTGGTTTCGGCGGGGACCCAGTACCGAGAGTCGGACTTGGTCCCGCCTCCGCCCCCCCCTGGGTTGCCTCTTGCAGCCCAACCCGCCTCCGCACCGCTCGCTGAGCCAGCAGCGGCTGTGGGGGCATCCACGTCCGGTGGGGATGCTGCTGCATCCACCGTTTCCCCCTCTCCACCGGCCCGAAGCACACGCGAGGGCCCGGACGAGATGGAGACGGAGGCAGTCGCAGCGACCCCCTCCGCCGCCTCACTGCCTGTGCCATCTGTGGTGCTCCCCACGCCTTCGGCACTGGCAGCGCAGGCAAAGAACACCCGAAAGGGTACCATGTCAAGGGGGCCCAGTCCGCTGGGCACCCCCTTGCCTTCAGATGACGACATGGACGTCGAGCCCTTCCGGCTTTCATCGCAGCGGAAGGAACGGGCTGCGACGTCCAGGTCAGTAGAGAAGGTCAGAAAACCCCTTCCAAGAGTGCAAGCCCCGAAAGACCCTACATAAATAGTCACACTCCAGTAGCTCTGAACACATAATAATGGGAAGAGAAAATATTGTTCAATAGAACTGCAGAGGCCTTCTGAATAATCTTGACGACGTTTATGAGATTCTGCACGCCAATCAGCCAAGTATAATGTGTGTCCAGGAAACACATCTGAATTCCAAACACACAAATTTCTTGAATAGTTGCATGGTATACAGGAAAGACAGGGATGGATGCACACACTCTTCTGGCGGTGTTGCCATAATCGCCCGCAAATCCTTAGCATGCCACCCTGTCACCTTGAACACCGTCCTTGAGGCTGTAGCCATTCGCTCAATAATATTTAATAGGTTGATAACGGTATGCTCCATATACATTCCTCCTGATGTTGCACTTACGAGCTCCGACTTCGAGGCGCTGGTTGACCAGCTGCCCGAACCATACATCCTTACAGGCGACCTTAATGCTCACAACTCTCTTTGGGGCTCTTCCAGAACGGATGCCCGAGGTCGCCTGATAGAGAAATTCCTGACATCTTCTGGAGCATGCCTTTTCAACAATAAACAGCCTACATATCATAACATAGGACACAACACATACTCATGTCTTGACTTGGCTATTGGCTCCGCAGTTCTCTTTCCTCTTCTCGAGTGGGGTGTGGGAACTGACCCATATGGTAGTGACCACTTCCCCACCTCACTTAGATATATAGGTAAAGGCCCATGCAGTCCATCTTCCCACAATAGGTTCAATGAAGCACGAGCTAACTGGAACACATTTACAGAGACATCGAAACTACACCACACATCCATAGCACACCTACACGTAGATGAAGCCGCACAACTCCTCACGGCGCACATCCTCGACGCCGCCGAAAAGTCCATTCCCCACGCCTCTGGTGCACCGCGCAACCAGCGGAGGCCGTGGTGGAATGAGGACTGTAGGCGGGCGCGAGAGGCCCAGAACAAGGCGTGGGGTGTCCTTCGTCGGTACCCCACATCGGGTAACCTCATTTTGTTCAAACGGGCCAAGGCGTTAGGAAAACGTGTGCGCCGTGAGGCAAAACGAGAGAGTTGGCACACCTTCTTGACATCCATTAATTCATACACAGACACACACAAAGTCTGGACACGTATACGCAAGCTCAAAGGACAACAGACACACAGCCTGCTCCTGGTTAGCACAACAGGGGACACACTGGAAGACCAGGCTAACACACTTGCACAACACTTCGAACACGTGTCTAGTTCAGCACACTACACAAACACTTTCATGAAACACAAAAAATCTGCAGAAAAAAAGCCCTTACACGACAAAGACAAATCAAAAACTTGTTACAACTCTGAATTCACTCTCTATGAGTTGAGGGCTGCCCTGAGCACGTGCAAACCTTCAGCTCCAGGCGCAGATAAGATTACATACACCATGATACAACACCTACACCCAGACACTCTTGAAACACTCTTACACCTATACAATAAAATATGGCTTTCGGGGTACATCCCACGCTCTTGGAGGGAGGCCATAGTAGTGGCTGTCCTAAAGGAAGGGAAGGACCCTTCCTCTCCTGCCAGTTATCGCCCCATTGTCCTGACAAGCTGCCTGTGTAAGCTCTTCGAGAAGATGATAAACAGGAGACTTGTGTACTTCTTAGAGTACAATGGTCTTCTCGAGAGCTGTCAGGCGGGCTTCAGGGCGGGGCGATCTACCAACGATCAACTCGTTGCGTTAGAGTATTATATCAAAGATGCTTTCCTCCACAAGCAGTACTGTATGACAGTCTTCTTTGATCTTGAAAAGGCGTACGATACTGCTTGGCGGTACGGCATCCTCAGCGATTTGAAGTCCTTTGGTATGTCGGGTAACATGTGGAACACGCTTACCAGTTACCTCTCTGAAAGAACGTTTCGCGTGCGAGTTGGAACTGCACTCTCTAGAGTTCATGTGCAGGAAAACGGTGTTCCGCAAGGTGGAGTTTTGAGTTGCACTTTGTTTATTGTAAAAATGAACTCTCTTCGGAAGGCTCTGCCACCAACCATTTCCTGCTCAATCTATGTAGACGACGTGCAATTATCCTTTAAGTCTTGTAACCTGTCTGTCTGCGAGCGCCAAGTCCAGCTTGGTGTTAACAAGCTAGCTGGCTGGGCAGATAGCAACGGTTTTAAATTTAATCCGGGAAAGTGCACTTGTGTTTTGTTTTTCAAGAGGCGTGGTATCCGGCCGGATCCTGACATTCAACTGAATGGTGTCTTGATTCCTGTCAAAAAGGAACACAAGTTTTTAGGCATAACCTTTGACGAAAAGCTTACATTCATTTCACACGTAAAACAGCTAAAACATAAATGCCTAAAAACAATGAATATCCTTAAGGTTCTGTCGCACATCTCTTTTGGTGCTGACAAACAACTTCTTTTACGTGTTTTTACCATCTTGATAGGTTCACGATTGGACTATGGTAGTGTTGTTTATGGGTCAGCAAGTAAAACATCCCTGAAAATGCTGGACCCTGTGCTTCATCTGGGGCTCCGCTTGGCGTGTGGCGCCTTCCGGACTAGTCCAGTTGAAAGCCTGTATGTCGAGTGCAACAAATGGAACCTACAACGTCAGCGAGCATACACAGACCTCCTTTATGCTTTTAAAATTTCATCCATGCCTCACCATCCTTTTAAATCAGTTTTTTATGATAGATCCATGAGTGAACTCCTTTTAAATCGACCATCGTTCTCTGCGCCCTTCTCTTACAGAGTTGGAGAGGAAGCGTCAGAGCTTTCTGTCTCCTTTTTAGACACCATACAAAGTTCTCGAACAGATTTTATAGCACCATGGCATCTCCGCCCTGTATCATGCGACACATCTTTCGCACAGGTAGACAAAAACCGAGCTCCCACATGTGCAGTTCTGCAGCACTTCTTGTGTCTGCAGCAGAAGTACCAATATTCTGAATTTTATACGGACGCCTCTAAAACTTCCACCTCGGTGTCCTGCGCGGCGCATGGGCCCGGCCTTAGTGTCACGAGAACTCTTAACAGTAATACAAGTATCTTTACGGCAGAGGCTTATGGTGTACTTCTGGTTGTTAATCATATCCTTCAAAGCCACATCCCACAATCCATTATATATACAGATTCTCTCAGTGTTGTGCGGGCGTTGTCGTCAACAAAGGCTTCAAAAAATCACGTTATAAATTTAATAGTCAAGGGTATTATGTCTGTGTATGTACGCAAATTTGAACAGGTTCTTTGCTGGGTCCCTGGCCACTGTGGTATAGCCGGGAACGAAGCAGCGGACCGAATGGCTGCTGCTGCTACACTCTTGAATACAGTAGACATAACCACATTACCCTACACCGACGTAAAACCACACATCAGACTACAACTTCGCAAAACATGGCAAACACACTGGAGTGAACAGACAGACAACCAGTTACACGTAATAAAACCTCACTTGGGACCGTACACCTCCGACACACGGAACAGATACATAGAAGTCGCCTTGGCTAGATTACGGATAGGGCACACGCACGCAACGCACTCGCACCTGCTCACTGGATCTCCAAGACCTCTGTGCAGCAGGTGCGGAGAGGCCCTATCCGTGATCCACATCCTCATACAATGTAAGGCACTCGACATTACACGACGAAAACACTTCCCACAACTACACGCACGACATATTCCACCACACCCGTCATACTTCTTAGGAGACGAAGCCCTGTTTTCAATCAAACGCGTTTTCGAGTTTCTCACTGACGTAAAATTTTTACACCTCATTTCTTATCATGCATGTTGACAACCTGGCCCTTTACACCAGTCATCTTCATTACGTTGTGTTTTACTTTGTTTATTTTTACTAAAATGTTCTTTTACTTCCATGTCACTTTCATGTAATCACTTTTGTTTGGCGCTCTTTGCCCTTAGTCGGCCTTGCGCCATTAAACTCTAAACATAATCATCATCATCATCATCGATACCGTTGGGGGTAGAGCTATACATCTTTGCTGTAATAGTCTCGTGTCCTTGAAGCACGAAGCATTCTAGTGCGAGGCGTAAACGAGTGTTCCGTGGTTTTTTAGTACGTGTTACGATGCGTTCTAGCTCCAAGCATAGACGAGTGTTCCGGTGTCTTTTTAGTACGCTTTGCGTTCTAGCGCGTGGCGTAACCGAGTGTGTTGTTGTTTTAGTACCATGACTAAATGATACGATGGTAACGACAACGACGATATGAGACGCCAACATACCGATCCGCTAAGACGTTTTGCCCTTAAAAACACCAAAGAACTGTTTAGGGAGGTCATCCAAGGAAACAATCACACACGAATCCTATGTCCCTACTCAGAATCGATACAACAGTTCACACAATTCCCGAAAGTGAGGACGGGCTATCGCATGCAAGAATAGACCCCCCTTCCATCGCGGCGAAGAAACGCTGCGGAAATATCTGTTGATATTGTAAAGGTTACATTCATGTGCGGGGAAGAAAACTGCTGAAGCCGCCGTTTCACAGCACGTTACAACAGTTGGTCGGATCTTCTGCAGGAGAGACTAATAAAAGAACGGCTCGAAGTGGTAAATAAAAGCTTGCAGTCAGGAAAAGAGTCACACGACAGCCTTATTATTTGCGAAACGTCGACAGAGAAAAAAGTCATTTATGATTGCCAAGTTCACAAAATTTTCAGGCTCGTTCAGATGGGATGTGAACCTCGAGCCGGTGGGGCTTCTGAACTAGCCAACAGGCACCTTTGCTTTATCCAGAAGTGGCTTTCCATGATTAACCTTATCCCTGGCTGGTATTTTTTTACCAGGAACCTGAAGCATCACCGGCTGCATAACCTGACGTTTAGAGGCGGGGTTCCTCGTTATCCGTACTGTCACGGACAACCACCAGACAAACACGGCCATGTTCCGATGCATATTCGAGGATAGCACACTCGAGCATGCATATTGTACTACGTCTAGTACAAGAAAAGGACTCATTATTTTTCTCATTTACCCGAACCATATGCTAGAGACCCAAAGAACGAATTTGCTTCGCTTCCGCCGCGGCTGCCTTCGTTTCAGAGCCGCTGCCGCGGCGCCGATAGCGAACGCCGCAGGCGACACGCCGAAGTGAAAGTTAACTATCATTCTCACAGGCGGAGAGGAGCATTGGGTAGGCCGCACCAAAGGGGGGAGATCGAGCGGCCGTGGTTGAGGTAACAAAAAAAGCCAAAGAAGTGCGGGTCTGCCTTCCTGTGCACCGCAAAAATGTAATCCTGACGCCATATGCCATATCTCGTTAAATATTTCCAACACCACAAAAAACGTCTTCGGCACGTAGGTCTCCGTGTACAGAAAATAAGGACACCTGTGCCAAAAATCTAGCCTCGATAGTCACCCCAAGACCGCCTCTTTTTACACTGCCTAGCTACTTTTGACATATCATGCTACGGAATTCCGGCCATATATTCCCTCCCGTGGAGTACTGCAAGGTGCTACGGCCATGGAGTACTGGATGAAAAACAGGTGCACCTACTTTGGGGTGAGTCATGAGCAAAGCCGGTTCCAGAAGTTGATCCATGGATGAGTCGTTGGGGAAGCGGACGTACAGGCTGCAGTACTGCGCTCTGACCAGTTCACGGCCTGAATGGCTGTCCCGCACCACAGTCTCCAGGCACTCATCGAAGGAGCCCAGATCGACGCCTGTGCCTGTGAACAGACCGCTGGGAACCTTGCCCGTGGAGTCGACCACTGCGCAAAGGAAGCCAGGTTTTAGGTTTTTTTTAGTATTGTTCTTTCCGTGCTGTCGCAACAATAATGGGGGTTCTATCAACAAAAGTTCCTTTATTCACGCGACACTTCCTCGGGTGTTGGATCAGCAAAGGCCACGTCGCTTTGATTTGTATATTGTCCTGAAACAAGGCATATAGCCCATTAGGCTGATGGAATATTTTAAGGAGCTTGCTTGGTATGTGTAATATCAAAATTCTCATTTTTTTCTTGGAATTTGATGTAAGAAGTGGCAGTAATCTTAGAATTTGGCGTTTGAAGTTTTACTGTCGACAATAATGGAGCGCCTTAAAGATATTTTTCACGGCCTGTCAACACATTTATTGTGCAGTCCTTTTTTGGCGTCCTACAACCAAGAGAATACGTATGTGACATTGCTTTATCATTCGACCAAGCTGGGCAATAGACACTTTGTTTTATTTTGAAAAGCTTTTCTTCATGTCGTTCTATGGAGTCGCCTACTACTATGAGTTGTCAAATCGGGGCCCTCCAGCAAACCTCATACACGGGATTAAAGCTGAAGTGAGCAACGGGAAACCATGTGTTCTAATAAATAGGGTTTCTTTATCACTTGCTGATACCACAATATCACGTGTGGCACAATGTTCTGCGTTGGAGCCACTGCTTTTTCTGATTTTTAATAATGACTTTTTACAGTTTTCGAAGTCCTCCGTTAAACTTTATGCAGATGATTGCGTATTGTATTTCGTGCTTTGATGACACCATGGTCTTCCAGTCTGACCCTAATAAGCCTGTGTCTTCTGTGCTTAGTTCTAGGTGAGTTTAAATCTAAATAATAGTTTTCATGCACGATTTAATGACAAAAAAGGTGGTTTCAACGTCTTATTTTGTAAAGTCAAATTTAACCCTTTCAGCCGTGGTGGTGTCAAGTTACGTCATCACCCTCAAGTTCCTCTAACTCTAAGAGAACGAAGCGAAAACTGCTACTTTACTGGGGGATTGTTCTTCAATGATGCCTGTTGCGATAGCTATTACTTTCGTTTCATTTTAGGGGAGCTGGACGCTACAAAGAAGAAGAAGCTCCGGTGAAGAGAAAATTGTGGTTTAACTCGTTTATTGATTGGAGAGGTTGGAAGTGAATGTGCCCCTGGCTACTCCATTTCACAAATACCGGGTCATAGACGCGGTATACAAGTCTACTGTGCACAACGATTTCGTGAGTACTAGTAGTTGTCTATGAAATGTCCTCCTGGGTTGGTGCTCACTGAGTCATGGTAAAAAGCTAATGCATCACCTAGTACTTTGTCGTCATTCCTGTCGAGGTAAAAACAAATTCAGGGTACGAACAACCTTGTTTTAAAGCCCCGCATCAGGCCATGGTCCTAGTAAAGATGCTAAACACACCACACGACGGTTATTTAATGGGAGTTTGTTGAATGTTCATGTCTTTGCCGTGAATATAATGGACAGTCTAGCATCACGTGGGAAACATCTTCCTCGGGCGCTCCGCATGCGCAGTGTGGTGAGTTTGCACAGTGAATTCGGAACAGAAACGACTTTGTACAAGCCGCACCGAGTCGCGTACGGTGAAGCAGACTTTCTACATTTCGTGACAGCTCCACATTCAAACGGACTGTAAGGCTGGGTCTATTGCGTACAGCAATGACAGCTTCGTGTCTTCATCAAACCACGCGTCTGCGGACCGTTGCTCACTTAGTTTCCGTTTGGTACTCCTTATATCATCAGCAAGACGAGGAACGGTGAGCTCGTCGCCGTCGTGGTGCTCCTGTTTGGCGAGTCTGTCGGCTGTCTCATTTCCTTTATTTCCTTTTAGGCCACTGTGGCTGGGTACTGTTGTGCCAGAGCGCCTGGCCCACAGGCGCTGCACGAGGCGACGCGCCGACAGCGAGGCTGAGTCACGCCTCTCCCTTTGTCGCTGCGGCGCGGCCGAATCCTGCATCTCGAAACGCTGCGGCGCGGCCGACTCCTGCATCTCGAAACGCTGCGGCGCGGCCGAATCGCTCAGCGGAGAACGACCCAAACAAGGGCATGTCGCTACGCCCGGAGGCGAGGTCACGGAGACGGCGGCGGCATCGCTCTCCCTTTCCCCATTGGCGGCGCAGCTGACTCACCGCTTCGCTACCATTCGTCGGAATTCAAACTTCAGGCAGCGACAGCCCTGATTGGAGCATTTCGAACTTCTTGGGGCCACAACGAACTCCCGGGCTATAAAAGAAGCCCGGAGGCTCTCATCGTCGGCTTTCCTCGGCGGCTTCTCTCCGGCACCAGTCTCTTCGGAAGCACCGAGTGAAAGGGTGCTGTCGCCTTTGTGCGAATGATGTAACGTTTGCTTACCCTGTAAATACTGTATATAAATGTTACTTCAACTCTTCGTCGGCTCGAGGACTTCGTCGCTCTGCTCTGCGCCGCGTCGATAGCGGACGGAGCAAGGCAACATCGCAACAGCGGAGACAGCGGTGGGATGGCCGATTCCCAACGTCGGTGACGAGCTGGATGCGAGTCACAACCTTGGCGACATCCCTGGGATCGGTCATTCCCAACAGTGGTGCCAGCGGTGGGATAGTCATTTCCCAACAGTGGATGGCAGCTGCGGGATCGACCGGCAACGGCTACTACCTGGTGTGGTAAGCGCTCGACGTTTTCTCTCAGTTCACCAGACTTCTCTAGCACAGGTTATAGTAGTTTAGAGAAGGGCTGCGTAAAGCACTGTGTATAGCTTTGATTGTTTCATGCCTAGAGAGTGTGTTGAAACCAGAGCTAGTGCCGAGAGGTAAACAAAGGAGCGTAGAGAATTACTTGCGCGTGCCTTACTAGTAGCTCGATAGTATAGGAGCGGCAAGGGAATTCTAACGCGGGTAAGCAGCAAGAGGCCAGTGCAAACGATGGAGGACCTTAAAGTGAAGGAACTCATCGAAATTTGCGAGGAGCTGGGCCTTGACTTAGGCCGTGCGAAACGGAAGCATGCGATCCTTGAGATCATGCGGAAGGAGAACGTAACGGCTGAGGAAGTCAATGAGGCCAGGGAGGATATCAAAGAGCGCCGTGAGCGCGAGGAAGCCGAAAAGAAACAGCGCCGTGAGCGCGAGGAGGCCGAAAAGAAAGAGCGCCGGGAGCGCGAGGAAGCCGAAAAGAAAGAGCGCCGTGAGCGCGAAGAAGCTGAATGGCAGAAATGGGAAACCGAGAGGCAGAAACGGGAAGCCGAAAGGCAGCTCGAGTGGATCGAGTTGATGAGGCTAGAGTCGGAGCTCCGGCAGGGATCGCCGGCGCCTAGCGTGACTTGTCCAACGTTTCAGGCGAGCGGTCAGAGAAGTCGGGACCAACGGCCGCCGTTCGTTGTGGACAGGTCAGGGCCGGAAGACGAAGCGTCCAAGGCCAAACGCGAAGCGACCGCACTCGTATTCTTGGCCAGAGAAGCGAGCCAAGAGAGCGGGAACGGCGCGGAGGCAGAGACGCCGCTTCGAAATAAAGATTTCGAAACGCGCGCAGAGTCCGCGAGCAGTGGCCAGTGCAAGGCACTTCCGAGTTCGCAAGCGGGGAAGCTCTCGGAGAATGTTGACTCTTCCCCAGCGAGCGAGACGCGAAAGGACGCCGAGCAACGTAGCTCGAACTGCGAGCCGAATGAAAACTCTCGCGGTAGGTTAGTCGAACCGCCAGCGGCTGAGGCGGGTTGCGTGAAACCCTTCGGTGGAGAAACGCAGCCGGGCGACACGGAGAGTACGTTGCCACCGTTTTCCGATCAGCCGTTACGCGAAGACGAGCTCAAGGTCGAAGCGCTGCCGACAGGGCCGACAGAGAAATCCGGTGAGCTCGTAGCGAGTGAAGTTGACAGAGATTGTACCGCCGTCTCGGAGAGCAATGGCGTACCTGAAGTAGATAACGCACTTGCTGAGACGTCCGATAGAGGGCCGTGCGGGTCCGCTGATCGCGTTCATGTGTCGGTCTCGGGTTCAACGATCTCGGCAGAACGCTCAGAATCAGAGGAGGCCTCAGAGACGGCTTCCAACAAGATCGCGCACAGTGCGCGAGCTAGCGAGGTTTCTCGTGAAAGTTTGGACGGCGAGGCTAGCCAGACGAAGCCGCTAGAGCCCCCGGAAACAGAAGGTGTTCCTTCGGGTGCGAGCTCTAACGCGGGCGATGTGGTGGCAAAGCCTGCGAACGGGACACGAGAGACGAGCGAGCAACGGAGGCCGAGCGGCGAGCGGACCAGGCCTCTCAAGCTTGGACGTTCCCTGTCTTCCCTATAGGCGGCGTAAAAATCGACGCCAAACGTGACCAACCTAAAGCGCTGTTTTCGACCATCAAGCCCACCAGACGGCGCAGGCAAAATGTTACTTTTGGTATAGAATACAAAACATTCATTCCGTGGCTCAAAGAGCCCACACAGTTCGCTTACAATGTGTTATTTAAAAATACTATTAACAAGTTCCGCATCAAACATCCGTTGAGCAAAAATGTACGCAACTTTTTACGAACAGCCGACTGGTGCACCACCTCGTTTCTGAATTCGCAACCACAAAGCCGCCAATTCAAATTGAAACCGCTGCAACGGCCGACCGTTTCAATGTGCGCGGAGCACCGGTTTCGTGACTGTTATTGCTGTTATGTGCTTTTGCGTCCATCAGTTGTTGAGAGGACTGGCAAAACACGGGAATTGAGTGCTTGTGGAATGACAAATGTGGGAAATTCCGCATCGGAAGGCAGCTGTCGAGGCCAGAATATTCGATTCTTCCAACAGAAGGTGAGTGTTATGCACTCCGCTAGAAAGACGGTGCAAAGGAAACCGTTGTCGCCGTCAATACTTCATTTGTGCCCTTCGTTCGAAATCTTAGCGCAAGTGAACGAGTTGTTATGGCAAAAAAAAAAATGTTGTCACGAAAGCGACGTACAATTGCAGCGATCGAAATGAAATGATGTCCTGGCCTCTGTAAACTTGCGGATGTCAATAAACGATTTGTTCTCACTTGCTGCTCACTGTGGTCTGTGCCAGTCGAGGCCATCTGGTCACCTGGCGTAACATCACTTCACTAGCGCGGCGCAAGTAAACACGCGACCAGCGTGCCAGCCAGGAGCCAGCAGGAGCAGCCACGGCCGGACTCGACGCCCCTTTCGCGCGCGGGAGGAGGAGAGTTGAGTCCGGCCGTGGAGCAGCGAGCCGGCGGCCGCCGTGCGAGGGCAGCCATGTTATTAAGGAGCTCAAGCGGCCTGTGCAAAAAGCATCCGCCATGTTTACAAAGCCGTGTTTACAGCGCCATCAAGCGGGCGTACTGGGTAGTTCACGACGCCGCCACTACGCTTTTTCTGGCACTACAGGCTTAAGCTAGACCTTTGCTTCTCTAAAATCCTCCCTGTTCTGTGAGCGGACCAAAAGCTCTGGCAGTAGCTTAGCGGAGCCGCCGACGGCCGAAGCGGGTTGCGTCATCCCCATCGGCAGGGAAACCCAGGTGGTCGAGCGTTGCGAGGTGAACTCGATGTTGTCCCCAGTTCGCGATGGCTTGCTTGAAAGCAAGGTGGGGCACTTTCACCCGCATTCCAAGCCAGAGGAACGAAGGCGCTCAGGGCGAAAGCGAAAGTTCAGAGCTTTCTGCTATGAGCGGAAACGCGATAGCGAGGCATGCGTGCCGGCCGCTATGTTGGCCTTGAAGTCAGCTCCACGCGCGATTACGGGCGTCAGCTTTGCGAGGCTTGTATATGACCGGGGAAAGAGAACGCGTTTCGAACGACGAAACTGGCTTGTGGGGAAGAGCTAGTTGTAACGCTGCGTTCTTCGTTTCCCCATTCGGAACAGTCTGTTCCGTCATGTTGAGCTTCGGTTTCAAAAGCGCGCCACATTGCTTCTCGAAACTAACGCATCGGGTGTTTCGTGGCCTGTCAGAGTACGCGCTGGGTAGGAGCAAGTAGAGCACTTAAGAGTCGTGCTGAGCAGGCTCAAAGCAGGCCTATCAGTCAAACAGTCAAAAGTGTCGCATAGGTTGCGCCCAAGTGACGTAACTAAGGCATGTGGCGGTGGTAGCGCGGCCGACGCAGACCGTCAGAAACCAAAGTGGCCGCAGTCGTAAGCTATCGCCGACCAACGACTAAGTCTGAGATAAAGACTTTTTCGGGTTTGACTCGATAGGGCTAGACTTAAGTTAAAGATTACTCCACACTGGCTAGTCCGTTAGTGATGCTCTTACAACGAGTCAGCCAGTTAAGGTGGAAAGGACACAAAGTAGGAGGACGCGTTTTAAGCGCTGTAACGAGCCTGAGCGAGGAGCCAGTTCTAACGGTCCCCGACTTTTCGAAAGGTTCGTTATTCAGTTCGATACGAGCGATCGTGGCATGGAAGTTGTACTATGCCCAGAGGATGCGAACGGCCGGGAACGACCAGTTTGTAAGTCGCAAGCTAACTTGTCGGGAAGAGGCTTACAGTACTTCCGTAAAGGAATGTGGCTGCGTCGTGTGGGCAGTGCAGAAGTTTGAGTGCTCTGTAGCCGGTAACGCTTTCGCAGACGCACTAAGCCGTGTGTTCTAAGTAGTGCTACATTCATCCTCCCCGTGTCTTTCATTTCGCCTCTTCGTGAGCAGATTTTAGCGTAGCAGGTAGATGGGAGCAAAATTATTGCCCTCATTTGCTGCCTCAGTTGATTATTTCCGCACCGCGTGATTTCAAGTAATCAACCTTAGTTATCATTTAATGTCGTGTGTTACGTTTGACACTTAGTGTGAGTTCTTCCTTTAAGAGTTTTACGTCCCGCATGGGTCTCTTGGTGTAGAGGGTCCAAATTGGGGATAGACACTTAGCTAGGACAGTTTGTCACGTTTTAGTCTGGTGTTCTGATAGAGGACAGAGGGTGCTTGCTTGCGCTGGGTGTTGCCTGTTGTCGGTCGGTTCTTTGCAAGCTCCAGAACGATGAGCAACCGGTGCTGAGGACAGACCGGAAGAACCGGACGAAGCTGGTCGAGACACCTGGGCAGCACGGCGAGGTACCTGTGATCCGGACCTGACCCCAACCTGTTCAAGGAGAGGAACTTGGTGGAGCCACCCTTTTCCTGGGGCACTGGAGGTGTACCTGGATGAGCCTGGCGAACGAGCGCGCCCAGCATCCGAGCCACGTGGAGGCAGCTCGTCTTCACGGCGCATTGTCTGGCGGCGGGGGTGCTGTTGTGCCAGAGCGCCTGGCCCACAGGCGCTGCACGAGGCGACGCGCCGACAGCGAGGCTGAGTCACGCCTCTCCCTTTGTCGCTGCGGCGCGGCCGAATCCTGCATCTCGAAACGCTGCGGCGCGGCCGACTCCTGCATCTCGAAACGCTGCGGCGCGGCCGAATCGCTCAGCGGAGAACGACCCAAACAAGGGCATGTCGCTACGCCCGGAGGCGAGGTCACGGAGACGGCGGCGGCATCGCTCTCCCTTTCCCCATTGGCGGCGCAGCTGACTCACCGCTTCGCTACCATTCGTCGGAATTCAAACTTCAGGCAGCGACAGCCCTGATTGGAGCATTTCGAACTTCTTGGGGCCACAACGAACTCCCGGGCTATAAAAGAAGCCCGGAGGCTCTCATCGTCGGCTTTCCTCGGCGGCTTCTCTCCGGCACCAGTCTCTTCGGAAGCACCGAGTGAAAGGGTGCTGTCGCCTTTGTGCGAATGATGTAACGTTTGCTTACCCTGCAAATACTGTATATAAATGTTACTTCAACTCTTCGTCGGCTCGAGGACTTCGTCGCTCTGCTCTGCGCCGCGTCGATAGCGGACGGAGCAAGGCAACATCGCTACACCGGTGACTGCGCTCGGGTGGCCAGTCGCAACAGTACCCATTGCAAGTCTACGACATGCCCTTTATCACGGGCTGCTTGAAGTTGTTCAGCAATCGTAAGGGTCATTATTCGGTACCCGTTTCTGGCCTGAACATTTGATAGGAGCAGAAGTGCTGGCTTAGAGTCTGAGCAGACAACCCACCTAGCACTTTTCTGCGTTGTGGCAATAAACTTGAGAGCCTCCACAATGGCACAGAGTTCAGCAGTTGTCGAGGATGTTCTGTGTGACAATCGGAACATCTGCTCCACGCCTTATGCAGGCACTGCGAACGCGCAAGCGGGGCTACGCGTATTGAAAAATCCGTCCGTGTACACATGTAGCTTGTCCACGTGCGCGTTATACATATGCATCAGCACTAATTGGACCAACGCCGGGGAAGGAACATTGGCCTTCTTGTCGATGCCTGGTATTTCAACAGTAATGTTAGGCTGTAGAAGAAGCCAGGGAGGACTAGGATCAGGCCACCGTGTGAATCCAGGAAGGAGTGCCTTGTAGTCTTCCAGCATGGCAGAGACCCTGGAACCAGTTCGCTTCAATATTGCATCTGCTGGTGGGTGAGAGGCGTGTTTCGTGAATATTCTGAACAGGTGCCGAGTTATTTCTCTTAGCCGCAGGACCACAATAGGAAGCTCTCGTACTTCTGCCAGCACAAGGGGGCTTGACGTGGCTTTAGGAACCCCCAAGCACACTCGAAGACTTCTCGCTAATAGTAGAGTTTCTTCTCTCCAGAAAGTGATAAACCATTGAGAACTGGCAATGAGTATCCGATAGCGGATCTCACAAGAGCCCCGCGAAGTCTCAGTAGAACATCCGTGGAGGTTCCCCAACGGGCTCCTGCCAGGTGTCGCTGAACGCGGACGATGTTGTTCCCCTTGGTCTCCAGAACGTGAAGATGGTGTGATCAGGAGACCCTCCGATCTACCGTTATGCCGAGGAAACGATGGTTTGTCACAAGCGCCAGGGGTCTTCCCTCCAGGCATATATTAAATTCCCTCAATTGTTTGTCAGTATAAGGAAGGAGGCTGCAACAAATAGCGGTCCGAGTTTTATTAAAAAGCTTGTAAATCTATAAATACGTGCACTACGAAGCTGATTTTCTGTTTGTAAGTTCGTGTAGTCATACGATTTTGGACAATATGCAAAATTATGCCTGTGCTCAGCTTAAAAATTTTAATTCACAGATGTCCTAATTAATTACCTCATTAATAATTGTATTAATATTTGCCCTTCCAGCTGTGTTTTTTGTTTGTGGGCTTAAGGGACCCTAAAATATAAGAACACGCTCAGAAAACATTGTTTTGCTTGAAATAAAAAAAATCAGGGTTAAAAGGGTTAATGCAAAAATGGAAGTTTGGACCAGTTTATACCTCATTAAAGAAAGAACCAGCGCAAAACGACAACACACAAGAAGGTAAGAAACAGGCGCAGCGCTGAACTCACAACTAAACCTTTCAGCTGAACGGAGTGCCTTTTTATGGCACGCATCCAGCGAAGGGAAAACAAAGTAAAGAAAACATCGGTCCCGGAAGATTACAAACAATGTCAACAAAAGCACGTGGGGAAATGCCGGTCATCAGATAAAACAAATCTCCAAACAAAGAAGCATTACACACGAACTCGTTTTTTCCGCACCCTAACATAATACCTATGAGAAACCGAGTAGCGGAAAGTGCATAAAACACGCAAGAATGCAACTCAGGCAAATGAAAGCAGGAGGGGTCAGTTCAGCTGCAACAAATGCAGTTCCTGCGAAACGCACTGCAAACGCGAAAACGCACTGCAGGAAAGCCAACGTTCTCTGACGGTGGTGATGAATGATCGTGGGCAAAGTGAGAGAAACAAAACACTTCAGTGGGTTGAATAGTACCTGGGTCCATCGCGTTATGAAGCAGGCGTCTATCCCATTGCTCCATTTCGGCATGGTCAAAGCCGAGGCCAAACTCTGGCGACAACCAAAGAATCCGTCACGAGAAACTTCGCGTTCAATCATCGTCGTCGTTAGACGGAGGGGCGCATAATTTTTCGACAGGGAGAGCGAAGGCCTGCTTACGCACTTGTCGCCAAGGCTGTGAATTTCTGCTGCCTCCATGAGTTCTCGCACCAATTGGTCGCCATGCCATCCGATGCCCGAACACCTCTCAACTACTGGAGCATACCTCTGCAAAACTGGGCGCCTTTCACTCACACTCACTCACAAAATATACTTTCCCTCACGCAATCACGCTAACCATGCGATCTCACCACTCGATCTCACTCGCGCTCACGCTCACCACTGGGCGTCTCCACTTGCTCTCACTTCCGCTCACCCTGACCACCTGCCATAAGATCGCGCTCACCACTCGCACTCCCCCTTTACACTTACTCCCGCTCACCACTCACATTGGCAACTCGCACTGACTCGCACTCGCGCTCACCACTCGCATCCTCCACTCACACGCACTCGCACTGGCGTTCACCCCTCACATCGCCCGCTCATACTGACAACCCACAATCGCCACTCATTCGCTTTTCCACTCGTTTTGCTTCTTCTTTACAGGATGGCAATTTCTACTTCGCTTTATGTTTTTAAACCAAACGAATAATTTCATTTTGTTAAAATCTTTAATGCGGCCACATTGAGACCGATACCAAAATGATACAAATGCGCAAAATGAGGAAAGGACTTTAGGTATTTTACGGGAGCAACTCCACATTGGCTATGAGGCATGCGTGTGGAGGGTTAAGAAATAATTTCGAGTGCCTTAGGATAAAAGCGCTGTTTATAAACGCCTAGAGAAGAGGGAGAGGCTGGTCGCACAGAAAGAGTAGGGGAGAAAGCCTTCTCTTTCAAATACAGCATGAGCGCGCCCCCAATTGAACATGTTGGCTTCTGTCGCTGCCAACAGGCCTCAGCGCGGGGGCGTCGCTAGCCGAACCCCTTCACCCCTACAAGCGCCAGGCGTCTGGCGTGGTTACTAAGTGCCTCAGCGAGCACGGATAAACAAGTGTAGGCGAAAGTCCACGTAAGGTTTAGAAAATTATTTATTATAATTTTGTTGGTTGAGTAGTGACTGCTCATGCGATGGAGAGCTGCTTCTAGCTGGGGTGAGGTTCACTGGCGCCACAAACCATTCGCTGATTTTGCACAAGATGCGGGCAGAGCAAACGCGTGTTTTCTTCGCCACGGATCGTCGCGTCGGGGCTCGGGGAGGCGCCGCCGCGGAAACGGCCGCAGTTACGTTTACTGTCCTGCTCTTTTGCTTCGGCTAGCTTCCCAAAGTAATGCCGCTAGGCTTAAGTCTATTCTCCCTCTGTGTATATGGAGGGCGAGGGCGACAGTTCACGTGTACCACCACCGATTCACTTGGATTTAAATTATTCACTTTCAGTCATCTTATACCACATTATTATTTCTCTACATTCCCTACTTTCTCTTTGTTTTCTTTCGTACTTTACCTTGGTAATAGTCAGTTTGGTTCCTGTTACTCACGTTTAGCTATGTTAATTCACTTTTTACTCACTTTTGGTTACATAGGTTGCTTCTAATTCACGTTGATTATTCCTAATTTGCTGGGTTTCCTTCCGAGTTCACTTAGATGCATTTTGATTCACTCTGCTTCCTGGTAATTCACTTCGATGTAACTTAGTGCACTTATTGAACGAATTTGTTTCCCTCCGACTTTCCCGAAATCACATTGATTCCTCTCAATTTGCTTTGTCCTTATTGATTCACTTGGATCCATCTCAATACATCTTCGGATCATGCTCATTCTGTTTGCTCCGTCATATTTCAATTTCATATACCTTAATTCATTGAGTGATCCGCTTCATTCTCTTTAATTCAAGTTAATTCTATCTCGTACCGATCAATTCACATTTATTTCTTTTCATTTGAATTTTTCCTTTTCGTAATTAACTTTGATCGGTATTGTGAATCTAATTCACTTCGTTATTCACTTTGATTCCTCAAAATGCACATTTAATCACGAGCTGCGCGCAACATGTAGCAGACACACTGAGCCCATTCAAAGGGCCGGAGAGCCAAGAGGCAACTGCGGAAAGCGAAGTGGCAACAGAAGCTGCCAGAGCAGAGAGCCCTTCGACAAGGGGAGGTGGTAGCAATGCGTCTCGGCGTTCAACCGGACATGCCTGCTTCAACCGGACATGCCTGCTTTCGCATTCATAACCAATTAAAACTCAGTAGGTGTCCCCCGACTTTTTCTTATAAATTGCTGCACTGGACAAGATTGCTCCAGCGGCCAAGCATGGTCCAATTGATTTGAAACTACGTTCCTCATCAAAAAGTAAGTGTTTTCTCGCATGAACAAATACGCCTTATCATTCCGAGAAGTAGAAGATATTTTTCAACAAGCCTCGAAGGAAATGGACCTTTCTTTGTATGTAAACACCGTGACGTCACGAAGCGCACGTGCGCGACGGGGGACGTCTATTGGCGGTCGCGAAATGCTGCGGTGGTTGGCAGAACGCGCCAGCGCGAACGGCCCGACCGGGCCGCGCCACGCCCGAAGGAAACGACGTGCTGTTGGTTCGGACCGTCGCTGCTCGCCTGCATTACAGGCGAGGGGTCTAGCTAGCCTAGCTGAGGCCGTCGCACCTTCATGTGGCTTTCTGCACCAACAACCGCCGCAACACCACGGTGTACCGCACTGTCAATCGACGACTGGGGCATTAGGCATTTATGCTTTCGGATAATCAGTGCGCGACAGAATAACCGAAAAGGAATCATTCTGAAGGCTGTTGCTCTTGCGACGTATACCAGGGACGTTTTTTTTAAAGGTGCTTTGTGTTCAACTACATACTAAGGAAAGCTGCTTAATTTTTTTTTTTAGGTCCGCTTACGCCGAGCGGTGCCCCTGTCAGCGAGTACGATGCTGTTCTTGGTCTCCTTGCGTTGCCCAGACACAGTGGCGTGTGCATTTTATGCCGAGGGGGAAAAGGAAAGCATGAAAGGCGGAAAGAGCATAATAAACAGCAACAAAACAAAAATAAAAGAAGTCGAAGCCAAAAATTATTTCAAAAAAATATCGGGTGATGCCGTGCTCTGCATAAGTTACCGTTTTTTTTTCTTTTTCGCAAGCGAAATCGCGAAATGGTTTATCGTCATTCTGACAGTACACATAGCAGCCACATATCGTTAGCGCGCAGCTTGTGACAGTGATACTAAAATAGTTATTGGTAGTCACTATTTCCTGATAGTCAAAGTTATTCGCCTACGACCCCTGCTTGATACACCAGCGTCGGGAGACCGCAAAAAAAGAATACATTCACTGAATTCGTTCGCTTCGAGGAAACTCATTATTCGAGTTCCGTGTGCAGCAACACAGACGCGTAAGCGCGCCACCTCGCCGCGAAGGCACGGTGCTAAATGCGGGCACGGCCAGCATCTGTTTTACCGCAGCTTCGAGGCGTAATATAATTGATAAATATACACATTTATTGCCCTTACAAGCACGTGTTCGTCTCGAACAAATTCCCATACGACCAAACTTGTAGTCGATTTGGCGGTAGGCGGGTATCGCGGATCGCCCGTCGAAACATTTATTGCGCGCCCCATAGGCAGGTTAGAACATTTTTGTCAATTCTAATACTTACTCTACTTCGTCAAAACATGCCAACGTTTCACAGCACAAAAAATTACCTCCCCCCACCCAGCACTATTTCAGTGGACAAAATTCTGCAGGTACTGCATGTTTGCAGAGGACTGACAAACAGCATCGTTTCATGTCTCTAATCGGTGCGGACTGCCAATGTAGAAGGTGTGACAGCGCTATGAGGAACAGCAGAAGTTCGAAAATGGGAAATGTTGCCATGAGATAGCAGCAGACCATGTCGCTGCTTCGGCTGTCAGACTCTTCGATGCATTTTGCGCATCTTTATTAACCGCAGAATTTAACTCTCTGGGGACGCAAAAGAGTCTGATTCCACTGCTTTTGCTCGCACGATTTGCGTATCCGAAAGCACAACACCCCACCACATGACAAAAGCAAACACATGAACAAAAACGCCACCTTTGCGCACGTCCAAAGCAGCCTCACTGCACGCCGGTCCGAATGTTTTGCCAACCACCCGCCCGGCCGCACCAAGCACGTGCGCTGGCCGTGACGTCACGGCCATCGTGTGAAGTGCCCCGGGAGAGGTCCATTGTAAGGCATTTAGCGCGATCTATACTCGTAAAAAGCAGTTGTAATGCCGACAGTAAGCAAGGCAGTTTGCACTATTGCGCATTATAGTGCTAGAGAGCCGTTCAAGAGCAACGGCGTTTCCTATTAAAAAGCTTCAAATAAATTAAGCTTGGAAGACGGGCCACTGAAGTAATTACAAAATTGCCCCTAAAACTGTATGCAAGTTTGCAAGGAATGATTGGGTGATATTGTGAGGAAAAAAATTACGCCCACCTCCCCTCGCGGGAACCCTGGAGTGATGCGACGCTGAGGGGGGTTCAAGGGCAAGCGGAAAGCAACCGTCGACCGAAAGGCCGCTGGAGTGTGGCACACCGGTTATATGCGCAGCGCGCCCGAAGGAGAGGAGACCGCGGAGAGAGAGAGTACTGCACATGCGCAGCACCGCGCGCAGCGCCGCCCACCGGCGTAGTGAGAGCGCGCTGGGCCGCACACCCGCAGATGTTGAGAGTGTTCGCTCTCACCTGGGCACGCGCCGGTGCCTGTGCGTCTGCCGCAGCTATGACGCAACACAATCCAACACAATCCACTTTAATCCAATCCAATCCAAGCCAAGCCAAGCCAAGCCAAGCCAAGTTAATCGAATCCAATCCAATGCCCCTCGCGAGAGAGTGTTCGGTATCGGAGAGGAGAGGGGGTGAGCGGAGGATAGTGCGGACGCCGACGACGACGATGACGGACGCACGCAGGAAGGACAGGGCCGCCGACAAGAGATGCTCTCAGCGTCGCATCTAAAAAGGCACTGCAGCGGATACGGAAGTCACCCCTTTTCACAATCACTGGGCGGATTGAGGGTCTTTAGCCCTGGTAATTCCCCAGCTGTATTGGGCCAGCAGCAAAACTAAAAAGGTTAAACGTTGCGGCAAAGTCAGGGATGGCGCAACCTCCCAATCCCATTCCCCGGAATGCTCATTGGTCCAAAATCGTGCCCCGCATCTCCGTCCAGCTATAACCATCAAAGCAGCACGAAACCAGAATCACGCGTAGACAACACTGACTGTGCCAATCGAACGTTGCGTCCTTTGGTTTCGGAGCTGGAGCGGAGTTGATTCAGGAACCGCTGGGCCGGATCAAATACGTTGTCACTCAAACCGAATAATCTGCAGAGACCGCGGACGCGTTGCGCTCTTTCTCTTTCAAACGAGTTAGAAGGGGGCGACCAGACGCCATCAGTAACAACTGGGCGCTCCATTTTTGTATAGGATAACATACTACTGACAGCACAGGCGTTGGCTAAGTAGTGTGCTTAGCGGCGTCATTACCTCTCCCACTCGGGCTACAGCATTGGGAACTTTGGGCGCGTGGTGAAATTACGTGTGGTTGAGCGCCTTTAGTCCCTGCTGTAAATCGCAGCGCTGAAACTTGGGTCCTCAGAGCAAAGGTCTAATCACTAAGTGAAATAGGGTTCCCACCGTAACTGCTAGGCCTCAAACGCTACACAGACCTTGGAGGAAGTGCTTGACATTCTCGCCGTGAAAATCATATCGTTGCTCTCGTGACATTGCATGCAGTTTGAACACATAAAAGAATGGGGGCTTCTATTTAGAAACCAAGCCTGAATATTCAAGCGTATATTGTGCCTTGGGTTTAAACTCGTTTGTGGGGCCCACTGTTTATTTACTTGAGATTCCAGCCCCAAAAAACAAATTTCCCCCATATGCTTGCTTCGCGCCAATTGACGCCGCAAGACGATAGCGGTTGGGGCGCCACTGCCAGGCGGCGTTTCTTGCCTCCTACCAACCCTTTCCATAATTCATTCAGCCCTCTCCTTTCTGTCCCCTCTTTTGTCTCCCCCTCGCCTACAGGCATTCTGAGCTTCCCGTTTTCCTCTGCCCTTCCCCTAGCTGTCCCGATGAAGATGATGATGACAATGATGATGATGATGATGATTTCTATTGGTTTCCAGTTTGTAGCGGGATCACGACGTGTCATCTTCCTAAAAAGGACTAATATGCCTATGTTTTATACTCTTGGTTTAATACTAGGTCTGCTTAGGACAGGCACAAAAACTTATTACGCACAAAATACTTTTTTTCCTGTTACAGGTGGTAACTGTCCTAGGAAATATTCCCTTCTCTTCGTTTTGTCCACTAGCATTCCAATTTTCTTTTCATCGACTCGACGGTAGCATTTCGGCTGGCGTACCCGCAAATTTTCCCGCCATTTTTTCGCCGGGCTACCATGGTTTCCAGACCAGGACTGCCCTCTGCTGATTAGCTCGCATCTTCCGTAAAGGGAGCGGATCTGTCAGCCCGCTCTGGTTAAACCCCTGCGCGCTCGAGCCACGGGCTCGGGCGCGAACCCGGGTTTTTGTTCGCTTCGTCCCCATGGTTGCCAGACCATGACTGCCTTCCCCTTTACGGACTGCCTTTACTGGCCCCATACGTTTGTAGAACCTTTCGCGGGGACGAAGCGAAAAAAAACCAGGCTCGAGCCCGAGCCCACGGCGCGAGCGAGCAGGGGTTTGTAACCAGAGCGGGCTGACAGATCGGCGGCCTTTACGGACCCCATAAGTTTGTAGTACCGCCCGTGGGGACGAAGCGAAAAAAAACCCGGGCTCGAGCCCAGGGGTTTGTAACCAGAGCGGGCTGACAGATCCGCGGCCTTTACGAATGATGCGAGCTAATCAACAGAGGGCAGTCCTGCTCTGGCAACCATGGTAGCCCGCCAAAAAAAATGGCGGGAAAATTTGCGGGTACCCAACATTCTGCCCTCCTTATTCTCCACCTTATTTCCTCCCTCGTCCAATCCCACAGCCCGTCCCGCTCCAGTCATTATTTCCTATCCCTTTTTTTTTCAGAACATTCATACCTTACGCCAAATGTCGTCCCCCCCCCCCCTCTTGTTCGTGCTAACTACCACGGACCCATTTGTTTATAACTAGTAAACTCATACTGGCGGGTTACTTCTGGGCACCGCCGCGATCGGCACTGCACTACGCAGCCGCGGGCTGTATTGCGGCCGCTTTCATTTCGTCCATCAGGTGCCGCTATCCTCTCCTTCTCCACCACAGCTACGAAGCTTTGATGATGATGGTTGGAGTTTTTTGGCGCAAGGCCAGCTGGGGCAAAGAGCGCCAAACAAAAGTATCTTAAAAAAATCAGTGGCTACTAAAGCCAGAACAACAATAAAATCAATTAACGGCAATGGTGATGGCTGGTGTATAGGGCCAGATTTGATTATGCGTGATAGGAAATGAGGTTTAAAAACTTTACGTCTGACAAATACTCAAACACACGTTTCACGGAAACTATGGCATCGTCACCTATAAACAGCGATGGATGTAGTGGGATATGTTATCTTTAGAGTTCTCTGAAGTGTTTGTGTCGTGTTGTGTGAAGTGCCTTGCATGTGATTAGTATGTGCACCACGGATAGGGCCTCTCCGCACCTGCTGCACTGGGGTCTAGAAGATCCCGTCAGCAGATACGAGTGCGTTGCATGGGTGTGCCCTATCCGCAGCCTACCCAAGGCGACTTCCGTGTGTCTGTTGTGTGAGTCAGCTGTGTACCGTCCCAAGTGTGGCTTTATTACATGTAGTTTGTTGTCTATCTGTTCATCCCAGTGTGTTTGACATGTTCTGCACAGGTGTTGTCTTATGTGTGGCTTGAAGTCTGTATAGGGTACCGTTGTTATGTCTACAGTTTTCCCGAGCGCTGCAGCAGCGGCTAGCTCGTCTGCCAACTCGTTGCCAGCGATCCCAGAGTGTCCTGGGACCAGGAGCAGCTCATGCTTTCGCGCATAGACCGACATAATGGTGTTGAACACAAGATTAACTGTGTGGTTTTTTGGGGGCCTGTGTGATGACAGTGTGCGAACAACATTTAAGGAGTCTGAATAGATGATGGAATTGGGAATTTGATTTTCAAGAATGTGTTGTACGATTCGTAAAATTTCATACGCTTCTCCTGAAAAAATGGTTGTCTGTATGCTCATGGTTCTGGCTGAATTGAACTTCGGACCATGCGAAGCGCAGGACACCATATTGGAGGTTTTAGAAGCGTCACTGTAGAATTCTGCACGTGGGTATTTAAACTGCAAAGAAAGAAAGTGCTGCAGTATTGCAGCTTGCGGTACCCGATTTTTGTCAAGTTTCATAAAAGAAAGGTCGGAGGACACAGGACGAACTTTCCAAGGAGGTAAAATGTCTGAAAAGGATGATCTGTACACATCTAGAAACGAAGCGCTAAGATCTGAGGCTCGCTCTCTCACTCTAAGTGAAAAGGGCAGCGGAACGGATGGGCGATTTACAAAAAGCACAGATGTGGATGTGTCGTTAAAGACAGGATAAAAACGATGGTTATTCAGCGATGAAATTTTAAAAGCATAAAGTAAGTCCATGTACGTCCGTTGGTTCTCAAGGCTCCACTTATTACACTCGGCATACAGACTCTCGACAGGGCTAGTGCGAAAAGCACCCGACGCAAGCCGTAGCCTCAAGTGTAGCACTGGGTCAAGCATTCGCAACGCTGGTTTAGTCGCCGACCCATATACCACACTGCCATAGTCTAAACGAGACCCAACCAAAGCAGTATAGAGCTGTAGTAGGAGTTCTTTGTCGGAACCATACGATTGGTGGGAGAGAACCTTAAGTATAGTCATTGTTTTTAGACATTTATGTTTAAGTTCCTTGATGTGTGGAATAAATGTGAGTTTCTGGTCAAACACAACACCTAAGAACTTGGGCTCCTTGTTCACAGGAAGCGACACGCCATTAAGAGTAATGTCTGGGTCCGGATGGACCCCGCGCTTCCTGGAGAACACAGCGCAGGAGCTTTTTGCAGGATTCAATTTAAACCCATTCTTGTCTGCCCAGCCGGCAAACTTCTTGACACCCAGCTGGACTTGACGTTCGCATATTGACATATTACATGACTTAAAAGATATTTGCACGTCGTCTACATACATAGAATAAGAGATTGTTGGTGGGAGTGAATTTCCAAGAGAGTTCATCTTTACTATAAAGAGAGTGCAACTCAACACGCCACCTTGCGGTACGCCATTTTCTTGGACGTGAACCTTTGAAAGTGCACAACCAACTCTTACTCTGAACGTTCTCTCCGACAAATAACTTACAAGGGTGTTCAACATATTACCCGAAACACCGAATGACCTGAGGTCACTAAGGATCCCATAACGCCAAGCGGTGTCGTAGGCCTTCTCGAGATCGAAAAAGACAGTTAAACAGTACTGCTTATGCACGAAGGCATCCTTGATGTATGAGTCAAGTGCAACCAGTTGATCGTTCGTCGATCGCCCCACCCTAAAGCCTGCCTGGCAGCTCTCGAGAAGACCATTGTACTCGAGGAAGTACACGAGCCTGCGATTGATCATCTTCTCGAAGAGCTTGCACGGGCAGCTCGTCAGGCCTATTGGACGGTAACTTGAGGGGGACGACGGGTCCTTTCCCTCCTTCAAGAAAGCCACTACAATGGCCTCCCTCCAAGAGTGTGGAATGTTCCCCGAAAGCCATATTTTATTATATAGATCTAGAAGTGCTTCAAGTGTGTCTGCGTGTAGGTGTTGTATCATTGTGTATGTAATGTTGTCTGGGCCCGGAGCTGAGGGTTTACACGTGCTCAGAGCAGCCCTCAGGTAATGTAGTGAAAACAGGTAGTTGTAAGAAGTCTGTGATTTGTTGTTGTCGTGTAGGGACTTCTTTTCACAAGAGGCTTTATGTTTCAGGAAAGTGTTCGTGTGTGTGCTGATCTGGACACGTGTTGGAAGTGTTGTGCGAGTGTGTCAGCCTGGTCTTCCAGTGTGTCCTCTGTTGTACTGACCAGGGGCAGGCTGTGTGTCTGTTGTCCTTTGAGTTTGCGTATACGTGTCCAGACTTTGTGTGTGTCTGTGTATGAATTAATGGATGTCAAGAAGGTGTGCCAACTCTCTCGTTTTGCCTCACGGCGCACACGTTTTCCTAACGCCTTGGCCCGTTTGAACAAAATGAGGTTACCCGATGTGGGGTACCGACGAAGGACACCCCACGCCTTGTTCTGGGCCTCTCGCGCCCGCCTACAGTCCTCATTCCACCACGGCCTCCGCTGGTTGCGCGGGGCACCAGAGGCGTGGGGAATGGACTTTTCGGCGGCGTCGAGGATGTGCGCCGTGAGGAGTTGTGCGGCTTCATCTACGTGTAGGTGTGCTATGGATGTGTGGTGTAGTTTCGATGTCTCTGTAAATGTGTTCCAGTTAGCTCGGGCTTCATTGAACCTATTATGGGAAGATGAACTGCTTGGGCCTTTACCTATATATGTAAGTGAGGTGGGGAAGTGGTCACTGCCATATGGGTCAGTTCCCACCCCCCACTAGAGAAGAGGAAAGAGAACTGCGGAGCCAATAGCCAAGTCAAGACATGAGTATGTGTTGTGTCCTATGTTATGATATGTAGGCTGTTTATTGTTGAAAAGGCATGCTCCAGAGGATGTAAGAAACCTCTCTATCAGGCGACCCCGGGCATCCGTACGAGATGAGCTCCAAAGAGAATTGTGAGCATTAAGGTCGCCTGTTAGAATGTATGGTTCGGGCAGCTGGTCAACCAGCGCCTCGATGTCAGAGCTCAAAAGTGTAACATCAGGAGGAATGTATATGGAGCATACCGTTATCAACCTATTAAATATTATTAAGCGTATTGCTAAAGCCTCAAGGATAGTGTTTAAAGTGACAGGGTGGCATGCTAAGGATTTCCCGACGATTATGGCCACACCGCCAGAAGAGTGTGTGCAGCCATCCCTGTCTTTCCTGTATACCAGGTAACTATTCAAGAAATTTGTGTGTTTAGAATTCAAATGTGCTTCCTGAACACACATTACACTTGGCTGATTGGTATGCAGAATCTCATACACGTCGTCAAGATTATTCAGAAGGCCTTTGCAGTTCCATTGAACAATATTTTCTCTTCCCATTATTTATTATGATAGCTACTGGAGTGTATATGTTTATGTGTCGTCTTTCGGGGCTGTGACTCTTGGATTGGGCTTTTTGGGCCTATCTGTAGGCTTGGACGATGGAGGCCGATCCTTGCGCTGCGTTGCAGGCAAGAATGGCACGACGTCCATCTCGTCGTCCAATGTCCTGGGTGTGCCCGTCGAACCGGGCCCCCCGGACTTGGCCCCCCTTCGGGGGCCCTTCGTTTGACCCGCCACCGCCGCAGGTATCGGAGGCACCAGAAGTTGCACGGGTGGTTCGGTGGCGGTGGGAGCCGGTGCGGGGCCCGTGGTGTCCATGGCACCCTCCAACGCACTGGAGGATGGGGAGGCAGGGACGGGAGCGGCACCGGTTCCGACGGAAGAGGTTGCGACCACAACCGCTGCTGGGTGAGCGAGCGGTGCAGAGGCTGGTTGGGCTGCCAGAGGCAACCCAGGGGGGGAGGGGGGGCGGGACCAAGTCCGACTCGCGATACTGGGTCGGCGTACCTCCCCAGGGGGAAAGAGGCGAACCTCTTCCGCGCCTCTGGGAAGGTGATGTTCTCTGTTTCTTTGACATTGATTATTTTCTTTTCTTGTTGGAATTTCTCACATTTGCGGGAGTACGCCGCGTGCGATCCCCGGCAGTTAACACAAGTGAAGGTGGTGGAGTTGCAGTTATCTGTCGGGTGGTCCTGTGCGGCGCATTTGGCACAGGTCGTTTTGCCGCGGCAAGAGTTCGTACCGTGCCCGAACCGCTGGCATTTGAAGCAACGGCGCGGGTTTGGTATGTACGGTCGGACTGGACATCGTATGAAGCCTGCATTGACCGACTCGGGGAGCGTTGAGCAGTCAAATGTCAAGATCAAGTGTTTTGTACGGATTTCGGTGTCATTTCGACGCATGATTATCCTTCGCACTGTCGTCACACCGTGGTCTCGAAGGCCATTGAGCAGATCTGTCTCCGTTTCGTTCACCAGGTCAGGATCGGAGATGATGCCCTGGGAACTGTTCAGCGTGCGGTGGGGTGTGATCTTTATGTCTGAATCTACCATGCGGGTTTGTTTGAGGAGGTTGATAGATTGCTGCCTGTTGTTAATCTCGATCAGGATTTCCCCTGTTCTGAGTTTATTGGCTTTGTAGGATTTCCCTACAATGCCCTCAAGGAACTTGGAGATGAGAAAAACAGACTGTGCAGTGACGGTCTTTGACTTGTCAAGAGATTCCATTATTACAAAGCGGGAGAAATTGTCAGGTTTTGGAAATGTCAACTCTGGCAAGAGAGGAAAAGAGACTTCGGTGCGGCCCCTTTTCGGGGGCCGATCACGTTTTTGGGGGGGTTTTGAACTATCCATATAGCATAGGAAAAAGCAGGGGACGGGGGTACTTTCTTCGCACGGTTTACCCTGATGCCGAGAGAGGTCCCGGAGCTCCCTGCCTGGTAAACAGACATCGAGCCCATCCACCGGAGCTTGACCTGGGTTCCGACGGCCACCGTTCGTGGTTTCTAACCCTCCACCTATAAACACATCGCCACGGTTGGATCCAGCTTATGTTTGGGGGCTCGGGGTCCGCGGTATCGCCAGTACCGTCACCAAGATTGCTCAAGGTGCCCCGTGCGGGGAGCTACGAAGCTTTGCAGTCCGCTTTGGTTTTCATTGTGACATTATCTGGTCGCTCGCCCGCGCTTGCGAGAATGCGCCGTTTCGCCTCCTGTATATTCTTGCTCCGTGCTCCTGGGTCACCCATGTATTGTTCGGAGGAGCCACCATTCACCCACGGGTGACCAGAGCTCGTTCTTTGATTGGTCGCCACTGGTAGATAAACACAGCCCTCCAATTTCCGATCATTTGAGACAGTGACCCGCGTAAGGGCACAGTAACTTTTCCGGTTGATTTTGGTGACATGCAGACAGACACACCACAATGTTTTTGTTTAAAAAACAGAGAAATAATGCTCGCGTGAACAACCTCCAGCCAGTGACCTACGGACGCTAATGGAAGACTTCTTTCTAGCATATGTAAGAGACACTACGCCAGAAAAAGCTCTTTTTATGTACCATGAATTTTGATGGAATGCACTAGCGTTTTGAACTCCGAGCGCCTCAGCGTCGAACTTTAGAAACCTTTAAAAAAACCATCAAATTCCTAAGATTGCCTTGCTAATACAACCATGTTTGTTTTAACGCAAATGTTAAACAATCAGGTTCCCTAACATGACAAAGAGATGAAAGCATGGTCACTCACCACCCCCATTGCACACCCCCTAAGAGGTTCCAAGTATTAGTGTCTGTGACTAGCGGCTGCTGTAAACCGCTCACGCGAATTGATGCTATGTTTCCTTATGAAAACGCTGCTTCAATTATACCATATGTTATTTACACATCGATTGCTCTGTATTTAATTCTTTCCCCATGACTTTACTTCTGACATCGTTGAGGGAGAAATTTGGAAGCTTTTCCCTATTAGCTACCATTTTCAAAAAAAAAAAAACGTGATTCCGAGACAGAATAAAATTAAGCGAGTCATCGGCGGTTACTCTTCCCAACTGAAACCACGGCCTATGTTCTCTTTATGGACCCTAAAAAACGTGACCTAACGGGACGTGACCCACATGTTGTACCACGTGATAGCATGCAATAGTTCAAACAAGTAACACTGGCAGCGCTTCTATTTCTTGGAGGGCTGAAAAAAACGATCTCAGTTTTTTTGTTTATCACTTTCCAAGAAAAATATTTCACAACGTATGTTCCAGAATGCTGTGGGACACGGAAAGAGGCAAAGTAGAGTCATGAACAAATGAAAAGCGAACACAAAATACCAACCAGCACACACAAATAGCGCTATTTCTTTCAATGCAAGTAATAATGACGCGTTGCTTACTTACAAAACGTGACCTAACGGGACGTTAGGTTCCTCATGTTTACTAGGGAGCATAAAGAGAACATACGCCGTGGTTTCAGTTGAGAGGAGTAAACTCCGATAACTCGCTTAATTTTATTCTGTCTCGGAATGAGGTTGCTTTTTCGAAAATGGTAGTTAATAGGGAGAATTTTCCGTAAAACGTTTTCTGGTGAGGCGCAACTTATTTGTATCCTAGATGACATTGCCACTGCTGTTCATCAGGAACATTGCATCGATTGTATTTTTATTGATTTCTCTAAGGCTTTTGACTTAGTTAATCGCCAATTACTATGCATGAAGTTAAGCAAATTAAATGTGTATCCAAACTTTCTTTCTTTGATTGAAATTTTTTTATCTAATAGAAGTCAGTTTGTAGCTGCCAATGAATTTGATTCACCACCCTGTCTAGTAATATTAGGGGTACCACAGGGTTTCGTGCTGGGTCCTTTGCTTTTCTTGATTTGTGTTAATGATTTCATTTCAGCAGTTACTTCAAGCATTAGGCTGTTCACAGATGGTTGCGTTATTTATAGACCTATCACTGCAGCTTCTCACACTTGCATACTTCCGAGTGACCTCCATATTATTACTGCATGGTGTAACACATGGAAAATGCGTTTAAATACTAACAAATGCAAAACAATTACATTTTCACGTAAGGCTGATAGCTCCAATATTTCCGACTACAATATCCAGCGCTCTAAACTAGAACTTTGTTGCTTCTTACAAATATTTAGGAATTCATATCACCAACAATCTTTCTTGGCAACTTCATGTAAATTTTATTGTAAATAATGTGAAACGTAAATATATGATTGGGTACTTGCGACGTAATTTCACTATGGCGCCTTCACAGCTTAAACTAGTTTTATATAAAACTTTAATTCGGCCTAAACTTGAGTGCGCGTATTCGGTATCGAATTCCATTATGATTATCTCATTAACATGTTGGAAATGGTACAAAATCATAGTGCACGCTTCATTCTTTCTAACTATACTCGGACATCGAGTGTTTCTGCTATGAAACGCACATTAAACCTTCCCAACCAATCCCTACGCAGAAAAATTGCCCGTTTATCAGCCTTTCATAAAATTTATTTTTCAAAAGCACTCCTACAAACTGAACTTCTTTCAGCGCCGTCATATACATCATCCCGTATTGACCATCTCCATTAAGTATGCATTCCCCACTACAACACTAACTTATTTTTTGCCTCTTTCATTCCCAAAACTGGTAACGAATAGAATCGCCTGCCCCCTGCAATAGCTAGTATAATCGATGTGCCTTCATTTAAGACTTCCATTGAAAGTTACTTTTGTTCCTAATGATTGGATTTATGCTCCCAACTATGTTCTTTGTACTATTCGCAATTTTTTCGGAGTCTAATATTGTTTTGTCGTTGTTTGTCCCGATGATTTGTTTACTTTTGTTTTTTATGATGTTAACGCCAATAACTACTCCCTTCTGTAACGCCCTAGGGCATTGAATGTATTCAAATAAAAAATAACTAAAAAAACAAAGCTTGGAAACCTGGCTTTCCAAATATACAAATAGCGCGCCATTATTGGACCTTAACGAACAATATTTTTCAATTTTGCGTGTTCTGGTTCATATTTTTGTGTTCGCATTTCATTTGTAGTTGACTATACGTTAGGCAGCACTGTGTCTCGTTTCGGCATGACTTGCACGATTTCCCTTGACGCCTTTGAGAGAGGTTCGGTTACTCACTGCGTATGGCCCAAGGTTCGAGTGATGAGAGCCCACGAAGCATCCTCAGCAAAGCCAAGGAGCAGTCCGCAGACAACGGCGCTTCGAGCATGCGCTGCTTGAGCCAAGGCGGCACATTGTGAACCGCTTCGCTTGCCCACCGGCGGAAAGTGGTCGCTAGATTCTCTGGAGGCGAGTGTTGGGTCTTGCCATGTCCCGGCACACTGGTGTTGCGGCTTGTCATGCGGCCCCCATGGGCTGACACCGCGCACCAAAATCCCAAGAAAGATACTGACGCCACAAGAAAGCACAACAATGGTCTCGTTCCCATGTTGACGTCCTTGTGATGTGGGTGATTTTCCACACCAACACGCGTGTAACGATACTCCAGTAAGCCCTTTCAAGTGGTGTATCTCGGGCGACTACTGAAGAAATGGAGAGGAGCGCATCTGCTGCCGAGTCCGTCAACTCGTCGACTGCAGCAAATGTGGCGGCTCAGTCCCGGCGCGTGCATCGGAGGCGTAGCGTATGAGGCTGTGCGCGTGGAGCTGCAGCAACAACAAGCCTCTTCCGAGGAAATGACATGTTCGCCAGGACATCTCGCCTCGCCGTTGGACAAACAAAGATCTCCGTACACTCGAGAAAAATATAGATAGGAAGGTCTGCGTTCATTTACATAGCCTCTGATCGCCAGCAAAGGTAGAATTTTCGAACTGGGAAGCGTACGTTAGTCCTGAATGCACCCTCTGATACGAAAATATCACACCGACCTGTAAAGTTTGTCAGCCATGAATGAATACGCTGGATGCATAAGTGACGCACTCCCCTATTATGAAGGTCGCATTAAACAGAATGAAACTTCGTTAGGTTAGGGATGGTTTGAAGTATGCCTGTTGGGCAGGACGTTAGGAAACTTGGAAGCTACAAAACCTGATACACCCCCCCCCCCTCAAAGTCTTTAAACACGATGACAAAGATGGCGACTTCGCGAGCTTTATTAAATTACTATACCTAATTATGAGGGTTCCAGGCGTTGTCTGCAGGGTTGAATCTCCTTCTGGCTAATGGATCTTGCATCTCGGCCTCTTTCCTTATTTGCACGTGCCGTGAGTACAACATTCTCATTCGGGTAAATATACACCTGGAGGAAGAGTGGCTGCGTTGGTGGTGAATATATTCTTTCCCAGTCAATCTCGCGCCGGCAGCTTTTGCTAGTAAAACCGGCGGGGATAACACGTGCTGAGATGTCAGGAGTGAGCGGACCTCTGAGCGTGAAATTTTATTGCGTTGGGACTCGGCTTCAGACTTCCTCGAAATCAATCAGTCTTGACTGCTGCATGCCTGCGACGCGATCGCTCGCCTTCACGAGCCAACCCTTGCGTAGAACAGTATATGTTGAAATCAGGTTCTTATAAGTTTAAGGCATCGACAGTGCTTGCGGAACATATAAACTCCATTATAGAGGGACTTTAGAGGGCGGACTTGTTCTTACTCAAGTTGAAGTGCAAGAGACGTATGGCCGTATGCTGAGTCTGTCCTTCACTCCCTGTGTTTCCTGAACTCGGCTGAGTGGAGCCGGAGGCAGTGGTTGAGGATACCGCAATGCTTTTACATGCGAAAATTGCTTTCAAGTGTCTCCTTGACGGATTCTGCGGAGAAAGGTTCAGAATGTGGGTTTAATTTGTCAATTGTAGGGACATTCTATAGTTTAAATTGTTAGTCGTGACTGTAGTCTATAGACAAGAGGGTTATTTGATTCCGCCGATCAGTGTTGGAGATATGAGAAACATACATTGCCTTATCACATAAGCAGTATTTGTTTGAGTACTACTTTTTTTTGTAGCTGTAAGTCAAGTTGATGCTTTCAGCACAAGTAAATAATCACCACAAGCCCCTCGTCCACTACCGGTATGCACAGTGGGCGAATCACTTTGGAAGTATGCATAAATACCGTACTAATTAATTTACTTAAACTGACGAACTAATAGAAACACCTCAGATTTTTAGTTTTTAAACGCCATTACATTATTTTTGAATTCGAATGCAGTGTTCACAAAAAACACCAGCCAATTGCTCACTGTTTGTAATGCAACACCAGGATTTTAAGGCCACAGCCTTGTCTGTCGTGATGTGCGAAATTCCGGGGCCGTGTGGTCGGCATGACTGCAACGGTAACAAAAATACCACTTTCACAGACGTCAACCTACCCGTGGACAATTGTGATCCCACTGGCTGTGACGGTAACATGCCCGCCCAGCATTCTTACTCACTCATTGGATTCGCCAGCGACAATAGCAGGTGGCTTCAGAAAATCGCGATCTATTCAGCGATGATCATTTGGCTGCGACGTCAGCGTAACCCCCCTCCCCCTTCCCCCTCCAAAAAAAAGTTTCTCATACTAACAGAACGGGAATGATCGGTGACGATCACAGCTAAAGTCGCGTTTCTATGGCGCAAATGAAAGCAGGGATGAGTGTCTCGGCCTTTAGAAGGCTTGGAGATGTCGAAACTGCTGGCATCTTCATATATATTTACTCTTTTACCAGATTTACCAGATTTACTCCTTCTAAGCACCCCCTTTCTTTCCACGATTGCAGTGCCCAAATTGAGAGGTGTGCTTAGAGTAGAGAAAGCTAAATCGCAACTTTTTTTTTTTTCCCGGCCGTATCTCGACTAATGTAGAGGAATAATGTTTTATTTGACAAACATTCAAAAGAAAAATAGGTACATACAGTGAACCCACCGCTTACCTCTTATACACAGTCCCCTTCACAACCATTCGAGTTCGTTGTGCCGCTTGGGCCTCCGTTCTCAGTATGGCTCAGCAGGTCATGTTTTGTTCTAGCTGTTGACGTGGTTTGTAACTGAAAACTTCATAAATGACTTGGCCACAACGTCCACTCGGACCCGCCTGCACGCGCCGCAAATCCACCTTGCCATGCATGGTTGCTTTGGAAAAGGGGGTGCTTAGATTTGCATGCAAACTTTTTTTTTCATTTTGTTTCCGAAAGAAGGGAAAGTATTTATTTATTTAGTGGTTCTGTGCAACGTGAGTCGAAGTCAACGTCAGAAATACAATTCTGCCTCGACCGTGTCGCAATGTCGCAATAGGACGACGTCGGCTTCGTAAAGCGAAGGACCCAGGTTCGATTCGCACCTTTGCGTCGCTGATGCTTCAACCGAGATGGTCCTCAGCTTGGAGTTCTACAGGACGACAAGCGAGCTTGATTAGTACCTCGCCCGATTGTAAACACACGCGAAGGCGCTGCTGCCGCTGCAGCCTTGTGGCACGGCACCGGCACCACAGAAATTTGTCTGCACGGGTGCCGCGCGTTACTTCTGAATCGGACGGACCTTTCGCTCCATCTCTCCGAGCGTCGAACACGTGTTTAATGGTTGCCTAACTGTTTGATTGATTAACACCAGTGCCGATTTCTTCATATAGTTTATCCGTAATAATACGGCTAACCTCACCGAATAGTTGCCGAACCACTCTTTCAGTGCGTTTTCTCTTGATTCAATGAGCACGTGATTTTGCGAACACAACCTTAAGGAGCTCAAATATACCGAATTTACTGGTAGTACCAACTACCACAATTGAAGCCTTCAAACTGCGCCTTGTACACTGGCTCGAAATCATTTTGAGAATATCGATTGTCCTTGTAGCCGCCCCTTAAATGAGGCGCTTATTTTATGAGGTATCGATCATGCATGTACAGAAAGGGATGCAGTTTACCGGACGACGCGAGAGCGTAGCAAATACCACCGCTGCGCACTCCGGAGGCACGTCCCTTGCTGTCGAGAGCAACGTGGCTCGCCTATGCGCCATTTCTCGCGCGCACACAACTTTCCTCGCTTTCGGCAGCTGCGCCCGAGTTTTAGAAGAAGAAAATAACTTTATTTTCACAAGGATCCCCTGGGCCGGAGCTTCCGGGGTAGCCGACAGGGTCTTTTCTGCGCGTTCAATGAGTGCCCTTCGCACTCCCGCGCTAGAGTCGGCCAGCCTTCTTTCCCATGAAAAGGGGGTAGGATTGGGTATGCGGGTAAGGTTAGGGTTCTGTGTGCATGTCCTGAGAGTTTGATAGATGCTAGGTAGTTCCCGCAGTTAGGACCCTTGGGGGTACTCGGTAATCGTTGGAATCGGTGTGTGAGTTGTACAGTAGGTAGCGTGTTTGTCTGAATTTGCCTTAGTACAGTGGATTCCCGGCGGTGAGTGTTTTGTGTGGTGTTGTGTGCTTTTGACTGTTTTGACGGGCTGTCCGTAGGGGATCTCTGGTGTCAACTGGTTCTTGAGGTCCTGGTTGCGTCCTACGTTCCTTTTAATGTGGAAGTGCATGCTCAGGTGCCCGGTGGCTATCCGTTCTTGACCGTCCACTCCGCTCCGCTAGCAACCGGGAGCGCCATTGCGCGTGCATGGCGCGCTTCCGCGCAAGCGGCGTTATCGGACTGAGGCTTAACTTCGCTCGCCGTGCTCGCTGGGCCATGGCTGGACTCGACTCCCTTTCCGCGCTCCCTTTCCGGACAGCGGACAGAGGGTCGAGTCCGGCCGTGGCTGGGCCATACAGTTTCTTACAATATACACTAGAGAGTAATCTGGCGCTAGCGTCTATGCGGCTCACATCAAGGCCGTCTGTGTCGTCATGGGCCGCCATTATATCATGCGCTCGCCTTAGTTTCATCATTGGCTTGGATTGAAACGTTTTAGTGACCGCCAATTTATACAAAGTGCAAGAAAAACGCGAATAATAGTGTGCAATTATATAAGTGGAAAATAAAACATACTGTTTTAAAACTAAGGAAAAAGGAAGCAAAGCGTATTTTTGCCGGAACGGTTGTGCCTTGGAACAATGTTAATATTTGGGAAAAGTACTCATTAGAGACTCTTATTCTATCAATTGTACAATTATTTCAAATAATAATTCGTTTTAAGAGTTTGGAAAGGTTTCCAGCGTCCTATGAAAACGTCGCCTTCGTGGTGAACCGGTGCACCGACCGTCAGCTACAGGTGAAAAAAACTTGCTGCTGAGCAAGATTTTTATACTTGAGGAAAAAAGAAAATGTGGCTTAAATAGTCGTGGAACATGACGAGATAGGACGGATATAGGCGCCCGTATTTGTCGTATCTTGCCTTCGTGCATGGACGTTTTGTTTCTTCTTTTCGTCGGCTGCAAGTTTCGCGGCGGACTATTACCCGCTCAGCCATACGTCCTTCGACTGCGGCATGACCAACGTCTGGTACGATAACGCACTGCCTGCTGTTTCACCGAACACGGCTACCACAGAACAGGGAGGATTGCGGCTCCCTCGTAGCTCGTAGACGTGTTATTTTATAGTGAAGAAAGCAAATCCGTAAGACCGTTTCATAATCTAGTTGTCATGGCAAGCGCAAGCCAAAAGGGGGATGGGGGGGGGGGGGTCTTCTCATAAACCCCCCCGACTTCATGGATTACCGGGAGCAGTTTCCTCTCTAGTATACTTACTAAGAAACTCTATAAGCTGAGCGGACCGCTACGGCAGCTTGAGCTCCCGCCTGGGATTTCAAGATGGCCACCCCCTGCGAGGCGAGTGCTACTGCAAACTCGGTTTTTAACAGACGAGGTGTTTAAAGTTTGAGTTGCAGCCGTCCCGGGCGTCACTAAAAATAGGCGCAGAAAAGTGGACGGAACGAAAATGTCAGGCTAAGAAGTGTGAGGGGAATTGGCGAGGAGGCAAGGAGCCGACGGGCAGGTGTGGGTGCCCACGGCGGCGCAGATGTGCAGGTGGTGATGTGCCGGTCGGGGATTGGCTGCGCCAAGTGATGGCGTAAGCTCAGACGTGTCTCTCTCAACTAGGAGAAGTTTTCCTAGTTGAGAGAGAAAAAGTGCTCTCGGGGGCTTCAGTGTAAGATCTATTGATAAGGTGGGCGGACCCGCGAGGAAGAAGCGGAGCATCGGCGAAAGAAGCGGGAAGCCGATAGTAAGCTTCACAAGCGACGTAGCTGGTGGTCTTCGCCAAGTACAATAGCAGCAGCCTTACTAAAACAACAGGATGTAGTTGTGATGGGTGTTGGGGGAAGCTACTGTAAAACTAAGTTAAAGGGCCATAGAACAAGTTACGTTAAAGATAACGAACTGCCAATATACAGCTAAAGAAGATTCAAGTTAAAGCTATAGAAAAAGCTAAGTTGATAGCTATAGAAAACTCCACGTTAAAACTAAAGATAATACAAGTTAGAGATATAGAAAAGCCAACTTAAATCTTTAGAAAATGCTAACATAAAACTACAGAAAACCCCAACCTAAATCTAGTGAAGACCCCACCTCCGCTGTTTCCTGAGTTTTCGCATCTCACTTGCAAAGGTGGACTCATCTTATCAGTTGAAACATCAGCGACGAAACGACGGAGGAGCTTTCGAATAGGCAAAGGAATCACACACCTAAACGGGGTTTAGTACGCAATCAAAACAAGGCGCCCGAACCGCAAGCCTACTTTATGCAGCTCCCAGAAATGTAGCCTTGTCTTGGCTGTTCGAAAGTCGAGCAGATACTTTTATGTAAACTATGAGCATTATATTGCCAAAACCCATCGACTGAGCGACAGCTGAAAAAAGCGCTCTGCACTGATGACTGCCCATGCTGTGAAATCTGACATTGTACGAAACCAGCTGCATGTGTTCCGGCACAGATACGACGAAGAAAAGAGGCGCGTGCGTGTGCCGCCCGGTGCCAGCCTCGCCATTATTCGTGTGATGTAGGCCCCATTCTGGCAATAAACTAATTCCTTGCGTGTGGGGAACCTCATGATTACGCTAAAGTGTCGTGTAAGCGGCTAAATTGTATAAGGTTAAATACGACACAAAACAAAGTATTCTGTTGTATTTGAGTGACCAAAATATCAACTCCTATTTTTTTCTTTTGGATAAAGTTCTGGTGCACACCCAAAGGGCACGACCAGAGGCGCACGTGAACGGACGCACACGCACGCACACGCACACAAACTCCCGCACGCACACACGCACACGCACACAAACTCACGCACGCACACACGCACACGTACGCAGGCACGCACGCAGGCATGAACACGCACGCAACCGTCACTCAAGCACATAGACGCACACGCACACATAGGTACACACGCTCACGAACCCAAAGGGATGCGCACATGCTTAAACACACACACGCGCCCACATCGGTGATCTCATAGGCCACCTACGTGCGCGTGCAGTGCCATTGCCCCCAGTAAACCTTCGGTCTCTCACCCAAACGATGTGCTATTCCAATGACATCGATGTTGTTTCCCAGTAATATCCCGAATTCTCGAGATATTTCAAGCTACTATGGAGCGGTCTCATCTTATTTCCTAGCAATTGTTGAAACAGTTCCGCCAATCCCAAGAATGCTTGGCGTGAAGCGAGAACTACAGGAGGTGAATTATGCGTCCAGTTATCTTAACAGCGTAGCGAATTTCGAAATCAGAAGCAGAAGCTACGTCGTTTTTTGAAGGTTAAGCTTTCGTGGCTTCACAGATGGCGTTGCCGCAACCAAAAGGCACTGCAGGAAAGCCAACTTTACACAATGAGGGGACACATGATCGTCATATGCAAGAAGCAAAAAAAAAAAAAAAAAAAAAAAACAGGCCCCCAGGTCGGAATCTAACCTGGGTCCATCGCGTCATGAAGCCGACGTTTGTCCGACCTATCCGATTGGGCCATTCCGGCTCGGTCAAAGCAGTTTGGATTTACTCTACGCTATTCGAACTTCTAAATAAACCGCGAATTTAAACAAAAATAATCACGAACGCCAAATTACTTAATTTAGCGCTGTGAAAGCTTCGTGTTTCAACCGACTTTATCGTTAGATGGAGGGAACTTTGATTTTTTTTAACCTCAACCAGGCGCTCATAACGACTGCCTGTGCGGATGCTCATGCATGTATGATTGACCTCCCGTCCCCTCCTGCTATGTCTTGTGCTGCACGCAAGTGCTACCCTGCGAACGCGAAAGGGAACAAACATCCAGTTGGCCACCCCCACAAGAGCGTGCACGTGTGTAAGACTATCTCAAACCAACGTAGGAAAACAAACTCCCGGCGCACGTAATCCGGCTTACGCGCCCTGCAGGCGGAAACATGCAGGTTTCCGCCGCAGTCTGAATAATCTGCCAGCGCTTTACGCACCACGCGGCCGCCGAAGTCGCGGGCCTTCAAGGTCGCCGATTCCCGCTTGCTGTCGGCGGCGAACCAGAGTGAGACGTCGGTGCTACCAAACAAAACAAAACCGCGCACGCAATGCAGCGCATTGCAGCCACGGACAACGTTTATAGAACCTTGGTTCTATAAACGTTGGCCACGGAAGAGCGGGCGCATTCTTCGCGGCGTATAGTAAAGGTTTATGGCCAGCCTCAGAACAGCGTGAGCTACGTTACGTTCACCAAGCGTGAGCGAAGTGACCGTGGTGCCGAATGAACACTGCACGGGCCTGGGCTGGCCCGAAAACCCGGCCCACGGGCCGATCCGGGCCGCCCGAAGTCGATTATCGGCGAGTCCGCCCACGGCTTGGGCTTGAATACATGGGCCCGTGCGTTAATAGTTCCGACGTGACGTGTAGAAAAAAGCCCTAAAAGTAATGTTCTAGGTTTATTTTTACGCGCTTCTTGATGTTCGTTGTACCCATTGTTTTAAAAACGTCTTTTGCTGATACTCACTGCTGTAATTTGAATGGCACTTCTTGTACTGCATCAAGATTTTATATTTTGGGGTATAATATACCAAATGTTCAATTACAAGGCATGCCCTATCAGGGATGGCATTATTTCAGGCAACCTACTCAGTGCCGGATTAAGGTGGGGGCTGCAGCCCCGGGCCCCACGGCTTCCGGGGGCCCCCTGCATCCGCGCCCCGCTCGACTATTTAAAAAAAATACATGTCGATGAGCCTGTATCGTTGAGGGGCTCGGTTGAGATCCCGGCCATCGGATAAAAATCCGGCGGCCGGGGCCTCAACCTCAACTCGACACAGATGCTGACTAATCCGTGACGTGTAGGGACGTGTATTTCAATGCAATTTCTTTATTTTGATTATACGTTTCTCAGAAAGCTTCCCGGACTAAAAAATATGAAGGAAGCTCACACTAATGTGTGAAACTTAAAAATAGCGAGGCTGAACGCAACCTTCACAACCATCACAACGGTTTAAGTACACGATCGGACTTAAACGAACGAACGGAACACGAGATCTTAGACTAGGCTTTCGAAGGTGCAGCGTCTACCTTATCCGTTTTTTTTTTCTGTCAAAGCAGGTGGCGTAATTCCTCGCCCCAAAGCCAGAACTTAGTGAGCAAGCCGTTTGAATCTCGGTTAAGTAATTCGCGGTCAAAGCCGAGTGGATACGACTAACTCCGTTGATCTATCAGACACAGGTCCGAATCCTGACGGGGCCGGTGATTTCTTTTCTTTACACTGTTAGACTGACTTTGTTGAAACACCGGAATCTACAAATTGCTGAACAGCGTCGCTGTTTAAAGCTTTGTACACAGCATGACGGTATCAATGAACCCGCTAAAAGAAGCCCCAAGCCCTGCTACGGTCTTTTCGGTTGAGGGCGTTTCGGTTCAGTCTTTTTGTTACCCGTACGTTTTTGTTAATGGATGTTTCCGCGCAAAGAGGGGTTCAGGCGCGAGCATAAATTGACTTATTTCCGCAGAACGTTCGGTACTTTTTAAACCCAAGGGACATTCAATGTAATACTTGACAACTTAAGCACAGGCTTACTGGCTCGAAAATCTGCGTGCACAGTTTTTGGCAGAAATTACAAAGTATAGCGCTTGACAAAGACGTTCATAGCGATCACAACCTTGTCAGTCAATGTAGTTGGTTCTGGAAGTGCATCAGTGCGATCTCGACGAATTTTTTTCACTACCTAGAGAATTGCAGTTTCCAAGACAGAAGTGCGGGTGGTCGGCTCAAAATGTTACAGCAAGAAAAATCGGTTTATCGTACAGTTTCTATTGCTCTAAGGGAGTCTATTTTCGTAACAAACTGTGAGACCAAACACTGCTTTTGAAAAACTGTTTTTAATTAAAAACTGCTTACGCTATACTATCTGCAAGAAGAATTGATGTCTTTAGCCATCATGTAGATCGTAAGGCAACTGCGGAAAGATATTTCTTTTGATGAACAAATATGTGAATTTGCGAGCGCAAAAAGCTATAACGGGCCGTATTAAATTTTCTACTTGTTCATGTTTTATCTTAGTGCTAGATTGTCTCATTTTTCTACCACTGTACAGTGTGAAGGAAGTCGTTCTTTGTTCCCATTTTGTCACAAGTGATTGAGCCAGACGTGACTGCTTTGTTAAATATATTGCTTGTATAGGTTTATTTAGAAGCGAGGTCAATGTACATGACTCGTATGGCTATTTCGATGTTCAAAGGTTGCGACTACACACGTGTTTTCTTGAATTTTATGTCTTCTAACAAGGCTTAAAGTGTTTCTTTCGAAAAAAGTGCTCTCATGTTCTTTGGCCTGTCATGCGTGCCAATGCGGCATTTCGATTATTGGGAATTGATGATGGACTGGCAAATAAACCAAACTGACATGTACATCAAGTAATAACCGTTATATAATATAACGAAGAAAAATAAAAAAGCAGTTCCCGGAAAGCATTTAAATTAAGTATATTTTTTCACTGATCATTGCGCGTAACATGCGGTACTCGGAAATTTCAACGTCTTAATCTAGTCATCATTACCGTCATCATCGTTATTAGGGCCCCCACGATTAACTCAATGGGCCCCAAAGAGGTAGGTAGCCCCGGGCCCCGAAATTTCCTAATCCGGCACTGAACCTACTGCACCTATGTCTATGCACACATGCGTTTTAGATGTCGCACCCATCGAAATGCGGCTGCCGTGGCCGGGAATCAAACCGCGGGCAAGGGAAACAGCACCGCTGAGCGACTACGGCAGGTAAATTATTTTAATGCACGCATGTACTTGTTTTTTTCAAACGCAGAGCACAAAGTTTGATCGATACCGACTTCTGCCGAGAGAACCACGTGAGGTTGCGAAAAATCTGGTCATTACATGTGATGGTGTCTCTCCTGTAAGAATACGAGATATTATTACGCCGATGTGACGTTAACTGCATACGGTGTAATACCAGTGCTACACGATCATTTTGAAGGCGTTTGAACGGAATCTTATTTAACTTAAACGCCGCTTTTGAGCTGCTACACGACGTTTTTCAAAGGCATTTAGTTGAAATGCCGTTTGAGTCAAATTGGCACGACAACCGACCCTGTGGAAATCTCAAAGGCCTTTGAAACGCGAACGCTTGTACTCTCGCACACAATTTCGGCGTGCCGTATTTACAAAAACAATTATTTACGAGAAAAACTTGTTTTACGTTCTGAGCACTTTATGGGTTCGCCTTGTCGTCTTAGCTCGTTAACGGCCCATGCCGCTGCCGGAATCAGTCGGGGCAGCGAGATAACGGACCCAAGTACAGCCTGATGTACCGTCGCCAGGGGGTCACGCTGAGGCTTCGAAAACCACGCTGTTTAAATAGTCATACCGTTCGAACCTCGTGAACCACTGGCGCTTGTCCTACATCTCCCCGTTGTTTAGCGCAAAGAAAACGGCAGGTACATTTCAGGCAGAGAGAGAGAGAGAGAGAATGAACTTTTATTTGCACCCGCCTAAAATGACGAGGGAGAGGGCATTAGCCTAGACCCCCGCTCACCCCCTAACCGTCGGCCGGAATCCTTTGGGATTTGGCGGCAGTCAGGGCCAGACCTATGACTTTGCGTTGCTCTTCTGCTTTGGGGTTGAGTAATAAGATCTCCCAGGATTCCACATTTCTGTTCGGGTCGTTATAGAAAGGGCATGTCCAGATCATGTGGACTAGGTCCGCAATGCTATTGCAGTGAGTGCACTTAGGAGTAAAAACTTCCAGATGCCATTTGCTGTATAGTTGAGGGTTCGGAAACACCCCGGTTTGCAATTTCCTCCACATAACTTCCTCTTTTTTGCTGAGCTGTTTATCCGCCGCTGGATAGGTCTTGGGACCGAGCTTATCATGAGAAATTATTTCTTGGAATGTCCTTAGTTCGTCACCTGAAGGAAGGGGTACTTCGCGGGGAGGCGGTGAGTATGCTGCGATCAACCAGTAAGTTAGGCCTCGGACGGTCGCATGCGCCTTCTCGTTCCCCCGCAGACCCTGGTGGGCCGGGCACCATATCAGTGAAATTTGATCTGCTGGTACTTGACCTTCTCTGAGAATTTTGGCGGCTGCAGCAGAGACCCTGCCCATATCATAATTCTTAATGGCTGCCTTAGAGTCACTAACAACCACCCTTGTACCGGTTTGTGCTATTGCAACAAGTTGCAACAAGAAGTTGCAACTTGTGCTATTGCAACTTCTTCTGCCTCAGTTGCATTTGTGTTTTTGACGGTGCAGCACGAGGCCGGGTCTCCACTCTTACGTGTGTGCGGTCTTGTTAGTGTCGTATTCGGCAGCGTCCGTGTACAGCACATCAGACCTCCCTTCAAATTTGGCCTGCAAGGCGATAGCCCTATTTTTTCGTCTACTTTCGTGAACTACCGGGTGCATGTTTTTAGGCAGCGGTATAATCATGAGTATATTCCTAGTTGGTCTAGGTACGATATCAGTCTCCTTGGAACACTGATACAGTTCGAATCCCAGGCGCTCCATGATATTCCTTCCAGTTTTACTTCTCAAAAGTCTTTGGTGCTGAGACACCGTGGCGGCTTCTATGAGCTCATCCAGAGTGTTTGATACACCTAGTCTTAGAAGCTGTGTATATAACTTAGTCTTAGAAATCTGTGTATTTAACTGGCAGCCCCCAGTTCATTTAGTTAGGAACGCTCGTTGGGTTGGTTTTCACGATGGAAAGCGAGAAAAGCGGCCGCGCAAGAAAAAAATGGCGCGTTCGAGATGACGCAGAAAGGCTCCAGCCGCGCAAGAAAAAAATGGCGCGTTCGAAATGCCGCAGAAAGGCTCAAGCCGCGCAAGAAAAAAATGGCGCGTTTAAAATGCTACAGAAAGGTTCCAGCCACACGTGAAAAAAATGGCGCAGCCGAAATGCCGCGAAAGGCTCCAGCCACACAAAAAAAACAAATGGAGCATTTGAAATGACGCTAAAGAGCTTCAGCATACGAAATTAAAGAAAGCGCAAAAAGAACAGAACTCCCGCTGGCGAAGTTTCAGGCAGGGGTCACGCGAGCAGTGCGAAGGCGGTAAATTTGAAATGCATTGGGTGGCAGCAGCAAGCGGATAACGGCGCTGCAGCCCACTATGGCAAATCCGTGCTCTGCACTTCCGACAGCTTCCACATTGAGTGGAACGACGGGCTCGCTCTTAATCCCTTTTGTTTGATTTTTGTTTACTACCCTTGGTCTACGATTACAAAGTAGTTTGGTACTCCCAACGCCAGCGATGCAAAAAAAGTAAAAAGAACAACTGCCTACGTCGTGCATGTTTTATTCGCGTATGTAGGTTATAATCAATTTTATCACTAATAACTGTGATTTTTTGGCCTATTTGAACTCTAAAATTAAAGTTTTTATGATTTTACGAGAACAAAACTGGCCAGGAGTGGCGACACCAAAACATGGCGGATGAAAGCGGAAACTTTTAACTGCTTTCGAGAATTGTCCTGTATATCGGCGGAACTTTTTCCAGTTCCAGTGCCATTTTAATTTCGAAGGCCATTTGACTCAAATGTCCTTTGAAACACTCGTGTAGCATAGGTTTAAGCTAAATTACCTGCACTTATTAACCCTAATTTTTTGCATTTCAGTTCATGGCGTGCTTGTACGGACTAGATACTCTGTATGATTGCCCGCTGCAATGGCACTCAACCAAATAAATTTTCTACAGCTTCTAAGCCCGGGCCTGGTCACGCACACGCGGGCCCTCCCTAGGCTTAAAAATAAATGACCGAGCCTGGGCTGCGCCTGGGCTTGACACGCCCGGCCCGGCCCGGCCTGGGCCCGGGCCCGGGCTGGGCCCGGGCTAGGTGTCATGGGCCCGTGTCGGGCTCGGGCTTCATAGAGCGGGCTCGGGCCGGGCCCAGGCCTTAAAATCAGGCCCGTGCAGAGCTCTACTCTAGACATCCACCGACTTGTCCAAACACGTCTAATCGCTGTCTCGGAGTTTCCGGACTCCGTCTCCACAAAAATACGCTTATCCGTGTATGGATTCTTTCGCTCATTAACTGGTGTGACAAAGACAAGAGTACTCTGTGCTTTACGAAAGACGTTACGTTAGTACCCCACGCCAATCCCTGATGTTGGACTTGGCTGCAGCAGTTGCGGCCGATGCATTGGAGGTACGATGATGGCGGCGGCGCTTATAACTGCGTAGTGTGGTGGCACTGCTGTAGTGTAACGTCATGCATACTATATATAAAACTACACTCTAAACTTTTTTTCCACCCATATACTCCCCAGAGGTTCTTTTTCGCCTGTCCTCTAGTGATCCTCCTTGCAGGAGTTTTTTTACTACATGGAACAGGGAGGTTTTGTTTACCTCCTCAAAACAGAGTGTTTTTAGGTGATAGAAAGGAGGTAGTTAGGGAGTGTTAAGAAATGTTAGGGAGAATTTAAGGAGATCAAAATGGAGTATTCTTTACTTCCTCCAGGCGTTTTTAAGTGATGTTTATGGACTTTTTAGGCGGTTGAATAGGAGCCTATTATGGCTCCCTTGGGAAGTACTTATGTTAATTTAGGGGCGTTTTGAGGAGGTTCAAGGGAAGCATTTACTTCTTTTGCGTGGAGTTTTACGTTTTGGAGGCCTCGCGAGGGGAGTTTTTAGGAGGTTCAAGGGAAGCATATGTTTCTTTTGAATGGAGTTTTGCAAAGTTGGGGCGGTTTTGTAGGCCTTCCGAAAGGACTTTTTTCATGGCCACAAGGGAGAGTTTCTAGTTCCCTGCGGGAGTACTGATTTCACACGGTTTTTCTTGGTTTCAGGTTTATTTCAAACGAACTTTCGCATACAAGTTTACATGGTACATGGTGTACACAAGGAGGCTCCGAAATAAAAACTTAGGGCGACCTCCTATAAGAAAGCAAAAATGGTAAATTGCTAAAAACACGCCAGTTAGGAATGGAAGACAGCAATAGAATGCTAGTTGAACAAACCATAGAATTAATATTACTACAAGAACTGGAAATACGCGAAAAACAAAGATAGGCGCAAACACAACCACATGGTAAGTGAAATCATTATATAATAATAGCGGATCGAGAACGCGTCAGTACTTATCAGAACTTATCAGAACGCATCAGCACTCAGTACACAAAGTGAAAAAAATGGTTGCAGTGGTTTACAACAACAAAAGAATTTCAGTTGGTGGTGAAATGAGCGATCTGTGTGCTAGTTGAACAAACTGTAGAAACAATAATACTACAAGAACTGGAAATACGCGAAAAACATATAGGCACAAACACAACGGCATGGTAAGTGACGTCATTATATAATACTAGAGGATTGAGAACGCGTGAGTACTTATCAGTACGCATCAGTACTCAGTACACAAAGTGAAAAAAAATGGTTACAGTGGTTTACAACAACAAAAAAATTTTTCAATTGGTGGTGAAATGAGCGAGAGCTGTGTAACGATTTGATATTGAAAGGTAACGAGCATTTTGTAGATGGTAAAGGCACAAGAGATAAATGATGTAGGAGACAGACAGCAATGAGATGGCTATGGATAAATGAGTAATATAAAGAACGAGACATATGCTGCGGAAAATACCAGTGCGTTTTGATAAAGACACAAATGCGCCAAGAAAAGTGACCCAGTCTGAGGGGTTAATTGCAAGGATATAGAACATAATGGGTGGTATCGCGACAGCTTCTTCAGAGTGAGAAGAAAAAGCCATGCAATTCGTGTTTTTCCGATAATTTTGAGTTGATTCATTTGGCACCAGTTGCCAACATTATTTAGATAATTGTTTCCAGTTATATTAGTTGGTTAATATTATTGCTTCACTAAAAGATAGCTGTATTATCAGCATACAGAAGGGCCCATCAAATATCCCCTGTTCAGTAAAAAAAAGAAAACGTCAGAAACATAATACGAAATTCTTTAAACTACTCTCCAATGATTACAGGATTGAAAACAAATAAAATATTGGTGAGGGATATTGATGCGATAAAAGTTAATTAGTTATAAATCCTTGACACGTGGTTTGGTGCTGGCAAGGTCCAAAAAGGCATGTTCCACAAACGTTAGAGCTCTGTGTGCCTTCTTGGGATATTGAATGTTGAAAACCCAGAACGATGCAAACAGACTACACAGTCCTCCCAGTAAAGATGATGCAGTCAAGACACTCTGGCCATCGATGCGGAGGCTAATTTCCCCGTTCGCGGAATGCAGACAGGGAGTCAAAGGAACATCTACCTGAAAAAGCAAAAAAAGAAAAAAAAATGCCCCACACGTAAAATTCAAAACAGACACTATGGTTAAATGAACTTAATAATTCGGTACAGTAATAAAATTGTTATGCCAGGTTCCCTGCGAAGATTCAGTACTTAAATTAGGAATGCAAAGGCTTCATAAAACCAAGTGCCAGTACATTAACCATCGGGGCTTATGCAGCAATAAAAAAGATATTACTTCCGCAGAATATACTCGAGCACAACTTTAAATGACAGTGAAGTTAAAATGCAAGTCTCTCTAGGTTGATAGATTAGCTCACGGAGAACACTATTATACCCCTCTTACACCTGGCATTTTTTTTTAAATAAGGCTGAAACTAGCAAAAACACGTTTTCACCGGAAGGGCTTAAGTGGCCTGACGCGCACTTCTTTCTTGGCTGCCGCTGGATGGTGCTACTCGTCCATACTTGGGGTAGCAGTACCGCTTTCCAAGGGAGCATGCGAGCTACGCATGAGAAAATCGTTCGACGCCAAAACTTGCGGGGCCTCAAAAGGCCAATGTTTTTCTTCAGTGAAGCGTAAATACTGATCACAGGTCCAATGGAGAAACATTTTGCTTAGTGGTCTCGAACGGCAAATGACAGGGGAGTTTGGGGAAGCATGAGCGATTTGACCGGAACTGACCACACTGCTTGGTACGTGGCAATGTTGTATTCAGTTGCTTGTATACTGCTATTAATCACCGCTGCTTCACTTGCTTCCGGTTTATCCTGATGCAAACAGCGACTGCAGTCGTATTTGCGTCACGTTTGATGAGCAGTTGAACAGCGATTTCTCAGCACTTAAGGCATCTTGGCACTAAATCAATGCTGAAATGGCTATGCGGAGGTCCGACTTCCGTTTGAAATCAACTTGCTGGTTGTCTTCAATGACCCTTTAACAACAAGTTACCCTTATGCCTCATCACTGCAACCGATTGTTCCTCCGTGTGGTGCAAAGTGTGTTACTGTGAGTATTTTCAACGTGAAACGAACGGTTTCTGTGATTTGTAGGACTTATTCTGCTATTAATTACTGCAGTGACAACAAGCTATGAAAGAAAATCCCGCCATCTCCACGAAGTGAATGATGATGAGAGGGGCGAATCTAAAATGCTTATCAGCAGACAATGTGACGCATTAAGTGCAAGCTGCTTTCATAGTGTGTGCATTGACATTAGGATATGGCCCCCTGGCAGAATGATGCGCTGCGCGAGATTTTGCCGTACCTAAAAGGACAGGCAACTCATTTTTACGGAGTATAGGATCTGTAAAAGGGTTGCGAGTTGGGCGAGTTGGTAATTATGCATTGCGAAAAATAAACTGCGCGCAAATTAACGAGGACAAGAACACATGAAGACGGCACAAGCGCACACTCGCAACTAGTTTATTATTGCACAATTCAAAGCTTTATATGCCCAAGCGCCCAATTGCCGCGCCCCCAATGCGTCACAGTTCTCGGCGCACTCAGCCGAAAATACTAAAAAAAACCGTAACAACAAAACCACAAAACGAACTTTGAGGCGCACGAAAGGCGAAAAATCAGCAAAGATAACCGCATCATACATGGATTAAGACCCCCCTCCCACCCCCAACACGCATTCCCAGAAGAAGCACCGAAATAGCGCTCAATGTGCGTCTAAATATGCGACTTCTCGATTAAGCAGGGCGATAGAAGGATGACTCATACATTCGGAACCAGCTTTTCTGATGTGGCTGGCTTCTACAATTTCTCGCGTTTGCTGGTTCTTATGTCGCAAAAGGATGGCTGTGCACTCAAACACAGGGACACAATCAGGTCTGCATGCGCGGCAATGAGAAGATAAGTGGCTCAGGTCACGTTGAAAAATGAAAAAATATATACGGTACTTTTAGACGTCGTACGCTCGAGTTTGTGACAACGTACCCGTGTGCCGCTCTGTCCTGAAGTTCGGAGAAATGCAGGCGGGTTGTGTTATATTTCTCGTCTTGCATTACGCTTTCTTTTATATATTAGCGCCCTCTTTCCCGATCTCTCTACCTTCCTTCCCGCTTCCGTCTGACTGCGCTGATTTTCGCCAGCACGAAGTAACCGTCACGTTGCTTTGAAACGACGCCGCGCGCGACAAACGATTTCATCTCGAATGCACTATTACAAACCGGCCTACAAAAGAATGCGAATGCATACCCCAAAAGCCACAAACAAGTACAATAAAAAGAGTGTACGCTTTTTTCTTTGCCCGTGCGTGTACGTGCTGTGTGCGGCACGGGTACTTCGCAGTTAACCCTATCCAAACGTTTGACAAACGCATCGACTGATAACAGACCACTTACCAGCGAGCTGTCCACACCTGTCGCCGTATCCAAATGCTGTTTGCGGCCGTTCCTCGTGTGACAGGGGCACATGAAAATCTTTCCACCAAATGGCACTACTAGTCCTTCACAAATAAGAAAAAACGACGGCCCAAGGCGAGGCTTGAAGCTCCGGCCGCGCCGAGTCACCGGCCGCGCTGCGTTGATAGCACAGAGGTTGTTTACATCCGGGCAGCCAGTCGTGCCGCCAGGGCAAGTTGAGTCGCTGCAGTCGGGTGCGTTGGCGCGCTGGCACGAGAATTTAAATCGTCTATGTATGCGCAAGCAAGCGAAGCAGATGAACATTGCAATGTTTGCAACGGCGAGAACTGCCTCTTCGTTAGCAGCAGAGTTTGACAACACCTACCGCCAAAATAAACAGATTGAGACAACACGGCCGCGCTCTCTGCCTGTGATCGCGCTGGTTGAAGCATCTATACGGGTATACGTACGGTATTGGTTTTGTAGCTGCGTGCAACCGTCGCGTCCTGCTTACTCGTTCTAATTAGCATTAGGCCACGGTTGAAGTGCTGGTGCACGGAGACAACAGAAGACTAACATGGCGACCGCCCGCTTGAGATGATTACCTCAGATAGGGCGGTTATTGTGGACGTGGTAGTATACAAGGAACGGAACGCCATCTCACAAATGGTGTTAAGTCGTTCTAAATCCTCCCTTTTGCTACCCGGATGGGCAACGGTACTACCATGGAGGTTCGTCCACTTCTTTAGATCATGCCTAGGGAGTACATTTTTTGCTATAGGCACTTTTCAGGGCACATTACTTGATTAAAACTCCATTTCCGGCTAGTTTGCGTTTACAGTGTAGGGTGCTTGTGAGAGAGCACAGCAAAAGCCAGAGATGGCGAAGCTCACGAGAGACAGAGACAGAGAGAGAGAGAGAGAGGAGAGAGAGAGAGAGAGAGAGAGAGAGAGAGAGAGAGAGAGAGAGAGAGAGAGAGAGAGAGAGAGAGAGAGAGAGAGAGAGAACTTTATTTGCCCAGAAGTAGACAGCTTGGGCTGTCTTTGCCGCGTTAGTCAGCCAGGAGATCTTGGTCCCTCGCGGCTTTTTCGGTCATCTGGACAAGGCGTAGCTGCGTTAGAGAATCAGAGCTGCGCAGCAGGGTTTCCTAGTGCTCTAGGTGTTTGATGTCTATGTGGGTAGAGGGGTCTTTCTCCGCGGTTTTCTTTGGCATTTCCACATTGTAGGACTGCTGCCGCCTTCGGGCATTGCCGCCCTCGCTTCTCTTAATGGCCGCTGCCATAATTGGTTTTTCTTGGGGGGGAAAGAGGCTTTCCTTTTTGGACGCCTCTGAGTGACGCGCCCTTGAGTGCTTCGGAGGTCACCGTGTCACTCTCACAGTGCCTATGCCGGGACGACGTCTTTTGTAAGCGCCACCCCTGCCGCTCTTTGTGGCCGCCGGCCTAGTTCTGAAGAGCCCGGCTCCCGTCTTCAGATGCGCCGAAAGGGCGCGGCCAATTAGGGCAGTAAAACACCGTTTTGGGGTTGCGTGCCTCGGGCCACCGTGTTACGCTTGGAGTGCGTAAGCTCGGGCGGCGGCTTTTGAGGGTTCCACGGCGCCTAATGGCCACCCTGACCGTGACAAAGCTGCCCCGTGCACGTGTACGCGTCTTCCCGCGTCCGCTCCGTCTGGGGCGAGGAGGGAAGTGCGCGAAGTTTGAGAAGGCGGCGTGTGGCCCTACGATTGGTGTGAATCGAGATGTCTCTCTGGCCAATCAGGTGTGCTGTCCGGATTACAATGGACACTAGGGATTATAGTCCCGGGCAGAAGGGCCAGCGGCAGACTTAGCTGAGACTTAGCTCGGGCTGGGGACCAGCGAGCCTCCGTGCTTAGTGCACGTAAACCTTTCTGTCTAGGGCGTAACCCAGAGTCGATCGCTAAGGTGTGGCACCTAGGGCGTAACTCGGAGGGTCGATCGCTAAGACGACCATGCATAACCAACCCTGTAATCAACTTTCTGTAACCAACTCTTCTAATAACCGTAAATACAGTTTTTGTTGTAATTATCTCTTCGTCCCGTCATCGTCTTCTCATCTCTTCTGCTTCACCTCCAACACCGCCGAATTCTTCAAGCGAAGGGTTCCTTCGCCACCGAAAACGAACATGAAAACCTACCAACAAAGGTTTTAACTCACATCATGTGCATGAGGTCTGCGCGGTGGCCGCAGTGTTTGCACTTATCCGAGAAGATCTCTGGATGGAACTGACTATAGGCCAGCGGTTCGGGTAGGTATTTGTTTGAAGTTGCGGCTGGAAATTTGCACCTGCTGTGTTTGTAGTAATTTGTTATCTCTTTGTACGAGTTGACGCTGTCGAACTTCTCTGAGTGCTCTGCTGCCACCACTGCGCGGGGGGGGGGGGGGCGGGGGGTTAATTGCTGCTCGGGTGACTATCTCGCAAGCAGCTGTGTGGGCCTGTTGGTTGCCCTGTAACCATTCGTGTGCAGGAGGCCAGATAAGTTTCGTTGTCCGGTAATTTGGAGCTCGTAGCTGTTGAAGCATTCTTGCGGTTACTTGGGATACCCGTCCTTTGCTGTAGCTACGAATGGC